>NC_091433.1:40319591-40635502 GCF_964237555.1 Oryctolagus cuniculus | reverse complement strand
ACCCTTTATCTGGAAAGATTAGTCTTTTTCTTTTAAAACTTTCTACTAATTGGATGTGGCCCACCTATGTTGTGGAGAATAATCAGCTGTTAATCAAAGTCTTTTGATTTAAATGTAAATCTCGTCTAAAAATAGAAACATACAGAATAATGTTTGACCACATATCTGGTACTATGGTCCAGTCAAGTTGACACATAGAATTAACCATCATAAAACAGTACCTGGTCTTTCATTAAACTATAAATACACATTAAAATAGTAATAACCAGTATTCTCCTTTTTCTTGGGAGCTGAAAATAAAACTTAGAATATAAGAACTCAAGGCTGATCAAAACAGTTTTGAAAGCCTCTGTGAGCAAATAATCACAAAACTGATTTTTAAAAATAGGCCAAAGTTCCTTTGAAATACAAGGTAATCAACTCTGTACGGTGAAAGGCAAGGTTGGACTTTTTTTATGTGCTTGCCCTGGCCCATATTATTAATCTTCCATTGATTCATGAGGTTGTTATTAAGCTCCCAGTTGGAAATTCACAGAATTTGCTTAAGTGTTAGTTGAGACCTAGAAACCCAGACAGGCTGAAAAGAAGGCTCCTGGACCTCCAGGGAGCTGACTCCCTTGCTGTGCCAGAAACAGCTTCAGCTGGCACATGCTGGCATCGACTATTTCTTTAAAACTTATTGTGGAAATCCAACCAGGGTAGAATGCTTAATGTTCAGAATAATTTGGGCCATCTGTCTTCTGGAATACACACTTAGTAAACCTGCAATGAGAGCAGCACAAGGCAAATTTGAATTCCTCTGTTCATCTAAATGATGTTCTTGAAGACTGATGTGTTTATCAAAGCTCCATAAATTAACGTTTATTGAGACTACCCTAGAGAAGTTCATTGTTAAAGAAGCCTGAAGAAGAATCTGTTTAAAATTTCAAATTGTGTTTTGTTCCTTGGATTAAATGAAGACAACAGTGATGGGCAGAGTACTAAGGGGGCCTGCTAGGTTGGGAGTGGTCCTTTACCTGCTCTCTTCATAGCTTGTTGTTGTTTGTGTGAAATCCATTTGCCATCATTAACATATGGTCTTTATAAGTACTCTTAACAACATTTTATGTGTGTGTGTTGCATTAAACCAACTCTTAGAAATGCTATGACACAGGGCTTGTATTATCCTTTTATAGGCTTTGATTTACATAGTTTAATTTATGCTAAAATGTATTCAAATGTTTGGGATTGCATTGGTTTATATAAAACAAATAAAATAGACTTAACAAAAATGTATTTATGAAGGTGTCTGTTCTTCATCTGTTATTTTTTAAAACTTACTATCCAGCTGATGCACTACAATGTTTACTCAGCATTCTCCCTGCATTCCAGTACATCAAATGGATAGCTGTGTTTTTCTATGAAAGAAAGTCAAGACGTTATTACCCTTATTGAGCAGTGTTCTGGTGATGTTGAAGTTATTATAGTCAGTGCTCAAGTGTGGACAGGACTTGACATCCTTAGTTTTCTAAGAAGAAGTTGGACTAAATGCTTCCTAAAGTTAGTCTTCTAACGCTGTAATTACCTGACTTGTTTCCTCTGGTTCTGCTCTATAATTTAGCAACAATGCTAGCAGAATGGTTAACACAGCAAATTAGACCTGCTTGACTCTAGATCTGAGTATACTTAATATCATATGCAGAAATGTCTTTATTTGTGATATAAAATATTGATGTCAAAATTTACTCATTTGGATACATCTGACATTGGATTTTATTAGCTGTCTTCTTGGTTTGTGTGACTCCTTCCACAGATCTATACACCGTACCTGTGGATACTCAGCCCATCCTCCGAAGGTGATCTCTTTGACCTTACCATCTCTGATCACTCTGGCAGTGCGTTCTTCCCCTTCTGAACTCCTGGCTTAGCTATATCATGTGACATTGGCTTTCATTTGTATTTTGCTTTTTTTTTTTTTTTAAAGATTTATTTTATTTATTTGAAAGACAGAGTTACAGAGAGAGGCAGAGAGAGCGAGGTCTTCCATCTGCTAGTTCATTCTCCAGATGGCTGCAATGGCCAGAACGGCACTGATCTGAAGGCAGGAGCCAGGAGCTTCTTTCAGGTCTCCCACCTGGGTGCAGGGGCCCAAGGACTTGGGCATCTTCTACTGCTTTCCCAGGCCACAACAGAGAGCTGGATCAGAAGAGAAGCAGCCAGGACTAGAACTGGTGCCCATATGGGATGCTGGCGCTTCAGGCCAGTATGTGCCATAGCGCCAGCCCCTGTATTTTGCTTTTGAAATTTACCTGATCTAGGAAAGTACAAAGGATATAAAAACAAATTGATATCATCTTCCCATTCAGAATGCATGGTAGCCGTAACACAGCCCTTTTGAGGTATGTGCCTTTGAGACCTGTTTCTTTGATGAAATACTATTGATATTGCTGAAATTCCATTACATGTGAATTATTTATTATTATTTATTAAGTCCTATTTCTAGAAGCTACAGGCATATGTGTTAACATTAAAATCCTTTACAAATATTTCTCTGTTTTAACTAATGTGCCTGATTGTTAGTATGCATATCTATATGGTTCCATATATTGCTTTTAAACTGGGCATTACTGTAAAATATATTCTCACTGATGCAGTGAATAAATTCCTTTTAGAAGAATGCATGCAGCATCTCAGTATATGACTATGCATTATTTCACTCATAATTTCTCTGTTGATGTTATTATATGTACATTCTTTATATTGTAGTAATTGTTTCACATAGAAACTCCTCTACTGCATTATAATTGCTTGAGTTTCATATTTTTTTTAAAAATCCATTTTCTTAGGAATAAACATAAAAATAAAGGAATAGCTAAAATGAAAAAGAATTAACTATCAATGAAAATAATGATAAACTGGCATAAAGCAGAAACCACATACTTGAAGATACAAGACTGAGCCTGGGAATTATTGGATTAAGCTGGTTAAAGGTAAAAACTACTCAGGCAGAAAAGAATGTGTGTCTTCCACAGAAGCTGTAAGGAGAAGCAGCATAGAGGATGGGGAAAAATCAGAACCTCCAAATATATAAATAACTAACTACAAGCATAATTCAGTGATCCCTTGATACATGCAAAAGAAGTCTTCCTTCATTCCTGCAGATTGTAACCTAAGAGCTGTCGCTCAGAACAAGAGCAGGGCCAACTGTACCTTTTCTGAGAGAGCAGGCCTGAAGAGCATAAGGAGCCGGCAGTTACATTTGAGCGGCCCCCACCAATGGCACAACCAGTGAGGGGCTCCTTCAAGGCCAGCTGGACACTGCAGCTGGGAGCAGTTTCCTCAAGAGCTGTGGGTGGGGGAGGGAGGGATGGAAGCCTGAGAGTTCCCTCAGAGGAAGAGGTAACAAACCCAACGAGGCTGTGCCGGGACCCTCTGCAAGATATTCTCACTTCCTTCAGAAATCCCCCTAGTCCTTTTCTTTCTTCAGCTTTCTTTTTCAGTTCCCTCAAGAACCCAAAACCCTCACACTGAAGTTTGCAGCTCAGAGCTCCCTGCTGAGTCATTTCTTTGGCTGCCTTCCTGGGCTGACCTTACTTACTCTCCGTGCTTCAAAATGACCTGTTTGTCAGACTTTTCACCAAGACCGCCTTAACACTCCCCCAGCTTGAGTATACTCGGCCTTCCTCAATGGAGGATGGCCCAAGTGCTTGGGCCCTGCACCCGCATGGAATACCAGGAGAAGCACCTGGCTCCTTGCTTTGGATCGGCGCAGCTCTGGCCATAGTGGCCATTTGGGGGGTGAACCAACGGAAGGAAGACCTTTCTCTCTGTCTCTCTCACTGTCTAACTCTGCCTGTCAAACAAAACAAAACAAAACAAAACAAACTTGGCCTTCCTCTTTGACTCCAGAACCCTAACCTCCATCCTTGAAGAGCAACTTTAGGAAATCTGAAGTTAAATATTTAGCAACTAAGTATTTTCTTTGCCCCCTTGATATGTAAATCATTTAGAAAATCTTTTGTAAATTTTAAAACTTAAGGATATCTTCTTCCGGAATCTTCAAGCCATCTCTTTGAAATGTAGTCACCAAAACAGAAACTCTGTCTCCCCATTTCTGTGGAAGGGAGAGGGCCTAACTTTGGTGGGCACATTGCTCCAAGGTGTAAAGCTGCCTCCTGTCACAAAGGTATGAGAAAGTATATTTTGGCGTGCGGGGTAAATCCAGTTAGTAAACACAAATGGTCTGTGTTCTCCACTTCACCCTGATGCTGAAAAACACTCCCTCTGCACGCGGGCCTTTGGCTTAGCGCTTAAGTCACTGCACGAAACACTGACATCCCATATTGGTTGGAGTGCGTGGTTCATTTCCCAGCTCCTCTGCTTTCAAACCAGTTTCCAGCTAATCTGCAGCCTGGAGAGCGATGGCTGATGGCTCATGTGCCTGCCACCCATGTGGGAGAGAGCTGCATTGAGTACCAGGCTCCTGGCTTCAGCTTGGCCCAGCCTTGACTGTTCTGGGTACTTGGGGATGGAAGATCTACCTGTGGATGGAAGATCTGTCTGTCTCTCTCTCTCCACATTTCAGATGAAAATATATTTTTAATCTTCTTTTCTAGCAGGCAATTTGGTCTAGTGGTTAAACATTTGCATCCCATATTGGAGTATCTGGGTTTGGTTCCCAGCAATGCTCCTGACTCTAGATTCCTGCTAATGCAAATCCTGGGAGGCAGCAGTGATGGCAGTAATTGGGTTCCTGTCACCCAAGTGGGAGACCTGGGTTGAAGTCCCAGGTTGGCTCCTGGCCTCAACTTCAGCTTGGGGCCATTGTGGCTAATTGGAGAGTGAAGCAGTTGATGGGAGCTCTCTCTCTCTCTCTCTCCTTCTCCCCACCTCTCAATTAAATACTTAAAAAAAGAAATTACTTTTTTTTAATTTGAGTTCTGCCTCTCTTCCCTGCTCAGCCTTGTGTAGTCTTCCTTGCTTGTTTAACATTGTCCAAAGTTTGCTTTGACACTTGCAATTTTCTACCCATATCAAAACTCTTACTTCATAATCATTCTTCAAATGAAATGTCAGAAGTAAAGTTGTCAGACTTCAGCAATTCATGCTATATAAATTGCTATTTCCTAGGGGCTTTCACATAGTTTTAAAACTGCTATCTGCTAATTAATATGTATTTCTGAGCTGCTTCCAAGCAAGGTAACAGCAAATAATTGGCACATTGCAGGCAATCAGGCGTGGATATTTTTGGCCAAGGGAGCAATTTTGATTCTCCTTTTAGGCTTTAAGCGTATGGCTCTCGATTTCAGCTCCATGTTAGAATTAGATGAGGAGTATTAAAAAATGCTGCTTGGTCCTATCTCCAGTGAGTCTGACCTCCTTGGTCATAGGGATTTTTGAGAAGCTCCTCTGTTGATTCTAATTTGCATTCAAGGTTGTAAACCAATGCCTACAAGAAGTTTTTTTTTTTTTTTTAATCATTCTTCTATTTCTGAATTCAGCAAACTCTTATTGGGAATCTGTTTTCTGTCAGATGCTGTCTAGATACCAAAATGAATGTGGCACAGCTCTGCATTTCAAGGAGCTCTTGGAGCAACAGGGAAGGCAGAATATAAATAAAGAGCTTCAACACAATAAGAAACATAATTGGAGTTCATGCAAAAGGTTATAGAAAGGCAGCAATTAAAATTCTCTGGGGAGCATGGATGAATTCATTAGGCCAACTAGGTGTGCAAGGTGAGAGCTGCAGTAGGATGGGGGAAGGATTCCAGGCAAAGTAAACAACAGGAACAAAAGCCCAGCGATTTGAAAATCACTATCAGCTAAATGTTCTAAGGGTCTTTGTTATTGTCACTGCTACTACAGTGACACACAATACTTTGTCTAAGTGTTGACTTCTTGGTTAGTAAGGGGGTTAAATATGTATTTCTCGCATTTAGTCAAAAACAGTGAATCCCAACAATGGCTTACATGAAAATCATCTGGGATGTTTTATGACAACGACAGAATGGCACTGGTTTTCTACCCTGAAAGAAAGTTGGATATTGTTGATCTAGAGGATAGGCTCTGACATTGTTTTGGTTTGTTCGAAAAGCTACCTATGTCATCTGTTTCAGACAGGAATAAGGAACATTTATGGGGGACACTGTAGTGTTCTCAAATTGAATTGAGGTGATGCTCTAATACATGCATTTGGAAAACTTGGAACAGGCATTTAGCTTATGAGTGAAGATGCCCACACCCCTTATCTGAGTGCCTGGATTTGATTCCCAGCTTTAGTTCCTGACTGTAACTTCCTGCCCATGCAGACCCTGCAAGACAGTAATGATGACTCAACTAATTGAGTTCCTGTCATCTACTCATGTGCAAGACCTGGATTGAGCTCCTGTCTCCTTACTGGGCCAGCCGCCTGCTATTGCAGGTGTTCAGAGAGTGAAACAATGCATGCCACCTATCTCTTCCTCTGTCTCTCTGCCTCTCAAAACAAAACAAACAAAAATACCCAAAAAACAACGAGTACACCTCAATCATAATGAATTGTACTTTAAATGGGTCGATTTATGGGATGTAAATTATAAAGCTATTTAGCTGTTTCAAAAACAAAGCAAAAATGTAGCATATTTAATGTGAAAAATCAATTACTCAAAAATGCCTTGGGTTGAGTAATGTGCTTTGAGAAGCCCTGGCAGAAATCTTAAAAGCTTGCAGATGGAGGCTGTCTGTACAGTGATTGAAAGGAGTAGCATCTGAGAAAAGGGAGGTCTAACAGGCACAGAACCTTCATCAGAAAGACTAATTGAGCACTTGACATGCCATCTAAAGGAATGCAGGCCCCAAGGATATGGTATGGATCACCTCTTAGGTTCAAAATTGCAGTTCGTTCAAGTACTGCACTTTAACGGAGCAATTACAGAGCTGTTGGTATATTGTATTCTTTAAGGCTACAGTGAAATAACTGTTATGTGCTAGCTTTATTGCCCTTTTCAGATCAAAATGTCTATTCATTTCAAAGATCACTTCAATGGAGATCTCAGGTGGCTCAAGCTACAAGCATTTTTTTTTACAAAAAATAATGAAAGGTTAGCATTTCTTAATTATAAACAAAACTCCAAAAGACAAAAGACTTCATTAAATTTAGTTACAAGAATAAAATGAATAATTATCCAACTGCTTTCTAAGAAACTGTTTTATATACAGTTGAGTCTGTCTAGGTTTATACAGATAAGACACGATCAAGCTCAATACCTCTCAAGTCTTTGTCAATTAGTCATTTGAAATTTCTTTCAATGAAATAGAACCAATGACAATGTAACATTTAGATATTTCCCATGTGGTTACAAGATAATAATTAATTTCACTTAGACTTTAAGCCATTTCTCAACAGTTTATGTACAGGAATAATTTTATGCAGATTGCAATGTAAAATAATTAATCACATATGTATTGCAACACCTCTCATGAAAATAAATTAGTCAACTTGAAGTCATAGGTTAACCTGAAAGGCAGGTTTGAACAGAGAAAATAAACAAGGAAAGTTACAGACAACTCCTTTTTATTAAAGGATGATAGGAACCTTGAATGCTGAGTTGGTATCTTTCCTTGGTCCCTAGAACATTTGTTAGAAATTTTAACTACTGAGGCTATAATTATCAGTCTGAAGGTGGTTAAAGTATGGATTCCTCAGAATTTTAGGAGAAAGCAAAAGTTTTTCATATGAAATTAATTATCTGGGATGTTTTATAAAACAAAATAGCAATGTTTTTCTACCCTGATAGAAAAATTTGATATTGTTGGTCTGTACAGGGTAGGGTGTGCCTCTGTTTTGAAAAGTTACTGATGTGCTTTATTACAAACAGGCATAAGGGGGGCCGGTGCTGTGCAACAGTGGGTAAAGCTGCCGCCTGCAGTGCTGGCATCCCATATAGGCGTTGGTTTGAGTCCTGGCTGCTCCACTTCCAATCCAGCTCTCTGCTATGGCCTGGGAAAGCAGTAGAAGATGGGCCAAGTCCTTGGGCCCCTGCACCCACATCGGAGACCCAGAAGAAGCTTTTGGCGCCTGGCTTCGGATCAGACAGCTGATCAGTTGCGGCCATCTGGGGAGTGAGCCAGTGGATGGAAGACTCTCTCTCTCTCTCTCTACCTCTCCTCTCTCTGTGTAACTCTGACTTTAAAATATATATATATATTTGATAGGCAGAGTTAGACAGTGAGAGAGAGAGAGAGAAAAAGGTCCTCCTTCCGTTGGTTCACCCCCCAAATGGCTGCCACGGCCCGTGCGTTGAAGCCATTGCTCTGCGCCAATCCAAAGCCAGGAGCCAGGTGCTTCTCCTGGTATCCCATGCAGGTGCAGGGCCCAAGCACTTGGGCCATCCTCCACTGCCTTCCCAGGCCACAGCAGAGAGCTGGACTGGAAGAGGAGCAACCAGGACAGAATCTGGCGCCCCGACCGGGACTAGAACCTGGGGTGCCGGCGCTGCAGGTGGAGGATTAGCAGCGCCGGCCATAAATAAGCATTTTTTTTTTTAAAAAAACCAAACAAACAGGCATAAGAGACATTTTGTGGGGGAGGTGGTAGTGTTCTCAAACCGAATAATGATGAGGAAGAGGAATGGTAATTTGCAGAGTAACCCTCTGGAACCGAAAGTTCTAATATTTTCTTAATCTTACTTAGTCAAGGGTCTATAGAAGTAACTGTAGGGGGTGTGGCATCTAGTAAAAAAGTCAAAGAACAGCAGATTTTTTTTTTTTTTTTTTTGCACAGCCCAGAGGAAAGACTTCTTTGTTCTTTCTCTAGCCAGAAAGATCCTTGGGATGAAAGAGGGCCATTAGATCATCACAATTTGAAGAAAATGTGTCTTAGACCTACTCTGCTTTCTTTTATCGGGAAAGAAATCTAATTTCCCTTCATCAATTCACAGTCGAAACAGACCCCTGTAACGAAACACAGAATGACAGCAGAAAAATGAACAATTTTTTAATTGCAGCACAGATCAACCTGGAGAAAACACAATGAAAGGCAATTCAACGCCGTGGCTTAGCGCTCCATTTCATACACCGCTGTCAACAAAGAATCACCTATGTGTCAGAGGCACGACAGCACAGAGGAAAGCAGTTCTAGGCTTCCAGCGGCAGGAATCCTGGAGGATATAAATAAACGGGAGTAAATTAGTGAAGTAAGTTTTGTTTGTACTGGTAGATTCCTTGCAGGTTATCTGTGAGCTGTAAGAGTTGTCTCCAGTAAAGGAGAATTCACATCCTGTCTTAAGGAGAAGTGGGAAGCTCAGAAAAGACTTCTTTCTCTGCTATCCGCTCGTATCTGCTGGTTTACTCCCCCAAATGCCCACAACATCTGGGGCTGGGCAAGGCTGAAGCCAGGAACTTAATCCAGGTCTCCACATGGGTGGCAAGGATCCAGGTACTTTAGCCATCCTCACGCCTCCCAGGGTGTGCATCAGCAGAAAGCCCAACTTGGTGGGTAATCTGCAACTCAAACCCAGCCATTCCCATGTGATACCCAAAGAGCAGCTTAACTGCTGCACCACATGCCTCCCAGCTCCCCACCCCCACTGTTTGCTGCTTCTTAATGGCATTTAGTTTAAAATATTTATATTAAAGAGAAATGCTTTGGGGTGGCATGTTCTGACTTCCCTCACTTTCACTCTGTCTTATATTCAGCAAATAGTTTTTTTTTTTTTAATTTTTTATTTTTTGACAGGCAGAGTGGACAGTGAGAGAGAGAGACAGAGAGAAAGGTCTTCCTTTGCCGTTGGTTCACCCTCCAATGGCCACCGTGGCTGGTGCGCTGTGGCCGGCGCACCACACTGATCCGATGGCAGGAGCCAGGTACTTCTCCTGGTCTCCCATGGGGTGCAGGGCCCAAGGACTTGGGCCATCCTCCACTGCCTTCCCAGGCCATAGCAGAGAGCTGGCCTGGAAGAGGGGCAACCGGGACAGAATCCGGCACCCCAAATGGGACTAGAACCCGGTGTTCCAGCGCCGCTAGGTGGAGGATTAGCCTAGTGAGCTGCAGCCCAGGCCTAGCAAATAGTTTTCTTATCTATCACTCAATTAACTAAAGGAAAGTGTGATTCAAGAAAGAATGCCCTAAAGAGAAACAATTCCCAGTGTGTGACATCCTGGTTAACCCCTCAGTCTCTTGAGTGTTTGGTTAGAGTGAATCTTCTGAATGAAATGCTGAGTGAGCTGGAGAACTAACACACTGAGAAACAGATCCTTACTCGTCATAATTCTGAATTAGTGTCACCCAGCGACTCATCTAAACAGCCAACTAGCAAGGGTCACCGACTTGACTTCTCTCAAACTTGAGTATACCTGCTAGAATCACATTACTACCTGCTAGAATTTTACCATGGCAGTAAAACGAAAAGGAAGAGCTTGGATTACTAACCTCCCCGATTTTTCTCTTAATACAGATCTGAGTGAATACTCATGTGAGGCGAATGAAAGACCTGAGTTGGAGCCCAGTTTTACCGTGGCTGGTGATACCAACACGCTATCAAACACGAGAGCTCCTCCGAGAAGGGAGAGAGAATTATGGTTAACTTGCTATGTTTTCATTAGAAACTCTCAGTTGTTTTTGGGAAGAGATGACTGTGGTTGAGACAACTCTATGTTTCCATTTTTTTTTTTCTATTCTTTTTTCCTGGGCAGACAATTAAGTCACGTTTCCAAAGTTCTCTTACAGTTAGGTGCTGCCATCTGGGGATGTATGTAGGAGTGATGTGCATTCCTAGGTCTGGCACATAAAACCTCCTGTATGACCCTTCATATGCTGTCTCTTAAACCAAAGCCTGCACTTTGAGAGTTTAGAGACGAGAGGAGTCACCTAAACATTACATTTGTATGTATGAGATTATTACAGAAACAAGAAAGACATGAATATTAGGATAAACTACCAAAACTTTGGCATTGTTTTGTTAAATCAATTAATGTATTCTGACTAATGCAGAAACTGGTGCAGATTCGATGCTTCTGTAACAGAATCTAAAATATGTGATTGACTTAGTGGTTGTTAGTAGGTTGGGAAGCTAAGGACCCATGTAGCAAATGTCTGTGCCAACTTGTAAAGCAGTGTCAATGATTAGCATTGATTATTTTCAACGTAACTGGTTGTTATTGTTTGCATTTGGCAAGATGTTGGAAGAAAGAGGTGAGTTCAAGACAGATTTGGCTGCTTTAAAGATAAAATGAAAGGAAATCAATAAACTCATAACTTATCAAAGCTATCCTAATTTATTTAAGATGCTTTAAGTAAAATTTTGAATAAAAAATAGAAAACTTCTTCTTCTAAAGAAAGAGATCCAAAATATTCTTTAATCTTCAAAATGAAAGATAACTAGGGCTGGGTTGTGGCATATTCGCTAAAGCCACTGCCTGCAACAGTGGCATCCTATGTGGGCCACAGTTCATGCACCAGCAGCTCCACTTCCTATCTGGCTCCTAGCTGGTGTGCCTGGGAGGGCAATGAAGGATAAACCCAAGTGCTTAGGTCCCTGCAACCATGTGGGAGACATAGAAGAGGTTCCGGGCTCCTGGCTTCAGCCTGGTCCAGCCCCGGCCATTTTGATGATTTGGAAGTGAATGAGCAGATGGACCATCTCCCTGTATCTCCCTCTCTCTGTGGAACTCTGCCTTTCAAATGGATAAATAAATCTTTAAAAAAATGAAAGATAACCAATGCTAACATTCTGTATATTCCTGTGCCCAGGAATTTATACACCATACGTACACATACAACACACACGGTGGAACACATAGGAAAAAGAGATTTGAAACCTTTTTTTTTCCCCCAAGTAGTTACTGTGAACAAGTTTATATTCCACTAGTTATTTTTCTTTTTTTAAAAATTTATTTGCCAGAGTTATAGACAGTGAGAGAGAGAGAAAGAGAGAAAGGTCTTCCTTCCGTTGGTTCACCATGGCCAGAGCTGTGCCAATTTGAAGCCAGGAGCCAGATGCTTCCTCCTGGTCTCCCATGTTTGGTGCAGGGGCCCAGGCACTTGGGCCATCCTCCACTGTCCTCCTGGGCCACAGCAGAGAGCTGGACTGGAAGAGGAGTAACTGGGACTAGAACTGGTGCCCATATGGGATGCTGGTGCCGCAGGTGGATTAGCCAAATGAGCCACAGTGTTGGCCCCTCCACTAGTTATTTTTCTACAAAATCACTTTTTTTGGTGGCTTAATTTTATGTTGCCATAATTTTTTAAGACTTTTATTTGAGAGGCAGTGTTACCGACAGAGAGAAGGAGACATACACACACACACACACAGGAGAGAGAGAGACAGAGAGAGAGAGAGAAAGAGAGGGAGAGACAGACAGACAGATATCTTCCATCTTGCTGGTTTACTCCCCAAATGGTCACAATGGCCAGAGCTGGGCTGATCTGAAGCCAGGAACTGGGAGCTTTTTCTGGATCTCTGACATGGGTGTAGGAGCCCAAGCACTTGGGCTACTTCCACTGCTTTTCCAGGCCATTAGCAGAGAGCTGCATCAGAAGTGGAGCAGCTGGGACTTGAATCAGTACCCATTTGGGATGCTAGCTCCAAAAGTGGAAGCTTAACCTACTACAGTGCCAGCCCCTGTTGTCATAATTTATTAAGCTAATAATTTATGGCTTTTATTTCATATTTTATAGTATAAAAAACATACATGTGAATATATTTATAGTCAAATATTTGTTATATATTTCTAGAACTAAAATTTCTGGGTAAACAGTTAACACAGTTTGGAGATTTTATATATACAATCATATTTCAGGAAAATTTTACTAATCTCTATTGCCAAAAGTAGTATGCAGGAATGCCAATTTCTCAATTAAATTTTTTAAAGGTTTATTTATTTATTTGAAGGCAGAGTTACAGAGAGAGAGAGGTTCAGACAGAGAGAGGTCTTCCATCTGCTGGTTCACTCCCCAAATGGCTGCAACAGCTAGGGATGGGCCAGGCTGAAGCCAGGAGCCAGGAGTTTCTTTTGGGTCTCCCACATGGGTACAGGGACTTAAGCACTTGGACCATCTTCTGCTGTTTTCCCAGGTACATTAGCATGGAGCTGGATCTGAAGTGGAGCAGCTGGGACTGGAACCAATGCCCATATGTGATGCCAGCATTACTGTAGTAGTTTAACAACTACACCATAGCGCCAGCCCCCTCAATTAAACTTTTTAAAAATTTATTTTTCTTTGAAAAGCAGAGAGAGATTTTCTATCTGTTGGTTCACTACCCAAATGGCTGCAACAGCCAGGACTTGGACAGGCTGAAGCCAGGAACCTCTGGCACCATCCAATTTTCCACATTGGTGACAGAGACCCACGTATTGAGGCATCACTGCTGCCTCCCAAAAGCTAGATTAGAAGCAGGGCTGGTGGGACTTGAATCCTGTATCCAGATGTGGGATGCAGCTGTCTCAAGCAACTTGTTAATCGTGGTGCCACATGGCTGCCCCCGATTTCTCAAATTTACACTATTATTTTATTTTGCTTTTTCATCTTTCCTTTTGAGATAATATTTGCCATAAGCGGGGTGCAAACTGTTGAAATCTTTACTTAATGTATACTAAACTGATCTTCTGTAAAAAAAAAAAAAAAGAAGAAATTATCAATTCCCAACTTGACTCTCACTGGGATTAAACATGACAATAGGTCTGATCTGATTTCATCATCATTTAAAAAATCATCTATTATTTTTCACTTTATGTTTGTGTGGGAGCAAACTGTTGAAATCTTTACTTAATATATGCTAAACTGATCTTCTGTATATAAAGAGAATCGAAAATGAATCCTCATGTGAATGGAAGGGGAGAGGGAGTGGGAAAGGGGAGGGATGCGGGTGGGAGAGATGATATGGGGGGGAAGCCATTGTAATCCATAAGCCGTACTTTGGAAATTTATATTCATTAAATAAAAGTTAAAAAAAATGTAAAAAAAAAATATTTGCCATAAGCCTTATAGCTTGTGGCTGTAATTAGTTCACATTAACTATAATGTCTGTATTAATTAGGATTAGGCTGAGTGATACTGACAGGAGGTCCATCATTAAGGAAGCTGCCTACCTAGGGGTGGGGAAACTTTTTCTGCCAGGGACAATTCAGATATTTGTAACATCATTCACAGGCCAAACAAAATTATCAGCTTAAAAATTATCCTGGTACAGATTTATTGAATTTCAAGTTCCACCTGTGGTTGCCTGGGCAGGGCCAGACCAAATGATTTTGCAGGCCTTCTCTAGCCCACAGCCCAGGGGCTGGACATTCCCAACTCATGATGTCACATCATGTGGGCTCACATCATGTCAGATGTGGGCGTGACCACATCAGGCCCCTTAACTTGCTGCAATTGTCCTTACTTAGTACATGGTCTATAATATCTTGGTCTAAAAATGCCATCATCTGAATTTTAGGAAGCAGTATGGGGGGCAGATAAAAAAGGAAGCAAAGGGTAACTTACATAGTTGGGGTCTTCCTTAAATAAAGGTTTCTTATGTGCTGAATAAAACTTCCACTTTTGTCCCATTGGCCAGCACCTGGATACTGACCAGGGAGATACAAGAAGACTGGGAAATACAGTCAGTCCCCTTTCTGGCAAAATCCCCAGGTAAAATTCCATTACTGTGGAGAAAGGAGAGTGTATTAGTTTGCTAGGGCCGCCTCAACCAAGTGGTGGCTTAGATTCTAGAAGCTTATTGCCTTGAAGTTCTGGAGACTTGAAATCCAAAAACAAAGAGTCAGCAAGGTTTGCCCCTTTGAGAGCTGTGACAAAAAGGTCTCAGGTCTCTCTCCTTGATTTGTAGGTGGCTGTCTTCTTCCTCCATATTTCCACACTATATCTTCCCTCTATGTGAACCCCTATGTCCAAACTTGGTGATTTGATGCCCATCCTAATGACTACTTCAACCTGCTTACTTGTGTAAGAACCTTCTCTCCAAACAAGACACATTCTTAGGTCCTGGTGGTATTTTAGCAGTGAAATCTGTGGTTATACCATCCATCCCATAACAGAGAATGTACTTTGGGACCATGCACCCCCTTAGCTGACAGTCTAATGGCTGCCAATATGGCCAATTTTAACACAAACCAGGAGGAAGAGGAGTGAGTTAGGCAGAAGTAGCAGTGTAAGGACAAGTGGCAAGCCCAACTAATAGCTGCTTCTTGCAGTGATCTGCCATCATGGAGACTGAGCAAGGCCAGTACACCCATAAATAGTATCTGTTCTCACTCAGGAAGCCAGGGCTTCGGGAAAGCAGCTGTAGTGACAGCTGCTAGCACCTCAGATCCCTGCCTGCTCTGCCAAAAGCCAAGCCTGAGAGTCAAAGGACTGATTGGTCAGAACTGCAGACCCTACGGGCCCTAAGCTGAGAAAGCCCTTCACTTTGCCTGGTTCCTGAAATAACAATTGCTATTGAGGGGGCGATCCTAAGGTCACTGCTGACATTGCAGGTAGGATTGCCCATTTCATTTTAGAGGTACCATGTATTCTGTACCAACCTCCTATTTGGGCCAACTATCTTATTAGTCCAGCCAGGTAATGGAGTCAATGTGATGCCTTCCCTAAGGAGATTCACACCCCCGTTATAGTTCAAGATTTCCAGGCCATTAGTGAGGCAGAAACACCAGCATTGTGCCCAATCCCTATACAATATTAAGAGAAATACCCCTTGGACTAAATGGTTTTCAGTCTTAGATGTTAAATATGTATTTTTTTCTGCATTCATATAGACTCCTCCTGTCCTTGCCTTTGAATGGTTTAGTAAACAGGCAATAAGTGCTCCCACAAGGATTTATAAACAGCTCCCACCTATTTGGTCAGGCCCTTGTGGGGGACCTAAAGGACCAATCTGTTGGGCAAGAGGGTAGAGAGATGATCTGAAATGTGGATGATTTGTTAGTTTGTTCCCCAACCTGAGATTCCAGTTTTGGACACCCTTGACTTCCTAACAGAATGTATCTACCAAGTGATCAAGGGAGAAGCACAGCTGGTCTGCCACGAGCTAAATTATTTAGAGCTCATCCTCACCTTTGGGCAACACAGACGTTCATCAGGCCATGCAGCAAATTCTTAGTCCTATAACCTTCAGATAGCTCTGGCATTTCTCTGAATAACAGGTTATGGATCCCTAGATACAGGGAAACAGCAAAGTCCCCATGTCGGGCTCCCAAGAGCAAGTGAGAACAGGGTTACCTCCTTTAGGAAAAAAACAGAACACAGTCTTCAACAAATGAAAGGCTGCCATGACTAGGGCCCTCATACTGACGCTGTCAAGCCTGGTACTTCAACCAGACAGACCTTAGACATGCAACTGCTGACAAAGGGGGTATCTGTGCCATGCTCCATGAAGAATGTTGTTTTGGGGGAAATAAAACTATACAGCTTCAAAGCCATATTCACCACTTCTTGGGTGAGGCCAGACAACTCCATGACCAGATAAAACAGGGTTGGAATTTCTGCCTCAGCATTATGTTGTGGAAATCTGGTTGTTGGCTCTCCTTGTCCCTATAGCTCCTGAACTCTTGTTGCTTCTCTTTGGACCAGGAATGTTTAATGCACTCATTTGTTTTGTCTCTAACAGAATTTAAGACATTCAGCTCCAGATGGTCATGGGTCAGGGCTTCCAGACTATCCCATTGAATGATGTAACCAGCCCTCTGGATCATGCAAGACAAGCATTGTCCATACTAGTCCCAAATACCATAGGACAGATAGAAAGAGAATATCCACACCCAACTTGACATGCATATGCCAGCTTGAGGAAAATACAGAAGATGGACTGTCACCCACACTACCCTCATAAGATTATGGGTTACTTCTTGTGAAGGGGTGTGTGTTAGATAGCAAAGTTGACATTAGTCTACATGTATAAGAAGAACCAAAGAAAAAAAGATGCTTTTGGAGAAAAGGGAATGTTTTTGTGGTTGAAGTAGGGAAGAAACATGGAAGACAGATTCAGAGGCAGACTGCATTTGCACATCAAAAGCCTTGTACTTGTTTGACAACCTTGCTAGGTGATTTCCAGCTCTCTCAGCTGGAGCAGCTTAGGGGACTCTTCCCCACCTTGAATCAAAGGGGCTATTAGGTCCAATAACACCGTATCAATAAGGTCCTCAGAGGATTTTCAGGAATTCTATACCCAGAAAGCTCTCCACTCTGCAATTTCCCAGAAGACAAAGGAGGGGAGGAGAAACACGGGGACCCACACTCATTTCCATAAACACTACAGTGTGAATGCAGACTGGGCTCTCAGTTGTTTTTCTGGGATGCCTTCCTGGTCTGTCTGGTCTGTCCGATGTATTCTCTTTATTAAACCTTGTGACCTTGGTAACCACTGAGAGAGTGAGAGAGAGAGAGAGAGAGAGAGAGAGAGAGAGAGAGAAAGGTGGATGTTGTGAGAAAATTCGCAGTGTTTGTCACAATGCCTCTAACATGGAGGTCCTTGGCTTGCAGTCAATGATTGGAGGATCCTTCTCTATGTATCCCCCAAGCTGAATCAGTTACTTATGGGATTTCACAGAGCGGAATCTGCTTCATTTCCCTCCTTAGCTTCCTTATCAAGGTGCCTCACCAGACACCCTGACTGCTGCTCATGTCTGCTTTGAATCTGTGCCACAGGGTACATGTATGTGTATGTGTATGTGTATGTGTATGTGTATGTGTGTGTGTGTGTGTGTGTGTGAAGGTAATCTCTCACTTTCTCTCTAGGGTTCCACACTGCAATTACTCGTGTCCCAAGTAACACTTGTACTACTTACTACTGCTGAAAGTAGCAATTAACTTTTACTATGGGCAAAGTACATTCTGGGCACTCTGCTAAACACTTCATATGCTTTATTTTATGTGAACTTCACCACAACTCTCTTAGGTAGACAGCAGAGGAAACTCAGGTATAGGCAGTTTATCCAACTTACTCAAGTCATGTGGCTGGTCAGTGGGGGAGGTACAATTACAACCCAGGTCTGTCTGCCTTCCAAAATCTTTTACCAACATAACAGCTACAGTTTATGACTCTATCTCTTGGCCAGCGACTACAATCTCAAGGGTGGTTTGGAGGACAGATGCTGGATCAACTCTTAAATTCTGTATTTCACTTTCACGTCTCTTTCTCTTCCACAAACATCCAATTTACTGACAAGTGTTCTAGATCTTAGCTCCAGAATACACTTCCATTAGCCACTACCCATCATCTAAACCCCTGGTTTAGATCTATAACAATCTGGGCATGCAAATCGGCTCTTATTGAATTTTACTGTTTATGTTAGAATTTATCTGGAATACCTTCCAGATTCATACACAAATGAATATTCTTACAGTTCTCCTGTTTCACTCTTGCTCCTTGAGGTTTGTTTTCCACAGTATATTTGCTTTCCAGGGTATAACCATCTAAAGATACAAACCAGGCCACACTAATTTGCTTATTAAAATCCCTGCCCACACCTTTGGCATCATCTCTCCCACTCCAGCTTTGCTGACTGCAGACTAGCCACGCAGGTCTCTGCCATTACCCCAAGGCAGGCCAGTTTTCTCCCATTTCAGGACTTGCATTCTGCTGGCAACTCCTTTTCCCCAGACATTGGCCTTCACGCCACCTTCTCATCCCTATGCCTTAGTATAAATGCCCTTTCTTAGCAAGGTGCCACTTGACCAATCTAAAGAAAATTTCCATCTCTTCCTGTTACATTCCTCTATTTCATTTTCCTCAAGACACTTGCCAATATAGGTCATTATCATAATTTTTTATTTGCTCCTTACTAAGCACGCTTTCTACCCTGAAACAAGAAGGCACGTTATTATTCACTGCTTGCATTCCAAGAGTCAGTAAAGTACCCCAAGCATGGCAGATTGCTAATCAATAATGGCTAAACAATGAGTGAATCAATAAACCTCCCAACATGTGGTGCACAAAACTCCTTCCTTCCACCTAGAAACAGAACAAACAAACAATAAAATAGCCTCAGAAAGAAACACCCTGCAAAAAGCAAGCTTATATTCCACTTTCAGCTTAGCAAGCACACACAATGGGGTCTGACATCTTTCTACATCTTCCCATCTGTGATCACTGCCCTACATTGCCTATACTGCCCTGTGTAGCAGGCTAAATGAAGTTGAAGGGCAGATCACATTCCCAAGGTAGACACTGTCCAACTGTCTATTTAGAAGGGTTAACAAGGCGACATCTGCATAGAAGGGAGTCTAACAATATTTTTGGTGTTCCAGGACAGCCTTCCTTAACCTCACACACAGCAACCCTGTACATTCTAAGCTATCATTATAACTAATCACAGAGGAGGAACTGGGGTAAAAAAAGCTTCCTCCAAATTACATAGGTGGTAATTTTCAGAGCTAGTGTTTGAACTTCAGATGTTTTGCTTCAGAATCCGTATGTTTAACCATATTATAAACAAGATTTGGAAGATGGTGACCAGAATATACCTAACAGAGACGGGACTAGGAGAGACAGGTAAATGTTTTGAAAAATTTATCCTATTAGATTCATAAAAACATCTTCTAACTAATCAAAAGGCAAATATTAAACTCTTGTAGATGCCACATTTATTACAGGTAAACTTTTGTTATGTTCAAATTCCAAAGGAAAGATCAATTTCTTCCCGGTATCCAATTTTCCTTGCAAGAGAAGTCACAATCTAATTTTGTAGCCTCTGATCAAATATTGGCCCTGACTGATGTGCCATTTGCATTGTTTAGGAACCTGCAACGTGGACTCCCTTTCCTCAGCAGAGGCATGCACCTCACTGAAGCCTGTAGACAGACCCCACTAGCTCTAGACGTAGACTAGTCTTTGTAGCTGCTACCTGTGTGACCTGGGACAGGGCACACATTACTCCACCAAGTTTGTTTTGTCATCTTTAAAATGGGGATAATATCCACCACAAAAGGTTATAGTGAGGGCAACAAGCTAAAATAAAAGAATTCCTTGGCATACAGTAGGTGCTGGATAAATGTTTTTGTCTCAGTTATTATGATATGTAATATTTAGGTTTTTTGCTTAAAACAGATCTTCCCCATCGATAGACTTACCAACATACTTGGGTTAAATGGAAGGTTTCCAGAATCTCATTTTAATTATTTAACTATTACTTGAGCAGCTCCTGTTAACAAAACCAAGTGTCATTAGACAATTACATTTCAGCTGGGGCAATGAGCGTTGTGTGTGGCTCCCTGTTTTAAGATCTGGACAGTGGTAAAATTTTAAGTGAAAAATGGCTGAAGTGGCAGGATAATTCTGAGGAAGAAATTCCTTTCACCTCCAAGAATTGGGGCACAGGGTGGAGAAAGGGCATTTGAGCTAAATCGCAAAAGATGCCACCAATAAGTAAGCAGTTTTTCTTCGGATGGGTCACAGATTAAATACTTTATCCTCTTCAGTAGGATTCACCTTGTGCGCTACTTTTATTACTGAATTTCTAGATGAGGCTGTAACCCCTGTTTCTATTATTTATTGTGCACTTTCGCCCGACAGGGGTTGTCTTCCCACCACTGAGTGCCCCAGCACAGCTGCAGTGAGAGAAGCAGCAGGCTGCTCGGGGCTATAGCACAGCCCAAGGTTAAGAGGGCGGTTCTAAGAGTCTGCTTCTGCTTACTTTCAAGCTTGGGTTAAATGATTACACTTGGCTTGCGTTAAATGATTTTTAAGAGTTGGCAGATAAAACACGGCGCACTCCGTTAAATTTGAACAACCGGTAATAAATCAGGTTTGACTTTAAGTTTATACCATGCAACATTTACGGTATGCGGATTACAAAATATTTGTTTTTTATCTGCAATTTTACATTTGACTGGGTGTCCGGTGTTTTTATTTTCTAAAACTAACAACACTCCTGACCTCACTGATGAGGTTTATCAGCACATGGGGCTGAAAACAGCATCTCCCTCTTGGGGTGATATACAGGAAGAACTTGCTTACCTTAAGCCTTGCATTTACCTTCCAAGTCAGGGTATTCTAGAAAAAGACAATGGCCATGGGCACACCTAAACGGGCTTATGGCTTTCCTTAGTACACGGTTTTCTAAAGAGTGCAGAGAAAGTTCCTAGGACTTTGAACAAAGTTACAGACTGCGTCAAGACATTAGCAAATCTGCCTTCAATGTAACAGCAGAGGATGTTTAAGCCACAAAGAACCAAACTGAACTCCCAGCAGCCGGCGAAAGTCGCGGCAGTGTCTCCGCGCAGGCGCACACGCACGGCCGCGTCTCCGCACTCGGCCCCGCCCCAGCGGACAGAGGGTCACGTGGGCTAGCCGGAGCAATTGGGGCAGTCTGGGGTTGTCACGTGACCCAGGCCCCAGCTTCGCACAGGGATGGAGCCGGAAGAGGGGACGCCCTTGTGGCGGCTGCAGAAGCTGCCAGCCGAGCTGGGCCCACAGGTGAGGAGGGCACCGGCGGCGGCGGCTGCTGCCAGGGCCTCGGCTCCGGGGCGGCCTGGCTCGCGGTCACGCTGGCTGTGGCCATGAAGCGAGCTCCCCAGGGAAGGGAAAAGAAAGCAACTTGATTGCGGGCGGCTGATCCTCTGCTTCCCCTGGGGGGGCGTGGGCGGCCGAGGCCTGGGGCAACACGTCCGCCTCCCGGCTTGGTTGCGGCTGGAGGGAGCTGGTGCGCCTTGGTGCGTCCGGCGGCGCCTGCCCCGTGGTGGGTGTGGCCCGCCTGCTCCCACGCGCTGCAGGGGACAGCGACCCTGGGCTGGGCAGTGGAGTCGCCACGTCGTCTTGGCAAGCTTATGACGTGCGGTCGGTGGTTTGCCGCCGCCTCGTGTACCATCCATCCATCCATTCATTCATTCAACACAGACCTTCCAGCGGCTCCCTGGGTTATGTGGATACCTTGGTGGCCCATACTGGAGCCGACCCTGCCCCCTTGAGGGCGGCGGAAACGAACTCGGTAGGCACTGCCAAGAGAGCAAAATTACCAGGTGACTTACTCGACTGGCCCCAAAGAATGACTTATCCCTTGGCACCTCGAGTCTGTGAAGGAGCCTCATTCATTCGCTCGGGCACTGCTCCCTTGAAGCGCCGGTGGGGTGAGGTAGCATGGCGCCTTGGCCTGCGTCCTGTGGAGCATCTTTGACAGGGAAGTCCCTGTTTGGGCTGCCTTCTCCCCCTACTCCATTTGCAGCGGTGGTGCTGTTTAGGGTGTGGAAGGAGAGACAGAAGGGACTTCATTTATCTCCTGCAAGAATCAAGGAAAAACCACTTTAACTCTAATGTCTGCTCTGTGTGGTTCTACAGCGAAGGAGTTACAGCTCTAGTGGCTGGGGGTCTCCCTGGAGCCGGGAGCTCCAGCCTGGTCTCCTATGTGGGTAGCAGGGACCCAGGCACTTCCACTGCTTTCCCAAGCTCTTTAGCAGGGAGCTGGATGCAAAGTGGAGCTGCCAGCACTGGAACCTGCACTCTGATGGGGATGGCGGTGTCACAAGCTGTTGGGGCACAGTGTCTCACAGGGCCAGCCATCCCCAGAGTTGTTACATTTCAACCTCGGCTGCTCTTGGGAATAGCATGAAGTTCTCTCAACATTTGTTACAAGGAAAAATCTTCTATAATTGTGCTTATTAGGATATTTCTTTCTGTTTGGTTTTGTTCTAGCTTCTGCACAAAACAATTGATGGCATTTGTGGTCGAGCTTATCCGCTTTCCCAGGATTATCAAAGCATTTGGGATTCTACAGAATGGATGCATGTTCTGGAAGACATTACCCAATTTTTCAAAGCTGCTGTTGGTAAAAATTTATCTGATGAAGAGGTAACTTCCCTCCAAGTTTCTATACCTTATAATAAATAATAAGTCATGCCCAGATTGTTTTTAAACTTAGTCCTTAGAGCACTATAGAATATGAGGACTGTTGTCGGTAAGTATATTTTCTAACAGCAAAATCCTTACAAGTTTAAGTGGAAAATCCGATTGTGGAAGTTCTGGGTTTTTTGTAGTTTTATTTCTGAATACTCTTTCAGTTGTGAGCATTTCTCAGGGGAGGGGACTGTCCTGCTCATGGACCACGTAGGCCGGCGAAATCTTTGGTCTGGCCCTGCCAAGGCAACTGCAGGTGGAACTAAATTCAGTAAGTCTATAGCAGGCTAATTTTTTTTTTTTTTTTGACAGATAGAGCTAGACAGTGAGAGAGACAGAGAGAAAGTTCTTCCTTCCATTGGGTCACCCCACTGATAGCTGCTATGGCCAGAGCTAAGCCAATTCGAAGCCAGGAGCTGGGTGCAGGGCCCAAGCACTTGGGCCATCCTCCACTGCCTTCCCAGGCCACAGCAGAGAGCTGGACTGGAAGAGGAGCAACCGGGACTAGAACCTGGTGTCCATATGGGATGCCGGCGCCACAGGTGGAGGATTAGGCAAATGAGCCATGGAGTCGGCCCCAGCAGGCTAATTTTTAAGTTGATAATTTTGTATGGCCTGAGAGTGATGTTATAAATATCCACATTGTCCTTGACAGAAAAAAGGTTCCCCACCCCTGATTAAAAGCATACAGAAGAAAATAGAAGTTATATGACAGCTACATTTCCATGGCCAAAAACAGTTGTTTTACATTTTACTTTGTGTGTTTCAGTTGGTGTATTTGTTTTTTTTTTTTTTTTTTTTTTTTTTGTGACAGGCAGAGTGGACAGTGAGAGAGACAGACAGAGAGAAAGGTCTTCCTTTAGCCGTTGGTTCACCCTCTAATGGCCGCCGCGGCTGGCGCGCTGCGGCCGGCGCACCGCGCTGATCCGATGGCAGGAGCCAGGAGCCAGGTGCTTTTCCTGGTCTCCCATGGGGTGCAGGGCCCAAGCACCTGGGCCATCCTCCACTGTACTCCCTGGCCACAGCAGAGGGCTGGCCTGGAAGAGGGGCAACCGGGACAGAATCCGGCGCCCCGACCGGGACTAGAACCCGGTGTGCCGGCGCCGCTAGGCGGAGGATTAGCCTAGTGAGCCGCGGCGCCGGCCGGTGTATTTGTTTTAGAGATGGCGTTCTAGAGGTAACCTAAATACTCTTGCACTCCACCTGGAAACGCCACCCCTACTTAGAGACCAGCACTCTTTGTTGAGCATGGCACTTGTCTTTTGTGTTCCATATTATATGTTTGTGTGCCTCAGTAAGCAATGGACGCAATCCATTCCGATGTTTAGATGTGTAACTTGTAAATGACAACATAATGTATCCCTTTGTAAGTTGTTTTTAATGCAAGGTGTCTTTTATATTTAGTTGACTCAATGTGGACAACTAAGAATCTAGTGCATATATTTTGACCCTTCATAGTATTTGATTATAATTATTAAAATATTTTTTTAAAAATTTATTCATTGGAAAGCAGAGTTAGAGAGAGAAGGAATGAGTGAGAGAGAGAGAGAGATCCTCCATCTGCTGGCTGGTTCACTCCCCAAATGGCTGCAATAGCAGGAGCTGGACCAGACCAAAGCCAGGAGCTTCTTCAGGGTACCCCAAGCACTCCGGCCATCCTCTGCTGCTTTCCCAGGCCATTAGCAGGGGGGCTGGATCGGAAGTGGAACAGTTGGGACTCGAACCGGCACCCATGTGGGACGCTGGCATCACAGGCGGTGGCTTTACTGGCTCCACCACAATGCCAGCCCCAAATAAGATCTATTTATTTATCCCCCACTGAAGAACCATTTTGCTGTCACCTCTTCCTTTGTGACAAGTGTTGGTATTGTGAGCGCTTTTGTCCCTGTCTTCTCGTGTGCACCTGGATCAGCGTCTCTAGGGCAGGCATCCTGAAGTGCAAGTGCACAGGCTTCCCTTCTCATTGAGCTGCTTTTGCATCTTCATCAAGAACCATGTACGTATATTTGAGTAGGTTGCTTACTTTTAAAAAATGGGGTTCTCTTATGTTCATCCTACTGATTTGGATGGTATTCTGGAGGTAAGCCCTTAGAGGGATGTGTTTTAAATACCTTGTTTTATGTGGCTTGTCTTTTCACCCTCTGTATTAGTCAGTTTTGCATAAGGAAATGTGTTGGACACAGATGCACACACACACAGGCTGGCTTGTTAAGGTGCACACAGATTGGTGAGAGTTTCATCTTCCTGTTTAATGGGCCCTTTGCCATGCTCTTCTGTTTCCTGTGGTACTGCTTGCCCTCAAGGCTGCATTGTGTGATGTGTGCGCATGGCTGTGGCTTTGGTGCTGTGTAGGTGTAGTCACCTCTGTGCTGCTTGATCACCCAACCCTTTTTTTTCAGTTTCTATTTTGCAGAAATTTGTTAAAACTGATTTGATAGTTTTTCATTCTTACTCTCCTTAAGATACAAGAGTCTTTCTCCTTTTAATATTGTTTTAAAAATCATGTGAGGGGGCTAGTTCTGTGGTACAGTAGGCTAACTGTCCCGCCTGTGGCGCTGGTATCCCATATGGGTGCTGGTTCATGTCCCAGCAGCTCCTCTTCCGACCCAGCTCTCTGCTATGGCCTGGGAAAACGGTGGAAGATGACCAAATCCTTGGGCTCCTGTACCCGTGTGGGAGACCGGGAAGAAGCTCCTGGCTCCTGGCTTCGGATTGGTTCAGCCCTGGCTGTTATGGCCATTTGGGGGAATGAACCAGTGAATGGAAGACCTTTCTGTCTTTCACTTGTTCTGTAACTCTGTCTCTCAAATAAATAAATAAATAAATGTTGGAAAAGAATGTGTAAGAGTAGAAATATGTTTTTACAATTAGAGCAGATTAGCCTTTTTATTCTCTAACCATTTATTTATATTTTCATAGATATTTCAGCAGTTGAATCAGTTGAATTCATCTCATCAAGAAGCTATCATGAAATGCTTGAAAAGTAGAAAAGATGAAATCAAGCAGGCTCTGTTAGGAGAAATCATTGATATTTCCTCTGCACAGCTACAGGACTTTGATTGGCAGTTAAAGGTAAGAATCCATTTATTTGTGAGTATGTATGTTTTTCATTTTTTGGATTTAGAGAAGCCTATCATATGTATCTAAAATTTGTGTTATTCTGAGAATACATTGATCCAAAGAAATACCAAAGACAGTTTAAATTGTAACTTTTTCATTAACTTGGACACAAGTATACTACAAATATCAAAACTGACTATAATATTGTGTTGATAAATAACTAGATCTGTAAGTCATTCAGTGCTATATGTGGTGGTAGGGTAATATATATTCAACTTGTGTCTGGCCAGTCAGGAGCAGAGCCAGGGTATCAAACCCTGGCACTCTGATCTGGGACTGAGATGTCCTAACCAGTGTTTTAATAGCTAGGCCAGATACCTTCCCCTGATGGCTCTAGTATTGTTTTCCACTGTTAAATCTTCTTGGTTAGTTTAGTAATTTTAATAGCAATTACATTTAGTAATCTTTTTGGTTAGTTTAGAAAGTCTGCCAAACTTAAGAAATAGTTAAACAAATTAGAACCCAACCGAAAAATAGTGTCCAGAAACTTAAAATCATTGTATGTGAAATTGCCTTGGAACATGTGAGACTATGTATCTGGAAAAGGTACAACCTAATAGGAATGAGACAACTTGAAAAGTCCGTGGATGAAGGAACAGACCTGTGCCCTGTGATTCCAGAGAGCAGACAGGGGCTAAGGTGTATCATTTGTGATAAGATAAATTTGAATTCAACTGGGCAAAGAACTTAAGAACTGTGTGTACCTGGAAATGGTTATAATCCCTTCTTATGGTGGTATGTTCCTCATTCATTGGCAGTATTCAAGCCTAGGCTGAGAAACCATTTATAAGAAACACTGAAGAGAAGTATTTATGGATAGACAACCTGATGGTGCTATTTCTAAATCTCAGATAGTATGAGTCCTCTTTTTTGGATCAGAGAATAGAAGAGATAAAGGTTGCTGTGAAAAGTTCATTGTAAGTGGAATTAAAACCAGCGGAAGGGAGCTATTTATATGTCTCCTTCTCTTTGCCTGTCCCCCATCCCTCCGTGTGACTTTGAAATGAAAAAAATAAATTTAAAAGTTGAATTTATTTTGGTACAAAAATGATATACATTTTTGTGATAATTTTGAAGACCTACTGTATGCATGGATTTCAGAATTTTGTACACCAAAATAAGCCTATAATGTAATTATGTTTTTTTTTTTTTCCCACAAACTTCCTGTCGTACCCTCATGTGTGAAGATTTGTTTGTTGTGTGCACCACAAGGGGGTTATCTGAGGCTGTTTGTTAAGGAAGGTGTCCTTACCACTGCACATGAGAGTAGTGGCACTCCAAACACGATTCACTTATGGAATTTTCTGGCTCAGACTCAAGGAAAATTGATTTCCTTTTTGCTATCTGCAAAGCCACAGTGATTGTTTCAAACAGGATAGTACCATAAATACTGTATCCGGTTCTTCCAGTTCCCCTAGGATGCATACACTCTAGAAATAGAAACTAAGATAGGTAAATATGTTGAGTGGCTCTAATTGGACATGGTATCTTGATAATCTTTCTTGTTGATTGTTTAGTAGTTGCCTGATTATGAATTAAGCATCTTGATTTCTGAGAGTTTACTAGTAGTTTTAGTCTCATTTATCTTTGTACATGGGCTTCCACCTTCTTGGTGTCTTTAACCTTTAAGAATTCATTTTTCTTGCTGCATTGGGCCTACTCAGTACTTCCCAGGCATAATTCTTACCTGGATATCTTCTGCCACAAAACTGCTGACTGAATGTTATTTTTTCCTATTTTTTCTCTTTTATTCACTCTTTTCTCTCTCTCTGTCTTTAAAGTACTTATTATATAGCATGGGTTTAACTTTCTTTGACCTTTTTCCCTGTACTTTCCTGTACAGGGATTTTTTTTAATGTACTATTATTTGTAAGCTCTCCTACATATTTAATATAGTCCCAATTACTATTTTTGAAAGATTTTATTTTTTATTTATTTGAATGTCAGAATTACAGGAGAGAGAGAGAGAAAGAGAGAGATGGGGGAGGAAGGGAGGGAGAGAGAGAGAGAAGAGAGAAAGAGAAAGAATTTTCTGTCCATTGGTTTACTCCTCAAATGGCTGAAACCGTCAGGCCTGGGGCAGGCTGAAGCCAGGAGCCAGGAGCTTCATCTGAGTCTCACACCTGGATGCAGGGACCCAACCCCTTGGGCCATCTTCCGCTGCTTTCCCAGGCACATTAGCAGGGAGCTGGATCGGAAGTGGAGCAGCCAGTAGTAGCATTGGTGCCCATATGGGATGCCTGTGCTGCAGATGGCACCTTTACCCCCTGTGCCACAGTGCTGCCCTCCCCCCCATTTACTATTTTCTAATTACTTTTTTCCCTAATTTTATGCAGCTTGCACTTTCTAGTGACAAGATTGCTACACTACAGATGCCACTGTTAAACCTTCAACTAGATGTCAAAGAAAATGGTGAAGTAAAACCATATTCTATTGAAATGAGTAAAGAAGAACTTCAGAATCTAATAAATTCCTTGGAAGCAGCTAATAAGGTATTTCATTTAATTTTGTCGTACGGTTTAAATGTTTTTGCTTGATACCATTAGAAGAGGTGGGGAACATCCAGCCTGTGGGCTGTATAAGGCCTGTGCAATCATTTGGTCTGGCCCTGCCAAGGCAATTACAGTAGGGACTCGAAATTCAATGAATCTATGGTAGGCTAGTTCTTAAGTTGATAATTTTGTATGGCCAGCAAACGATGTTATAAATATCCACGTGGCCCTTGGCAGATAAAAGGGTCCCCCCTTTTGCCTTAGAGCAATATAAGAAAATATATTTCACTTTTAATGTTTCTCTCTTCCCAGATATTTTATATCAAGCACAGGAAATGCTTTGTTACTGTTTTCTGATCTAGAGATCAGACCTAGGTCAGTTTTAAATATTAAATTAATTAAAACTTTAAGTGTTCAGTTACCTAGTTGGGGCCATAGATTTTCAAATAGTTATTTTTGAAAGACTGATTGTGCCGTTCTAACAGCTAGTGTTTTGATGCAGTGCTTGTTGGTGATAAAAATAAAATTTTTACCTTAGGTCATGAAATTTGTTTATTCTAAAGAGTCTTTAATGATTAAAACAAACAGGACTCCAAAAAAAGTATCTTAGTTGGCTAGACAAATGATAGAAAATAAGACGGCTCTTAGTGGTTATGACAAAATCAGGTTGAGACAAGATGGCACTATTGCATGTTCTTAAAAACTTCACATTGTCAGTGGAGTGACTCAATAGCTACAAACACTCCTAATGTTTAAGAAATGTGAAAAATAATGCTTAAACAGTAGAAACTGTTGCTGTGGGGAAGACATTAAAGTAAATATGTTTGTGTATGTTTGTTCTTTGTTTATTGCCCAGCATTTTCAACCAGCGATTTGGTCTTAGTGATTAAGTCTGTTACTCTCACCTCCCTCTCTTGCTGCTGATCAGTTGTCTTGAGCCTGCCCTTTTAAGTCCCTGTTGTGCTTCAGCGTCTCTCCATGCTCTGTATTTGCTCAAATATTTCAGTGTCTTAGTGTCTAGTGTTGAGTAATCAAACTGATTGTCTGAGCCTGGCTTGTCTTTGGTTTGGCAGAGCCTTGTATGATTGTTGAGTGACTCTTGAGCCCAGCTTCCAGTAGCCTGTGCTATCAGTTACTTACTTGCTATTAGCTCTCCGTGCCTTTCTTCACCGATTGGAAAGCATGCTGTTTAGTGATATCAGCATCATCTGGTATAACCTGATATTTCTCCCCTCCTCCATTTGTGTTTGAAGGTGGTCCTGCAGTTGAAGTAACTGGAATGGACAAAGACCAGTGCTGTCAGAGTTCACTGCTACAACTCCTATGGCAGAGTGGATACTGTGTGTTCATTCAGAAACCCTTCTGTGTATTGACTGCTTGATCAAGCTGAGCAAGAAGCAGTGTGGAGATTACAAAGATAAAAACTTATCAAATCCCCAAAGAACAGGAAATTACATGGTGGACAGGAAGTGCATAAGATGAAAGATGAAAAAGCCATAGTAGCAGTTTATATTTTCATAATGATTGTTTTGTCTCATTTATTAAGTATTTGAGAAATCTTTGTAGATATATAGTTTTATTAAAAATAAAAATAGGTTCTAAAGTAATTAAGCATACAAAGCACAAATATACTTAAATATTGCCTAAAGAATTATGTGAATAGCAAGGACATGTGTTATGGATATGTAATTAATTTGTGATATTTAAAAACAACTTTCTAAAAGAATGTATAAGCTGCGAATATAACTCAGGACATTCCATATCTTTCTTGTATTTCAAAGGCAAGATTATAAAATGTAACATTTCTTAAGAGAAAAGCTCTTTGTCAGACATGAATAATAGAAAAATACTCCAAATTGGTGTGGAAAATTTTGAGTTTATGAATTCTAGAAACTAAAATCTAGAACAAAGAAAATAAAAACAGCACTATTACTTATGCATTTCTGTATCTGTTAGATGACTATGCTCTACTAAAAGGAATAGATGTCATTGTATAGTGTATATATTCAAATATATAAGATGAAGATCTGCTTTTGTTATAGACTCTTAATATTGAATTTAACTCTTGGATATTAACAAGTTGGAAAGCCAACTGTTTTTAACTTCAGTTAACTTTTAAAAACAAACATTTGGAAGAAATAAAAAGCTATATTTTATTTTTACATGTTGCTTTATTTCAGATAACTTTCTATGTAATGCAGTAGTCAAAAATACATAACTCATTTGTGCCTGCTGCTTGCAAGCGTTATGGCTCATTAGACCACCAGACTGTTCTTTGAGGGTGTCCAGGGCGATTATTACTTTTCTCATACAAATGAAGATAGGCGGAGGGAGTTGCAGTGAATATGTGAGTGTGATCTAAACAGCGCTACCCAAACTGTGCCTGCTGTACAAATTTGTTACAGGTTGGGGATTAGACAAGGAGCTTGGGACAGAACGTTCATCAATATGTTGTTTTCTTCATCAAGAAGTTTTGGTTATGATGAAGTATCAGCTGAATTAAGCAACATGCTAAATGTGGCTGTTGATTTTACCTTTTTTTTTTTTTTAAAGATTTATTTTTTGAAAGGCTGAGTTACAGAGAGGCAGAGAGAGAGAGAGAGAGATGTCTTCTATCATTTGGTTCACTCCCCAAATGGCTGCAGCAGCTGGAGCTGGGCCAATCTGAAGCCAGGAGCCGGGAGCTTCTTCCTGGTCCCCCATGTGGGTGCAGGGGCCCAAGTGCTTGGGCCATCTTCTTCTGCTTTCCCAGGCCATAGCAGAGAGCTGGATCAGAAGTGGAGCAGCTGAGACTTGAACTGGTGCCCATATGGGATGCCGGCGCTGCACGTGGCAGCTTTACCCGCTGTGCCACAGCGCTGGCCCTGATTTTACCTTCTTGTCATGCAGCAGTGATGGTGTATAGATAGGTGCCTTGGGTAGCACTGATCTTGAGATCTCTTCTGAATTTCTGCCTTCAATGCAGTATGTATCTCCTTTGCAAGGATGAAATCTGTGCTCAGTTCTCTTCTCACCGCATGGTGTCATTTCCTTAGCACATCTGACACCTTCACTGAACTCTAACTGGTTTACTGCATGTATTCAGCACATATTTAAAGTGTGAGGTTGGAGAAGTTCTCACATATACAGGTTTGCCTTTGAAAGCATCACCATAACAAGAGAGTGAACATATTGATCACTACTTTATGTTTCCTCCCACTCTTCTGTTGTCCCTGCCCCTGACACCTTCCCCCAAGAGACCATTGATTGACTTCCTGTCAGTAAAGACTGGTTGTATTTCAAGAGTGTAGTATGTACACCTAATTTTTAGTCTGACTTCTTTCAGCACTATTTTGAGTTCTATCCTTGTTGCACATATCAATAGCTCATTTTTATCGTTGAGAAGTAGTATGTTGTAGAGATTAAATTTTTTTTTAAAAAGTTTACTTGAAAGAGACTAAGAAAGATATCTTCCAGCCATTTGTTCAGAGAGAGAGAGAGAGAGAGAGAGAGAGAGACTAAGAAAGATATCTTGTAGCCATTTGTTCACTCCACAGATGTTTGCAACAGCCAGGGTTGGGCCAGGTTGAAGCCAGTAGCCTGCAAAACTCTTTACACATCTCCAATGGTGGGTTATAGGGACTCAGGGACTCGAACCTTCACCTGCTTCCTTGCAGGGTGTGCATAAGCTGGAAGCTGGATTGGAAGTAGAGCCAGGACTGAAACCCAGGGATTCTAATATGGGATGTGAACTTCCCAAGCAGTGATTTAACTGTGGTGCTAAGTGCCTACCCCTGTCCTAATTGATCTTTTAATCAGTGATGGATATTTTGCTTGACTCAAGTCTTGGGCTATTAGAATACACAGCATGCTATGAACGTTCCTGTATTCTTTTAGTACACACTTTGGAGTGAAATGGTTCGTGTGGTAGGTTTGTCTTCAAGATACTGCCCAACTATTTTTCAAAATGACTTTGCTGTTTTATGTTCTCATTGTGAAGTTCCAGCTTCACGCCAACACTGGTGTGATCAGTCTTTCATTTCAGCTGCTCTGTGTATAGTGGTATCTCACTGGGATTTCAACAGTCACTTCCTGGGCCAGTGTTGTACAGTGGGTTATCTCGCCACCTGTGATACTGGCATCCTATATGGGTGCTAGTTTGAGTCTTGGCTGCTCCACTTCCAATACAGCTCCCTGCTAATGCACCTGGAGATCAGTCCAAGTCCTTAGATCCCTGCATCCACATGAGAGGCCCAGATGGAGTTCCAGGCTCCTGGCTTTGGCCTAGCCCAGTGCTACCTGTTTGGGCCATTTGGGGAGTGATGGAAGATCTCTCTCCCTCTCTGTAACTCTACCTTTCAAATAAATAAATCTTAAAATCACTTCCCTAATAATATTGAGCATATTTTAATGTGTTTTTTTTTCCATTTGTATTTTCTTGGTGAAGTTTCTCTTCAGATCTGTTGCCTCCCCTGCCTTCGTTTATTGGATATAGTTTGTTTTCTTAGTATTGAATTTTGAGAGTTCTATATATATTCTGAATACAAGTGCATTATAATGTATACATGGGTACTTCATGAAGTTTGTGGAAAAATGCATATTTTAATTGTATTTTTGCAAACTTTTTGAAGTACCTTCATATGCCTTATTGATATTTTCTCCTATGCGCCATAAATCTTATTTTTTAAAGAACAGTTTAGATTTACAGAAAAGCAAAGAATAAAGCACGGAGAGTATTCATATGCCCTACACCATTTTCCCTATTACTGACATCTTATGTTATATGATATATTTGTTATAAATAATAATACATACTTAAGAAATTACGTAATTTATTCAGATAGCTTGTTTTTGCCCAATATGCTTTTTCTGTTCTGAGATTCTATCTTAGTTACCATATATTTAATTCTATCCTGTTAGGTTCCCCTTGCTCTGACAGTTTTCCAGACCCCTTTCTTTGGTGATCTTGATAGTTTTAAAGAGTGGGGGTGAGGTGTTTTGTAGCCTATCCCTCTGTTTCTCTCACGATTAGAGTTAGCGGTTTTTTGGAGGACAATCACAGAAATCAAGAGCTATTTTCTTTGCATCATATTAAGCATATATATTTACTAACGTGGTTTATGACTTGACGTTGACCTTGATTACCTGGTGGAAGTGTTTGTCGTGTTTCTTCACCCTACAGTTACTCTTTATTTCCCCCCTTTCTATACTGCACTCTTTGGAGAGAAATCGGTCTTTTCAGTCCAAATATAAGCAGGGGAGTTGTGCTCCTTCTTTGAGATCAAAGTAGCTACATAAACCATGGAGTTCTGCACACGTTTGTCTCTTTTCTCCCATTTCTTACTTAATGATTTATTTGAGCTCATGCATATTTACTTCATACCTGGGACCGTAATCCAGTACTGTTTATCATTCACAGTATTCCACTCTTGACAGCTGGCGCTCTTTCAGGGAGCACCTGTGTCCCTTTGTCACACCCCCACAATTGAGGGTGGCTTTTGTTTTATTTAGGCCTGTCTGCCTCCATTTCTCTCCTTACCCCCAATTCCCTTCCTGCCTCCCTCCCTCCACCTCCCTCCATCCTTTCCTTCTTGTCCTGTGTTTTGAAGCATTTCCTTACTTTTGGTAGTGTAAGATGCTCCAGGCTCATTGCTCTGTGCAGCTCTACAATTAGCCATTTCTCCTCGCTTTCATTGAAGGGTGGTATAAGAAACCAAGCTTGCTGGCTTATTACTCCTGGAGCATAATTTCTGTTAGACCCTCTCAGTGCTAACAGAGCCAAGAAGTATAAATGTGTGCTAATTGGCGTAGATCAACTGATCTATGACTTTGTTATAAATTTATATAGTCATGCATCTATTTCAAACTAAATGAGTTCATAATATCTAATTCTATAATTCTAATCCATTATGACATGGATCATTCTAGCCTCTGGTAGTTTCGTGTCTTGCATTTTTGTATATGGTAAGACAAAGATCTAGTTTTAATTTTTCTGTGTGTGGGTATTATTTTTCTGAACCTTATTTATAAAAAAGATTGTCCTTTCCCTAATGTGTATGCTTGGCACCTTTGATAAAAATCAGTTAGCTATAAGTCTATGGATTTATTTCTGGGCTTTCAATTCTGATCCATAGGTCTACGTGAGTGTTTTGATTCTAGTTGTATCCTATAGCTATATTCCAGCTGTATACTATAGCTTTACAGTAGATTTTGAAATCAAGTATGTGATGCCTCTAGCTTTGTTCTTTTTTCAAGATTTCTTTGGGGTTCAATATGAATTTTAGGATTTATTTTTCTATTATGGTGAAGAATGTCATTGGAATTTTGATTGGGACTGTGTTGAATCTGTAGATCATTTTGGGTAGAATGAGCACTTTAATATTAATCCTTACAAGCTATGATCATGGAATATCTTTTAATCCATTTGTGTCTTCAATTTCTTCCATTATAGTTTGCATTGTGGAAAACTTTAACTTTTTTGGTTAAATTTAATCTTTTATTATTATTATTATTATTATTATTTAGACAGGCAGAGTGAACAGTGAGAGAGAGAGAGAGAGAGAGAGACAGAAATTTACTCTTGCTTGGGAAAGCAATAGGAAAGTAGTGGAATATGGTCCAAGTGCTTGAGCCCCTGCACCTGTGTGGGAGACCTGGAAGAAGCTCCTGGTTCTTGGCTTCAGTATGGCCCAGTCCTGGCTGTTGTGGCCATTTGGGGAGTGAACAAATGGATGGAAGACCTCTCTGTCTCTCCCTCTCTGTACTCTGCCTTTCAAATAAATAAATAAATCTTTAAGGAAATAAAAGAAGAATCTCCAGGGTATTGGCTGTAAATACAAACTGCTAGAAAAATTATTCCTAAGTATTTTAAGTTTTATACAGCTATTGTAATGAGATTTTTTAAATTCCCAAGATACTTTATGATTAGTGTATAGAATGTTACCAATTTTTGTATGCTAATTTTGTATTTTGAAATTTCTCTGAGTACTTGAACTCTAGCAATGTGTGTGTATAAAATCTTTAGAATTTTCTACATATATATATGATCATATCTGTGAGCAGAGATAATTTTACTTCTTTCCAATTTGGATGCTTTTATTTTCTTTTTTTTGCATAATGGCTCTTGCTAGTACTTTCAGTACTATATGAATAGACATGGTGAGAGTGGGCATATTTGTTTTATTCCTGATCTTAGAGGAAAAACGTAGTTTTTCACCACTAAGTATCTTTACATGTTTAGTATGCTTCTTCCATGAAGCCCTGGATGTTTCTTTGTTAATTATTGATTCAACCTCCTTACTAGTTATAGATCTCTTCAGATTCTCATGATTCAGTTTTTAAGATTTATTTATTTATTTGAGTTACACAGAGACATTTGAGGCAGAGAGAGAGAGAGAGAGAGAGAGAGAGAGAGAGGTCTTCCATCTGATGGTTTACTCCCCAAGTGGCTGCACCAGCTGGAGCTGCGCAGATCTGAAGCTAAGAGCCAGGAGCTTCTTCCAGGTCTCCAAAATGGGTGCAGGGGCCCAGGGACTTGGGCCATCTTCTACTGCTTTCCCAGGCCATAGCAGAGAGCTGGGTCAGAAGTGGAGCAGCTGGGACTCGAACTGGCGTCCATATGGGATGCGGGCACTGCAGGTGGTGGTCCCAATGATGCATTCACCTCTGTGGGTTTTATGTTTTTTAGAATGTCTTCACTTGTTTCAGTGTAGTTGTTGCCATGTAATTGTTCATAGTGTTCTCAGCTTCCTTTACTTCGTGATCTCAGTTAAAATATCTTCTGTTTGATTTCTGATTTTATTTGAATTTTCTCTGTTTTTTCCTTAGTCTACCGAAAATCTTGTCAATTTTGCTGATTTTTAAAAAATTACTTCATTGAAGCCAGCGCCGCGGCTCACTAGGCTAATCCTCCACCTTGCGGCACCGGCACACCAGGTTCTAGTCCTGGTCGGGGCGCCGGATTCTGTCCCGGTTGCCCCTCTTCCAGGCCAGCTCTCTGCTGTGGCCCGGGAAGGCAGTGGAGGATGGCCGAAGGGCTTGGGCCCTGCACCCCATGGGAGACCAGGAGAAGTACCTGGCTCCTGCCTTCGGATCAGTGCGGTGCGCCGGCCACAGTGTGCCAGCCGTGGCGGCCATTGGAGGGTGAACCAACGGCAAAAGGAAGACCTTTCTCTCTGTCTCTCTCTCTCACTATCCACTCTGCCTGCCCCCCCCAAAAAAATTACTTCATTGATTTATCTCTTTTTTCTACTATTTTCTTTATTATGCTCCAATTTTTATTATTTCTTAACTTTGGGCTTAGTTTTTTCTTCTTTTTCTAGTTCCTTGGCATATGAAGAGGTTTTTAAAAAATATTTTTCTTTAATGTTTGTGTTTATAGCTATAAAGTTCCTGTAGAACTGCCTTTGCTGTATGACTTAAGTTTTGATATGTCATGTTTTCATTTTCATTTGTTTCAAGATGCTTTCTAATTTCCCTTTTGATTTCTTCCTTTACTCATTGGTTGTTGAGGAATGTCTCCTTTAATTTCCATGTGTTTGTCAATTTTTCAGTTTTCCTTTTGCCATTGATTTCTAATTTAATTCCATTATGGTCTGAAAATTCACTTGTGATTTCAGGCTTTCTAGAATATCTACCCTGGAGGATGTGCCATGTGCTTTGGGCAAGTGTGTGTATTGTTCCACTGCTGTTGGCATGTTCTGCAAATATCAGTGAGGCCCCTGGGGTCTATAATGTTGTTTATCCTGCTGTTTCCCTAGGTATTTACTGTCTGGATCGTCTATATAGTACTGAAAGGAAGGATTCTGAAATCTATGATTGTGTTACTCTTCGTTTTTCCCTCCAGTTCTATAAATGTTTGGTTTATATATTCGGGTACTCTGATATTCTATGCATGTATTAATTTGTTTATCTTCCTGGTGAATTAACCTTTACATCAATATATAATATCCTTTGTCTCTTTCTGTAGGTGTGTTGTCATGAGTAAATTCACAAGTAGATGATTATGGTTCCTTTATTAAGAATTCATAATCTCTTGTTCTCTCTGGTGTCTGTTTGTGGTACTGCAGATTCTCAGGAGCTGCATCAAACTATCACACTTTTGTTCTCAGCAATCCCTAGGCTTCTAGAGTATTCTAGGTCATGGCAGTGCTCCAAGTCAGACAGTCCCTTAAAACATCAGACAGATGCTCTACTCTTCTAGGATCCTCTTCCAGGATAGAGGGAGAGGCTGTGGAGCTGTGGCAGCCTCTCTGCTCTGCAGCCCCATCTTCTCAGCATCCACTGGTCTTCTAGTGCATGCCACATCTTCCCAGTACTCTGAGACAAGGGCCTATCACTTGGAAAATCACTAAAGCCAAAATGTTGGGTTCATGCTCCAATTCTTTCCTTTCCCTGGGAGAAGCTAGGAGTTGGGGGTTTTCTCATCCTGGTTCCGTGCTGACCTGGGTTGGGAGTAGACTATGGCTGGCGAATGCCATGGATTTTCCTACCAAAGATGCAGTTGGTAAATGGAAATACCTCTTAATTGACTTCACTAAAGGAATCGGTCTATGTACTGTTGACTCGGTATCTCAGAAGCAGGGGAGGGAAAGGAGAGCCAGGCCACAGTTCTGCTGGTATCACCCAACTTTGCATTTCTAGCCACATGAATGAGTTTCTGCTGCTGTGTTTTCAGCAGCATCTGGCGTGGTCTGTTTTTGAGATGGTAGCCATCTGAGAGGTTTACTGGTATCTTATTCTTATTTGCAATTCCCTAGTAATGTACAGTGTTGAGCATTTTTCATGTGCATGTTTTCTATCTGTACATCTGCTTTGGCAAGGTGTCTTTTCAGATGTTTTGTTCATTTTTAATTGTTGTATTGTTAAGTTTTTAGAGTTCTTTGTATTTTGGACACAGGTCTTAATGGAATGGATGTTTTGCAGATATTTTCTTCCTGTCTACAGCTTGTCTTTTCAGTCTGTTAACTATGTTTTTTGAAGAGCTGAAGTTTTAAATTTTGACGATCTTCAATTGCTTAGTTCTTTTTATGATCATCCTTTTGTTGTTATTTCCAAAGAATCATTGTCTAATCCAAATTAACAACAATTATCTCCCATGTTAGAAGCTTAACTTGATAGCTGCAGACTCTTGAAAGGTATAGGATTCAGGTGGTGGATATGTTGAAAAATTTTCAGAATAATCCAGCTAGTTAAAAGAAATGATACAATGAACTCAAATGCAAAATAACTTGGATACCAGTGATAGTACAGATACACCGCACCAACACGTATTTTCACTGCTGTCCAGAGGAGAAGCCTTTTGCATGCTAGCATATGACAAAATCTCTTAGCCAATTCTCTCTGGGCATTTGCACTCTCACTTTGATGTGTTGCAAATGCATAGATGAGCTGGTTTGTCCCAATCTCCTTTATTTAGTTTGTCTCATCTATATTGTGATTTCTCTGAGCCTGGGAAGGTTTGTTTGGTATTTCTATTACCCTAGTCTTTTCCCACTGCCTTTGCAAGGTTACCATCAAATGCTTGCTGAATTAATAAACACTTCATTTTCCTTTGCCTGCTACACACGTATTTTGCTCAAGCGTCTTATTGACATAGCAAATCCTAAAAAAATTACATATGTATTTGTTCCTTTCTGAATTTAAATAATACGACTATTTATTTCTCCCATTGTGTAACATGGTCTTCTGCAGCCAGCATGGAACGCTTCAACAAATAACTCTGCAGGCCGAGACTCAGCTGATAAAACGGTGATTGCCACTTACTTTGTTTGCTGGAAGTTAAAGTCATCCCTGGGCTGGAACTTAGACTTCTGTTGAAAAGCTATTCCACTGACCACCAATTAATGGATAAATAAGTTCACACCTTTAGTCTGTTCAGTGTTTTATTGTCAACGCATTCTTTCTGAAGGGAGGAAATGAGTTTGTACGTTGGGGTTCTTCCAATGAGGAAAGACTGACAAGTAGGTCATCTCTAGTATTCATATTTACAGTGGAGATTTTAGAAGAAATGTGACACAATGTACTTCACAAATAAATGGATTCAGTTTTAGGAATCATTTTTGAATACAAGGAGACTGTTCATTTCTTCTGTTTCTAATACATAAACACTCCATATGTTCAAATGTTTGTAAGGCGTGTTATCTTAAAGAATATTTTTTAAAAAATCAAAGTGATACAGAAACAAAGTCCTGAAAAGTGCTGGTATTTTTTTTTTTTACAATTGTTGGATAATCCTGCCAAGAATTTCTTCCAAATAAAGGGATTTAACTTTGTATTAAATTTTACAATAAAAGCTCTCAAATGATAGATTCACAATTCTAAACATTTTTAAGGATTATAAAAAGATATGCCTGAAATCTTATATGTGTTGAAATAGAGTACAAAGTAAGCTTTTTATATGTAGGCATTTTTAATTAAAAAATGTTTTATTTGTGTTTTCAGAATAAACAAGCTAACAGAAATTGTACATATTTACAGCAATAAACTACATTTCAGAAGCTGCACAAGGACTTTTAAAGTACAGCTGACGGTTTTTGACACCAGCCTTTCAAATATTTCTTTCTTTCATTTGCTGTAACATTTAAAATCTTAAAGTACCAAAGCAAAGCAAACAGCAACTTATTTGATAGCAAAGCCACCCTATTAACAAAAAATATTGAGTGAAGTTCAGTCCTGTGACCATAAGGGTATTTGAGAGTCCTGAAATCTAGAGCACAAGCGTTTCTTGTGTCCGTACCTGATTGCGAGTAAATTGTTTCTGCATTTTACAAGAATACACAATTACTCCATGAATGATAAGGAATAGAAAAAAGGCCATGAAAGGTAAAAGGGTCAGGAATCAGAGGCCACTGAACAGTTTCTTATGCACTGATTCACTGTTTAGAGGGACATCTATTTCTTCTTTCATGTGTATAAATCACAGTCTACAGGCTTCATGGATTTTGTCCGCAGATAGCTTTTGAGATAATGAAGGCATAATGTCACATACTTTCAGCACATAAAAAGAAACTGATGAAACAATTAGAATATTTTAATCAAATCCCTAACAGAAAGGGTACAAACAAGCACACACTGTATGAAAGTCTGATTTCAAATGTAGAAAGCAACTACAGAAAATCACAAGCATCATTATAACAGCAGTTTCAATCAGAAAATGCAGCATATACTGATACAAAATAGAAAACTTGAATTATAAAAGTCAGGAATACACCTTTTTCTTTCTTGTAAAACCTGTTCCATTTCAAATTTCTACAGGTTTACAGAAATACTCATTCTTGCCATTTGGCTTCTTTCGTGGTCTGGAAGTATACAAAAGTATTACCTGCTTATGTAAGAAAGCAAATGCTTATGTTAAAAGAGCATTCAAATATTGTAATTTATGTTTTGTTGCAATGAAAAAAGTTTTGCCTTCTGAAAAGTGAAGAGAAAGGGACTCTTGTTTACAATAACTGTGTAATACCAATCAGAATATGAGTTAGCTAAATCACATTTGATAGGAGGATAGATAGCAAATTGATTGGTGGAGATTTAAAAACACAAGGAATAAAACATTCAATATCATCTAGCGTATTTGGTGAGTTTAGCATAATGGATTTTGAGAGGCAAAAGAGGATATGCATTTCTTTCCATACGTATGTAGCACCTGCTTTGAAAACCACAGCTATTAGTACAGGATGCTATGACTTACGATAGCAAGAGACTGGTTTGCAAAGTTTAGTTAAGTTTTGGATTTAATTAAGTTTTAGGTGAAGTGGTAGCCAAAGAGGTGTTCCTTTGCTGGCAGAATAGTAATTTCCTATTCTTCAGCCTAATGAGTCCTGCTCTCCCATGCCTCCCAGATCACCGCATACAGTTCTTTGCCTCAGGATCAGTCCCCTTGAGTAAAGTCAAGAGGAGTGAAACAGTAAGAGATGGCAGGTAGCCGGAACTTTCCAAGCAAGCCACCCTCAACCCAGATTCTATTCTGTCTAAAACAGTTTTATATGTATTTGAACAATATGCATATTGAACTTTCCAATTTTAATTTCCATCAACATTTTCAATGACACAAGATTATTTCACATTAGCCATTAGGCTCCCATCCCAAAGACACAAAATGCTGCCTGGTGGTCAAGAATAAAATGTATCTAGAAATGCCAAAGATTTTTGGTCCTAGTAAACAGCTGTACCACTTGGAATTTCTGAAACTCACATGCAATCTTGATTTTGTAATAGGGCCACATTTGTTTTTATCAAGAAGAATATTGGTCCTCTTTAAAATTGTTGAGCAACATAATCAATCAACATAGGTGAATAGAATCATGAGCATTCCCTTCTTAGAAGAGAGATGGGTGTTCTGAATAGGAAAGATCACTAGGGTATATAATTCCATTTTCCATGACATTTAAGTGAGAATAATCAAGAGGCTTCCTTATAATCATCTTAGGGGCATTGTTGCAAAACATAACATATTTCAAGCTTTATCCAGTGAGTATTTCAAAAAGATGTAGGAAACATATTGATAATGGATTGATTAAAAAAGAAAATGCAGATAAACTGTAATTCAATGTATTGGGGAATACAAGTAGAAAAATATGTTATCTAGTAAAAGTGTGGTGGCTGGTTGCCACTCTGAGGTAAGGCTTGCAAATTATATATTTCTGTTATTAAATAAGTAAATACTATACCTAACAGGAGAATAGGAATGTTTACAGTTGAAAGGGAGAGGGACAGAAAAGGCATTTCCCTGTATATCTTTTTATTTTTTTTTCAGGCTTGAGAAGCAATGACGAATGTCAAGAACTTTCTGTCTCTCCTAGATAATTCAAAGCCTTATTTTTATTTCTTAGCAGAAAAACAATTTGGTGTGCAATATACTCTGGGAAAATTCTCTCAGAGTTCACATTGGAGTATACCATCAGTAATGCAAAGCATTAAGAATAAAGCTTCAAGCATAAACACCCCACAGAACCTAGACCAAAAGGTTTTTAATAAGGCAAACATAAATAGGGAGAAAATGAAAATGTAAAAGGAAAATTTCCTTTTTTTTCCATAAAGGAAAAGCAGTAGTAATTAGTATAGAAAGTTAGATTCTGCTAGAACTGGTGGGATCCAGAATGGTGATCGTATCAGGCAGGATTCAGCCTTGATAGTCATATTTATGGGGAAAAAACCACAATGACCACTATGCCTGACCCCAACCTGGCTTAAGTGTAACTTTGACTTTCTTAGTCATTTAGAAGTTGTAGGAGTAGGCTCTGGGGGACTAGCATGAGATAGAGTATAGGAGTCACCTGTCCCCACACTGTATTATCTATAACCCCAAGATATTGCCTATTATGCGTGTTTCCCTATTGTCACATTTACTATTGTAGGTCATTTTATCTGCATTTATAGACTCTACCATGGACAGAATAATAGGTGCTCTGAATAATACAGGGTGATTAGAAAGTGGAGCATTTACTCTTAAGTACCTTACACTTTATTTAGAGAGGCAGATATATATCTACAGAGCTACTGGAAATATACAATATTATATGTATGTATATATATATGAGAAAGAGGCCACAAGGATTGGGTATTAATGGGATGCAGGAGGGCATTTCTTGATGGTTTTTGGATGACATTGACTTGATCCATAAACTGCTACTGGGTTGAGTTAGGAAGAATATCTGACGGTCAGTGATTTAAATATAAGACTTCAAGAACAGCATAGGAATGTTTGGAGATGATCAGTGGCTATGGGAGTGGGAGAACAATGAGAAGGCGAGCAGAGGTGGTGGAGAAGACTGTGGTCAAAGTTAACAGTAAGCTATTCATATGACCCAAGATAGATCTTATCCAACATGTTCACATTAAATTTATGGATATTTCCCATATCCTTTATGTTGCTGAGCCCCCATAATTAGGGTGACTGTACGATTTACTCAAGTACACAGTGTGAGAGTGAGAGAGAGTTCTGTTAATTATTGTAAACTGGGACTGTCTCAGGCAGACTGCATCTTATATTCCCCTAATGAAATGTTAACCAAGGCCGGTGCCGCGGCTCACTAGGCTAATCCTCCGCCTTGCAGCGCCAGCGCACTGGGTTCTAGTCCCGGTCGGGGTGCCGGATTCTGTCCCAGTTGCCCCTCTTCCAGGCCAGCTCTCTGCTGTGGCCAGGGAGTGCAGTGGAGGATGGCCCAAGTGCTTGGGCCCTGCACCCTATGGGAGACCAGGAGAAGTACCTGGCTCCTGCCTTCGGATCAGCGCGGTGCACCGGCTGCAGCACGCCAGCCGTGGCGGCCACTGGAGGGTGAACCAATGGCAAAAGGAAGACCTTTCTCTCTGTCTCTCTCTCTCACTGTCCACTCTGCCTGTCAAAAACAAACAAACAAAAAGAAATGTTAACCAAAAAGAACTGGGGTACATTTTGGGCTATTCTGTTGTCTTGTAAACTTTCCTTCTACATTTTTTCTCAAGAGGATAGAAAAAGGGTTTTGAGTATGGGATCAGGAGAGAGGATAGAGCAGAGAGGAAAAATTGAAACCAAAACTGGACACAGAGCACACACCAGGCATGGTACATAGCTTTGGGAGTGGGAACTATTCCTATGCTTTCTACTCTCCACTCACCTTCATGCTCAAATCTGGATTACAGAGTTAAAAAGAATTCAATCTAGGCAGTGTAGTAGATGGAAAAAGCTTTGGCTTTTGAGCCATGAAAAGCCAGGATCGAATATTTACTCCATCAGTAACTACTGGATTTTGTATAAGGTATTTAACCTATTTCAGCTTCTATCTGCAGATAGTGGAATGGTGACCATAACTTCACAGTGTTGTGGCAAAGATGAAAGTATGAAGTTATGCATGGGGCAGTGTTTTCTGACACTACAGACCAATACGTGACCGTCACTGTTGGATGTCTACCCAAGAGCCATTTTCTTTTGTTTCTTAATTTGTCTATGCATTGGGCAGTTATAGGTGGTGGTGCTGTCAATGTTGCAAGGCAATCATGATCATTCTACTCCTCTTGTTAGTGACTGGCCCCGGAATAATGTGTAACCTTAAGCCTACCCATAAACAGAGGGAAGTCTGCTGGGGACACTTTGGGGAAGATTTCCTTGCTCTGACAAAAAGATCACAGGTAGGATTTATTCTTGTTTCTTCCTCTTAATACAGAGATGTGAGGAGTGTGTATAAACTACAATAGGTACTACCAGCCTGCAGAAGAAGGGAGAACTGACTATAAAAGGGACCTGGATCCTTGGTTATATCATCATGCTATTAAAATTAACCAACTTACAAATGACCCTTCTTCTGTATTTGCATGAGGTAATAATAATTTTAATGTAGAAGTTACTTTTGGCTGCATCTTTTGCTACTTGACCTGAACGAATATTAACTGATAAACATGCTACTAATTATTTACCTCATCTGAGTCAGAATTCAAACACTTAGTTTCCTCTCCTAAGTCTTCAAAAGGAGTCATTCGGCTTCTGAATGGGATTATGTGTCCTCAAAAAGATAACATTAAATATGAAGCTATCTAGATAAAAAGGATGGGATACTAGAAAAATACAACTCACTATTTTGAGAGAAGCAATGAGTGCACTTGGAGATGGGGAGGTTACAACAAAGGTCTTTATAAGATGCTTGAGGTTGAGAAGAAGAATACTAAATGAACTTTACAAACAAGAGACTGTCCCATTCATGGACAGCCAACAATGGAAAAAAGGAATTTCTTGGCACTTTCCTACAACTTTGATCAGGAGGCTCTCAAGAGAATCATGGATGTCTAAGTTTCAAAGGATTTTTTTAAAAAGGAGGAAAAATTGGTTAAGAACATCTAGTTGCAGAAATCACATTGGGGACTATGTTCAGAGAATGAAATGGCAAGAATATTTCAAGAATATTAACAGCTAGGAATGCTAATCACAATTTAACAAGTAAGCTTTCAGTTTTGTCATGGTTGTTCCTAAAAGTTTGGCAGATTTACCCAGTTCAATTGACGTTAAGGGAAGATACAGGGAGTAGAGCAGAGAGAGCAGAGAGCAGAGGTTCTAACTACATGTATGATCCCAATTAGACAAGAAGCTGTTTCTTGCCCGAGAGCTCCACCACATCTGCTCTTCCACTTTCAGAACACAGAGAGCAATAGCTCCAGGACTAGGCAGGGCACGGCAGCAGTATTTGGGCTCAGATGCAGCCTAGAAATTGGCTTTTCCACCCATGAAGGAGTGTGTCATGGCTTTTTCCTGACAATTATAGAGAATGCTTTAAGGATATCCACATCTTCCAGTGATATAAAAATAAAGACCAGATCACAGTGATTTGTGTTATCTGAGACTGTCTGAAATATGGTCTTATGAGGGGTCTTCAAAAAGTCCATGGAAAAGCTATGTTTGGACTTCAAAATTATTTGCACTAATATAAAAGTGTTTTTTAATTCCATTTACCATGAACTTTTAAAAATAGTGTAGAGCATTACTAAAGTAGTGAAATATTTTTGCAACTTTCTTGTAAATGTGACTGCATATTCCTTACATTTTAAAAGAATATGAACAAGTATTGAATTCAATTCACTTGACACCAGATGGCTTATTCTCAAAAGCATGCTATGAGGATTCTTACTAAACTTGAGGGGCTATGATCGCTCCTGTGTTTTCTTGCTAACCTCTCCTACAACCGGACCTCTTTAAAATTACCTTTGAAATTCAGTTCTGCAAGAGAACTTGATGTCAACTGCAGCTTGACCAAAGTCACATACCTGGGCAGGGGCAGAAGATAACAAAACCAAAGCCTCAGTCCTAATTGAACTGCTTATTTATTCTAATAACATTTCCCTCTCTTCACCATGTAGCTCATTGATTTTTAGCTTTTCAAAGTTAGGCTGTGCCTTGTTTGCCATATATGTAGAGAACTCTGTATCTCTAAATCTGTAGACATATTTTCTGGAGGAAACGTGTTATAAACATTATAAACATTGGGGCAAATTAGAGAGTTTGCACTGTGAACCATCTGACTATAAATCATATTTTAGATATTCTAGAAGCCAAAGGGTAGGTGGGTAGGATGATGTGTAGAAGTAGAAATCTGTAATAGGAATAAGATACAGGAAGGATGAAGTGGGTCAAGTTCCTGAAGGGTAGTCTGTAATGAGTAGTGCTACTTAAATGATAAGCTCTGCTGGGAGCAATAGCAAAGCAATTTAAAGTGGTCTGTGATTAATATTGAAACAGGACATGAATAAGTAATTCTGATGAATTGATACAGTGTGAGTTCATCATATTACTACTGTAATGTAAGGAGATGGCCTTATTTTCAAGCTTTGGTAAATATAATGTCATTTTCCATGTTTTTGAGGTAATGATTTTTATTAATGTTCTTCTTTGAAATAGTATGGAAAATAGGAGGATGATGTGAATATATGTAACTCTAAAGAAGGAAGAAAAGAAATAGAGCAATAACCTAAGGTTGTTCAGAGGAGGCTACTATGATTACACAATCTGCCCACAAAGTTCTTCTCAAGGGCCCTTTTCCTTTGGGGAAAATTATTATAGTTTGTTGATTTTGTGAATTCATTGAAGATACGCAATATAAGTCCAAAGAAGTTAAAGCTTTCTGCTGCTCATGGAACAGACAGTTTATGAGGTTTGGAGGTAAGAAAGAGGAAAAAAGTAAAGGAATCAGTCTCATTGGCTTAATGTGAGGCAGGATTGATTGTATACAGTACTGGAAGGAATGAGGACAGCAAAGGCAATCTATTTTACAGAACCCAAACTTGCAAACAGTATACTCATATTTAATAACTTTAATAATTATATTGGGAAATCTCTCCCCTTTCCTATTTGTCTTATAATAAGGCCTGGGGAAGAAACAGGAGCTGGGAAACAATACTGACTGCTTTGGTTTCCAAATGGGGATATTTTAAGTTACTGAATCTGTGACCCTGTATACCTAAGGTAAATGAATAATGTTATTTGGCTTCTCTTCATTATTTTCTTTGATCTATATTCCATTGTCTGCAGGACAGGGAATGCAGACTGGATTGCTCAGAAGAATGGATTTCTTTTCCAACAAGTTCAGAAATACAACTACTGTTCCCACCTGACTTCTGACTCGGGCCTTTATGATGAGTGCTGGTTGCTCAAAGACATAACAGACATCCAGGGATTAATCAGAAACGGTTCTGAGCACCTTGACATACCAAGTACTTTTTACTCAGGAAAAACCCAAAACCAAGCACACACACAAAAATGCCCAAACAACTCTTAGATCCCTTCCACTCAAATAGGAAACTGTTTTAGAAACACTAATAAAACTCTTCAAACTTATCGTTCTGTGAACTTAGTACCTTCTATTTTAGATGCTCTAATAAAGATTTCATTTCTAATTCTTGTCTATGAAACTGCAGCCTCTGACAATTAAGTTTTCTATTGGTTTAATTGATTTTGGTTATCTAAAAAAAAAGAAAAAGAGTTTTAGGAGAAACCCACTGTATTTTAAACCTAGCAGTTGACTGAGTTGATTAGTTCAAACAAGATTTTTTTCTTATTCAACTGATGGTGAACTTTAGTTGGCACATTTTGGAACCAAAACATCTCACTTTGATGGATTCCTATGCTACATTCTCCTGGCACTTAAAAGGTTGGCACTAAGAGACCTACTTTGCTAAATTCTTACCTCTAAGAAAGATACTATTCCCTCTAAAACATCCCTAAGAGGCCAATCTATAACCCTGCCTGCTTGGATATTCTGGATTTTTGTGGACACCATCACCCTCTTCATCACCATCTGATATGAAAACACAACTTATGGTATCATATCCCACCATTCTGAAGACTTTTTCAAGGATACCAATACTTGGGAGAAATATATATGAAAACACTTAACTACTAGGTTCTTTTTACAGCTTAACTAGCATATATGACACATATCTCCATGCCTAGTTGAAGAATACCTTATTTCCAGACAATTTATTCCAATATTTCTCTTTACCTTAAAAAAAGGTCACAGTTACTTCTTTATCTTTTGGGAATGAATCAGTCAGTTGTTGGTATTAAAGGTGTTTGCCAGCTATTCCTATTATCTGTCCTATTATTTGGACACTTGACTATTTACCCTGACCACGCCCATCCCTTCTATTCATTTTTATTCTTTCTAGAAGTTCTGGGAAACACTATGCAAGAAGTTAAAAGCTAAAGCTACTGGTGCAAATGAAACTTTGAATTACCTGTGGATTTTGAGCCTCTCTTCCATTCCTGACCCCCTGAACAGAATGGAGAATTCAGTTTCTGAATACATAAGTAATTACACACGAGTGATTAAAAACATGTCAACTTTTCATAGCACGGCTCAAGAAGCAGCTTGCTGCAGTTCCCGTTTCTGCTGGTGTGCTGTTCCTGAACCCTGGAGGCTCTCAGCCTTGTCAGCAGCAGCTGCTGTCCCTTCCAGTGGAGTAGGAGCATGAGGCAGTGATCACAGACACCAGGCTATGGCTGGCAGCAGAATTACACAACTGCACACACAGAACAGCAGAGAAAGCAAGAGCTAAAAAGATTCTGGTTTGGGTCCAAATCACTAGCCATTTCACTTCATTAATGAAAGCAAATGCTTTATAAGCTTACATTATTTACAATGCTCAGAGTTTTCAAACATCCACCCAAAGCTGAGGACCACCACGCAACAGGGAACAATTCAGTGCACTATGTACAGAATTTACAAGGAAGTTTACATAATATTCTACATTCTGTTAACAAAATTTACTGCTTGCTTTCAGGAAACAGATAATTTTGTTTGTTTTTCTGTCCTTCTCAGCCCAGTAACTGTTGATTGAACCAACATGAGCAAATGTTTGCACGTTTCTTTTGCTTCCCTCGTGGAATATAAGAGTTTACTTTCCTTAGGGAAAAAAAATGGTGGCACATCATCCTTTGGTAATATAGGAATCAAAATTGTCCATATAAGAAATCTTGGAGATTATTTCTTTCTAGAAGCATTTTACATATATCTTTTGTTTAACTTGGAAAATTGTAATTGAAGTCATTCTTAAATGAACATTTACAAAATAGCTGTCAGTTATAGAAAGATGGGATTTAGTCAATATTTCTACTATTGTACATGATTTTTTTTAAGGAAAGCCTATGGCTGGGCCCTTGAACTAAAGTTTATTCTCTGCACTACATGTTTCTCTTTGCATTTTCAAGATCTTTTGTGATGCCCATTCATGAGGGTTTGGATGGAAACACACATCTGCCAGTCAGCAGATTACCATTTTGTTGTTTCTATTTGGCAACACGGAGGATGGAGGCAATGAGCCTGGAAAATTCAATCCAAAAGCATGCTTTTACTTGGGTCTTTGCTGGTAACGGTAACATACAAGTCACCTCTGATATTTTAAGCCAAAGGATATGAATGGAAGGAATGACTGTGCAGTCATTACAGTAAAGTGAAAGATGAGATTTCCACTGGGTCTGCACAGGTTAAGTTGTAACACAGTTTATGTCACAGTGTAGAAACATAGGGTTCCTTGGACATGACTGTGGCATGAGAGAGTGAGTCTGTGCAATTTTCAGCCTCTGCTACCATTTAAGTAATGCAAGCATTATGGCTATTTTCATGGCAAAAAAAAAAAAAAAAAAAGAATCCAATAACAGTTAAATAATGATCCCTTTATAAGGTAATACTTTGAATCTTTCAAGAATAGGGGACAGTTTGTGGGCACTTAAGAATGTCTAATTCTTTCTATGTTGCGGGTACATCATTTTGGGCAAGATGGGGTAGACATCAGAGAAGGAAGGATTTTTTTCCATGTACTGTTTAACATTGAAAGGGAGGATTTGGCCAAAAGGAGGCACACAGTGGGAAGAATTTAGGAGATGTTCAGAAGAAGGAAGTGGAGACAAAAGTCATTAAACAGAAAGTGGCGGCTACTTCATTCTTCTGGTTGCCATTACTTCTAAAATCACAGCTACTTGACAGGATTTGCATAACGATGGCTGTGACCTATCTACTGCCCAGGAGGGCATATGGTGATATGAGTTAAAGGATTATAGATTTTACGCAGGTTAAAGCATTAGAGCTCAAAATATTCTTTCTCTCTCAGAAGATGTTTCTCATCTAAAACTACAACATCAAAATGTTTAGATTTTAAAGGCAAGATAAAAAATAATAAAAATACAAATTACTCAATATTTGCTTAGAATGGTCTAAACTGATAAAGAGAAGTTGTTTTGTTAAGGAACCTAGATCAAAGACATTTCCTTTCTGATTTAAATGCTTTTTAAAGAGCTTTGACATCAGAATGATTCATTTCTGTTCAGCACCAGCCAAAAATTTTCCTCCCTGCATTTAAAATAAATAAATGGCTGCACAGTGATTCCTGGGTGGCCATTGGTAACATTAACCTTACAATCACCAAGATGGCCATATTCCACTATATTTGGGCATTTAATGATAGCAAAGCATATCACCCTGCCAAGGGACTGAACAGTTTCAAAACACATGACTACATGTTTGGAGGATGAGATTTCCTTGACCAAGGAAGTGTAGCAAAACACTGAAAACCTAAATGGAAATTTGGTTCCAATAACTCTACTAGTTTCTCTTGAAACCACGGAGATAATTTTTCCAGTTAAAGCACAATTCATATTCTTAAGAATGTATTTTGTCTTCATTAGTAACTATGTGTTTTAGAGTTCACTTTTCCCACTTCTCTCTAGCAGGGTATCTCATAACTCTCTCTTCTTGGGCTCATCATCTGCTTGATCTTTCCAATTAAATCTGTAAGTTCTAGCAGCAGATGCTGTTGTTAACCTAGGCTCACATCACAGCCTTAGGGAGAAAGCCAGGTCATCCAGTGAGACAATCATCCCAATTACTTTAACATTTATTTCACATCCGTAGAGTAGGTTCCCAGTTACCTCCATCCTTAGTTGGACAATTTAGGGTTTAATTCAGTCTTTTTTTTTGACAGGCAGAGTGGACAGTGAGAGAGAGAGAGAGAGAGAGAGAGAAAGGTCTTCCTTTGCCGTTGGTTCACCCTCCAATGGCTGCCGCGGCCGGCGCACAGCGCTGATCCGAAGGCAGGAGCCAGGTGCTTCTCCTGGTCTCCCATGGGGTGCAGGGCCCAAGTACTTGGGCCATCCTCCACTGCACTCTCTGGCCACAGCAGAGAGCTGGCCTGGAAGAGGGGCAACCGGAACAGAATCCGCCGCCCCGACCGGGACTAGAACCCTGTGTGCCGGCACCGCAAGGCGGAGGATTAGCCTATTGAGCCACAGCGCAGGCCTTAATTCAGTCTTAAAAATGAACATATAGAATTCTTAGATACTCAGTCTGAAAAAAAGGCTGTGAGATTTTAATGGCATAAAATGAGAAGACTCTCAACTAGCTGGTTGAATATGCTTAGTACTGTGTGTCTTGCTACTGAAGGTCATGAGAACCATGACCAAATTAACCCATGAGCAGAGATAAGGCAGTGCAGTAATGACAGTGATCTCTAAGTGTAGGCAGGGTCTATTCCTCAAGGGCTGGTGTACAAGTTTGGAGGCCCAGTGCCTTTGTCACTGTTGTTTTATCTGTGGACTCTGGGAGAATGACACCACAAGCACACATGCATTTCTTGAAATGTTCACGCCACAGTTTGGAATGCAGAGCTCAGAGAGCAGAGTCCTCACGCGCTGGCTGAGGCCTGTGTGACCAGCCTGTCTTCGTTAGAAACTGCTCTCTGGAAGGCTAAGAAATATATACTATTTGATTTAAGATTTGGCAGTTCAGAGAACTGCCCAGGCACCCTTTGCACAGCACATAAATCTCGCCTTCCTTGTGGAAAGGGTAATATTTTTCTCAAGCAAAAATTGTGCACCTCACCCTTCTGTAAAATCCTCTCCATTCCCTTGCTGTCATATTCTGGGACAGGAAGCATGGAAATGGGATGGTGAGGCTTCATAGCACAGCATCAAGGAATTCCAGGCTGATGAAATGAATTCAGGGCTGCTCATCGGAACTGGTCCACTAGAAAAATGGTCATTGCCCCCAAACCCCTTATTCTCAAGAAAAGGAAAGTGTTCTCAGTGGCTACCAGGTTTACCAAGCTGGATTCTAATGCTAATCGAATACTTGCTGGGAAATCAGAGAAAGAAGCGTTTTCCAGAACATCCAGCCCAATGGTGAGGTGTGGATGGCAGGCTGGGTTTGCATCACCTAGACGCGCACTTGCTGATCCCTCCCTCTTCCGCGGAGCTGAGAAGCCCCTTTGTAAGGGACATGGGGGCACCGAAGAGTGGCGGGGAATCTTCCTGTAGACTCCCGTTCTTTTGTCTCTCTTCCTGGAAATCTGTAACTTGTCAATGGCTTTGTTTTGAATTCTGAGATCCTGGAAATTGTGGATTTTTTTTTGTTTGTTTCTGGTTTTTGTTTTTGGCAGCATGAGACTGTTACAGTTTACCAGGAAGCAGTGCAAATGGAGGAGGTCATCTTTTTATTTTTATCTAAAAAAGAAACCAATAAAATCCAGGGTAACCAGGAAAAACTGCTAAAGATCTACCTATATTCTCTCTTTGTGTTTGTTGGTTTGTAAACATGGCAATTGACAGAGCTCTTAAAAGAGCTGATAACCTGGACCACGGTAGGCTGGAAAAAATATTTTTTTTTCTTTTTCTTTTTTACTGAAATAAACATGATGCAGTAATAAAATTGATATGCAAGACCTAAAACCAATTGGATGGCTGAAATTCTTACCTCAAAAAACAGCAGTATCGCTGTTGGGGACCTTCGGGGTTAAAAAAACAAAGAAAAGGAAGGTGGTCTAAATCGAACCCTTAGGACAGACCTTAGTGTACATAGTAAAGCCAATAAACGACGTTAAAAAGAGAAAAGGTGATGGGGAAAAACATTCGGGACCACTTGTCTATGGAATTCACATCAGTCAAGTCGGGGATTTTGACTTTGAGCTGGGAGGCGCGCCTGCGGATGCGCCCCTTGCTGGGCACCCCGTGCCGGTCCAGGGCGCGCCCATACCCCTCGCGGCTGCTCAGGGGCTTGCGGTACTGGATGCTGGCGCTGTCGTACGAGTACATGGTAGCCTTGGGGTCGCTCACGCTGGTGAGCACTTCTGAGCCGCTTGTCTCGTTCCTGATTTCCAGGGTGCTGAGGAGAATGTTGCCATGAGCGTCAACCTGGTGGCAGAATGGACATGGTCAGACACAACTGCTGGGACGCTCGTTTGCCATCATTACCTTGTTCCTGAAGACGTCTCATGTGGCTGATCAATCACTGCCTCGGTAGACGACCGGCTCTATGTGCCTCTCGGAGGACTTGGAGACTTCTCTCCTCTCCCTTCCTCTCTATCCCTCTCCTCCCCTCCATCCATCCCTCCACCCACCTATCATTCTTCCATTCATCTTGCTAGCAATAGAACTATCTAGCTATCATTTGTCTCCACTCACCAGACACTAGTGTGTAGTGTGGGTGTATGCAGTGATGTTTTTGTGTATGTATACATTTCCTTTTGTTATAAAACTGATACATGAAAACAAAGCCAGAAACAAACAAACAAACAAACAAAAAACAAAATAAAAAACCACTAAGACTTCATGGTCTAACCTTCAATCAATATCCTTCTCACCTTCTGTTTTTTCCCTCTTTGCATATACTTACAAACACAAGTGCATCCATATATTTTGCTTTGCAACCTGCTCCTGTCAGTTAAAATATAGCCTGGACAGCTTTCAATATTGATAAATATTCATTTGTGCTATCATTTACCATAGCTTACATGGATAAATCATAACAGAATTAACAACTGAGAGTTGTTAATGCTCACCTTTTTGGTAGTTTTTTTTTTTAAAGATTTATTTATTTATTTAAAAGGCAGGGTTACAGAGAGGGAGAGGCAGAGGCACAGAGAGAGAGAGAGAGAGAGAGGTCTTCCATCTGCTGATGCACTTCTCAAATGGCCGCAACCACCGGGGCTGAGCCAGGCTGAAGCCAGGAGCCAGGAGCTTCATCTGAACCTCCCATGTAGGTCCAGGGGTCCAAGCACTTGGGCCATCTTCTGCTGCTTTCCCAGGCACATTAGCAGGGAGCTGGATTGGAACTGGAGCAGCTGGGACTCAAACTGGTACCCATATAGGATGCCAACACTGCAATGGGGGGCTTTACCTACTATACCACAGTGCCAGCTTCTTTTTGTAGTACTATAAAGAAGTATGAAAGGGGCATCATTTTGTTTAATCTTGGTGCATAGTTATAATTATTTCTCCAGGCTAAATGTCCAGAAATGAGATTAATGGATCAAAAGATATGTCTGATTCGACTTTGACTTTGAATTCTGCCCTGTGTTCCTGCCATTCTAGTAACACCTACCCCAAATTTCCTGGGTCTTCCCTATGCTATGTCCACACACACTTTTAGAAGTACAGAAAATCTGAGCATATTTTTGGCCTACAATATTGCCATTTTAAACTTTAAACTGATTTTTTTTCAGACTGATTTACCTGGAAATCAGGAACATGGCTCATGAGTTGGAAGTACTTCCAAGGTCAGCACAGGTAGCTGTGTTTAAGACTTTTGTGATTTGCATAGTCCCTCACTTACAGTAAGTGTTCCATAAATGCTTTCAAATGAGATTAATTTTAGTACAACCTTGTTGAAAACACAAGATTGAGAAGTAAAAGAGCCCTGTAGGAGGAGGCAATGACAAACAGAGAAAGAAAAAAAGGAACAGAGATGGCACCAGATGGTGGTACACGCAGTCCAGTCTACAGGATTGATTTATTGAGTGTGTACAACATGCCTGTTATAATGGTAGATGCTTCATATATATTACTTGTTTAATACTTACAACAACCCTATTTCAAAAGGTAGACTATCCTATCTCTATTTTATAGATAAGGAAACAGACAGAATAGTTAGCAAACTGGTTCAAGTTTACTCAGTTAGCAGCTATTAAAATTAGCTGAGATTAGAATCCTCATCTGTCCGTTACAAAGCCCATGTACTTTCTACTGAGAGAGGACCACTTCACAGTCCCTGGCCTTCACCACTTCCAGCAATGAATTTAGTGATACGGTTGATAATGTTAAGCATCAGCTGGTTGCGGAGAGAAAGATGACCGAATCTGGCCACTACTCATCTCCCCATTCTTATCCATCATCATATCCCACTGTGAGGCATCTTTCTCCAGGCTAACTGGGCTTCCTTCCATCCCTGGACCCTGCACATTTCTTGTCTTCCTTATTTAGGAAGTTATTGTTATTTTTAATGTTATTAATAACACCATTTTTTTGAATCAAACTATGTAATTCATCTCAGTTATTTTTCATAACAATGCCAAGTTCAGCAGATGGGGAGATGGAAGCCCAGAGAAAGTAAGTAAACTGCCTAAGATTAAGCAAATCAGTACTTAATTTGGGATTTTTTATAAGATTTATTTATTTATTCCAAAGTCAGAGTTACACAGAGAGAGAAGAGGCAGAGAGAGGGACAGAGAGAGAGAGAGAGGTCAATTTGGGATTAAACACAAGACATTATGTCTCAAATGTCATTTCTCTCCCCTTGATATTAATCAAAGCAACATGTTTTCTACAAGGCTCAATTTAAGTCATACTTCTTCTGGGCATCTTTCCTCCTTTCCTGATTACAATAGCCTCAAGAACTTTATGTATCTTTTTCCAAACATTTATTGAGTTGTTATTGTGTCTCAGATATAGTGTTTACTGTGTGCCAGTGTTAGGTGTCAAGGATGAATGTTGAGCAAAACTAGTATGCTTAGTTTTATTTACTTATTTTTTTTTTTTTTTTTGACAGGCAGAGTGGACAGTGAGAGAGAGAGACAGAGAGAAAGGTCTTCCTTTTGCCGTTGGTTCACCCTCCAATGGCTGCCGCTGCAGCCGGCGCACCGCGCTGATCCTGGCAGGAGCCAGGAGCCAGGTGCTTTTTCCTGGTCTCCCATGGGGTGCAGGGCCCAAGCACCTGGGCCATCCTCCACTGCACTCCCTGGCCATAGCAGAGAGCTGGCCTGGAAGAGGGGCAACCGGGACAGAATCCGGCGCCCCAACCGGGACTAGAACCCGGTGTGCCGGCGCCGCAAGGTGGAGGATTAGCCTATTGAGCCACGGCGCCGGCTATTATTTACTTATTTTAAAAAATATTTATTTGAAAGACAGTGTTACAGAGAGAGGTAGAGACAGAATAAGAGAGGTCTTCCATTCACTGGTTCATTCCCCAAATGGCAGCAATGGTTGGAGCTGCGCAAATTTGAAGCCAGGAGCAAGGAGCCAGATCTCCGTGCTGGGTGCAGGGGCCCAAGCACTTGAGCCATCTTTCACTGCTTTTGGTTATGTATGTTGGTTCTGCTTTTATTGATTTATTTCTCTGGAGGATCCTGGCTGATAGAAAAGGTATGGCAAAAATAATAACCTAACAATACAAGTCCAGAAAACACTGATGTGATACCTATTTCTTTCCTCAATAGAAACCTCAAGCAAATGTACAAATTCATTTTCTAGCCTTTCTCTCACCTATTCTCATTCCCCTTCTCCTTTTCTGTGTTTCCAATAATCTTATAGAATGCCTTTGGCTATGAAAAATGCTGCCACACACTGAATTCAGCTGTTCTGAGTATATTCAATATATAAATATAGCCAGACTCATTGCAGGGTAATTGGAATAAAACATAATCTTGTTTCTAGTGGCACTTTTAAAGCCCTATTGAGGAACACCTCAGGCTCAATCTAGTTTGCAAAAAGTGATTTCCTTCTTGCTAGCCAATTCAATTAGATTCATGTTTACTGGGTGGTTCTGAGGTACAGAGCAGGAAGCCAGGTAAAGTGGTGCTGGTTGGAGAATGAGCTAGTTCACTGTCCTGGGGAAGCCTGCAGTCCATTTTTTAAAAAAGATTTATTTATTTATTTGAAAGTCAGAGTTACATAGAGAGGGAGAGAGAGAGAGAGGCAGAGAGGCAGAGAGAGAGAGAGATAGAGAGATCTTCCATCCGCTGGTTCACTCCCCAAATGGCTGCAATGGGCAGAGTCAAGCCAATCCGAAGCTAGGAGCCAGGAGCTTCTTCTGGGTTTCCCATGCAGATGCAGGGGCCCAAGGACCTGGGCCATCTTCTACTGCTTACCCAGGCCATAACAGAGAGCTGGATGGGAAGTGGAGCAGCTGGAACAGGAACTGGCACCCATATGGGATGCCGGTACTGCAGGTGTCGGCTTTATCCGCTACACCACAGCACCAGCCTACAGTCCATTTAATGCAGCTGTGTAGTATGGATGGCTACCTCCTCCAAGAGAACAGAGCATTATTATAGCCACAGCCTATTCCTTGCCCTTCCTCCACAGAAGGCAGTTGCTATTTGTCATTCGCTCTCACCTCACCTGGAGATGATAGGATTAAACAAAGTCTAGAGAAAATGGACCAAGTCAGATTTGGGCAAAGGTTTGCATGCTAATATAGTATACTATATTAGTAGAAATTCTATATTTATCTAGATTTTAAGATGCTAAATCAGTAGGTTAGTTTCATCAAGGGCAGTAAGTAAGTATCCACATTAGCCTGAAAAAGAGGCAGTTATGTGAGACTCAATATTGATAGGTATGGAGCTATTTCAAGCATGACTTTAGGATGGAACTGTTTATTTTTATGATGCCACCTACATATATATTTTATTTGCTTAAATTCATCATGGTGGGCTGGTGTTGTGGTGTAGTGGGTTAAGCCACTGCCTGCATCCCATAAGGGCACTGGTTTGAGTCCTGGCTGTTCCACTTCCGATATAGCTCCCTGCTCATGCACCTGGAAAAGCAGCGGAATAAGGTCCAAGTGTTTGAGCCCTTTCTCTCATGTAGGAGAGGGGAAGAATCACCTGGCTCCTGGCTTCGGCCTGGCTCAGCCTAGCTGTTCTGTCCATTTAGGGAGTGAACCAGCAGATGGAAGACCTCTTTCTCTCTCTCACTTTGTCTTTCAAATTAATAAAATGAATCTTTAAAAAAATAAACACATCCTTCACAGTACAGAGATGATTTGCACTTAGAAAATTGTCAGAAAGTGCTTGTATAACTCACTGTGGAGAACAGAAATGGGAGATAAGAGACCAGATCACACTAGCATTATCTTATTCCAAAGGGAGAAGTGCTATTCCTTGTCTGTTAGAATTGTCAACTGCATGTTGGGGATGAATCTTTGGTAGATTCTCAAAAGGTTCTCCCTGACTTATAAAGATTTTGACGGCCGGTGCCACAGCTCACTAGGCTAATTCTCCGCCTTGCGGCGCTGGCACACCAGGTTCTAGTCCTGGTCGGGGCGGCGGATTCTGTTCCGGTTGCCCCTCTTCCAGGCCAGCTCTCTGCTGTGGCCAGAGAGTGCAGTGGAGGATGGCCCAAGTATTTGGGCCCTGCACCCCATGGGAGACCAGGAGAAGCACCTGGCTCCTGCCTTCGGATAGGCGCGGTACACCGGCCGCGGCAGCCATTGGAGGGTGAACCAACGGCAAAGGAAGACCTTTCTCTCTGTCTCTCTCTCTCACTGTCCACTCTGCCTTTCCAAAAAATAAAAAATAATAAATAAATAAATAAATAAATAAAGATTTTGTGTGTCCCTGTTTATAGGCCATCCATGCTACAATTTCATCCATTTCATTCATTAGCAATTGGACAAGTACTGTGGCTAGTATATGTAACTAAAAGTGTTGGCAGGTTAGGATAAAAGTGACTCAGATATAGCTACCTTAAAGTTTTGCTGTACTGTGAAATCTCTTTCAAAACTCTAGCTACCATCTCCATTTCAAATGATGCCTAAGGGGTTCACAAATCTACAGTCTTTATCACCTTGGGGGCTGAGACTCTCCTAATGTCTGGATGCAGCATCTGCACTCATAAAAAAATGTTTCAGTGCAGCTGGTGGGAACAGAAATCAATACAAAACTCATGCTTTTGAAGCTTCAGTACACCTATCCCTTGACCTGACTGCCCAGTCAAAACTATGAAAAATAATATGTAATAATTAACAGTGCTACTCCATGCTCCAGGACGCCATGGCAAGTACTAGGAATCTCTCAAGTGAAAATTGTCTGGAACCAGAACACATATGCTCCCTAAATTTAACTATTTACAAACATATAAAAAGAAAGAAGAGGATCATCCAACCATTTTATTAAAAGATAAATCTAATATTTTTCTATGATTTTTGAATTTAACCACAGGGCTGTTTTTTTAAAAAGATTTATTTATTTATTTTGAAAGTCGGAGTTACAGAGAGAGACGGAGAGACACAGAAAGAGGGATCTTCCATTTGCTGCTATTGCTCTCCCCAGATGGCCACAACAGCAGCACTGAGCCAGGCTAAAGCCAGGAGCCAGGAGCTTCTTCCAGGTCTCCTACACGAGTGGCAGGGGCCCAAAAACTTGGGCCATTTCTGCTGCTTTTCCCAGGGCACCAGCAGGCAGCTGGAAGGGAAGTATAACAGCCAGGACATGAACTGGAGCTCACGTGGGATGCCGGTGTCACAGGAGGCAACTTTACCCTCTATACCACAGGGCCGGCCCTTGGGGGTAGTTATTTTTTTCATAATTCCATAGCTAAATTATTAATTTAACTAACAGAGATGATGCACTGAGAGATGAAGCATGCTACTGGACATCTTGTATGTCTGAGCCCTTGGTTTTAAAAGAGGATAAGGAAGTAATTGCAAAACCAAAGTAGCTGCAAGGATGAGTGAAAACTGTATGAGATGGTAAGACTCTATTATTATTCCATCTACATATGAAGAAGGCTGTAATACCTTAGCCATATGTTCCTTTGAAGATTATATGTAACCTTTTATTACACTGTGATTCAGAATGAATATCAGAAGCTGATATCAAGTATGCTTAAACAATCAAAAAATTAAAGTTATCGAATAAAAAGATAATCAGGCAGAAGTTGGAATGGATAATAGTCTTTTTTCTTAATAATATATAAAAATTTCATAAATTATCATGTTGCAGCACTCAGTACCTTGTACAACATCCAAAAACTCACCTTTGATGAAAATGACAATCATTCATTCATTCAACAGTTACTTATTTGGCACCTGCCCTGTTCTAGCCACGGAAGAAAGAATAAGTATAGTAGACTGGGGCCAGTGCTGTGGTGCAGCGGGTTAATGCCCTGGCCTGAGTGTGGTATCCCATATGGGCACTGGTTCAAGACCCGGCTGCTCCACTTCTGATCCAGCTCTCTGCTATGGCCTGGGAAAGCAGTAGAAGATGGCCCGAGTCCTTGAGCTACTGCACCCGCTTTGGAGACCTGGAAGAAGCTTCTGGCTCTTGGCTTCAGATTTGCGCAGCTCCAGCTGCTGCAGCCATTTGGGGAGTGAACCATCGGATAGAAGACCTCTCTCTCTCTCTGCCTCTCCTCTCTGTATGTAACTCTGACTTTCAAATAAATAAGTAAATCTTAAAAAAAGCAAAAAGTCCCTTGTTTAGTGGAAAATAGAAAGTGACTATAAATAATAATTAAATAGAAAAATGACCACTTGATCCATATATAGTAAATTTTAAAGTATAATTAAAACTATAGTAGTACAATATTCTTTTTTCTTTTTTTTTTCTTTTTGACAGAGTTAGACAGAGAGAGAGAGAGACAGACAGAGAGACAGAGAGAAAGGTTTTCCTTTGCCATTGATTTACCCTCCAATGGCCGCCGTCGCCGGCGCACTGCGCTGATCCGAAGCCAGGAGCCAAGTGCTTCCTCCTGGTCTCCCATGCGGGTGCAGGGCTCAAGCACTTGGGCCATCCTCCACTGCACTCCCGGGCTACAGCAGAGAGCTGGCCTGGAAGAGGGGCAACTGGGACAGAATCTGGCGCCCCGACCGGGACTAGAACCCTGGGGTACCGGTGCCTCAGGCGGAGGATTGGCCAAGTGAGCCGTGATGCTGGCCCTTACTTGCTTCTTGTACTACTTTTTTCCAACCTGAGCACCTCAATAGAAAACTAAATACTGGTGAACTGTTTTCTTTACTAATTCCGAATTACTGTAAGGTACAACTTCTGCCTAGCACTTCAACACTTAAATAGGTTAAATCATCTGACACACCATAATTTCATACAATGAAAATACCTAAAATAATTAGTGCAATATACTGAACCGATCCACATAAAATGAATTTTAGAAAACAAGGCTGTAAGATTGTTACTAACATCGTAATACTTATGTTAAAAATTGCAGGAATATTGTTTATTATGGTTCTTCCCATGTAAGAACAACTGAAGCCCTTTATTTCAAAGGGGAAAGAGAAGTTAATTAGATGTTTCAGTAATTGTAGATTTTGTATACTTTAAGCAATTCTTAAATATTACAAAGGTAATAAACATATATGGAGACTATTTACAGTATAACTACCATATTTACAGTACAGCTGAAGATCAAGTTTAAAATAATCAAGTTTAAATGTATGCAACTGTTAGTGCATTGGCTATATTATGTTCAAAGGGAACAAAGCCTACCTCCCTGCCCCCAAACAAGACCTATTTAATAGCTAGCAGTAATTACATAGAAATTAGAGATATCACATGTCATTTTTTTGAAAAGCTCATATGTCTGAAGGGAACACTATCCACTAGATTACATTTATTAGTTTTCATATCACTAAAATAAGATGGGGTTATATTCGCATTTTTATCCACTGAAAAGATGACAGGACTGATTATTAATTAGATGTCACTGATGCTCATCTCCCCCCACTCTCTAGAGATTTTTCTTTTGGTTAATTTATTAAAATGTGCAAATATACTTTTAGATACCAATAAAAACTGCTATTTGCTTGAATACTGTATCTAAGTATAAAGAATTTCCTAAAAACATTTTCTGATAAGCCCTAATAAATTCCAAGTCCTCTTCATAGGTGACTACTGTGTCAGTCTGGAGAAACTGGCTGGCTAACTGAGGGTCCAGACAGTCATTCATTTCTATTTCTAGTGATGAGAAGTGATTATTACCCCTAACCTTCCAATGAAGCAAGTGTACACACAGTATCCACTTTCCCTTTCTATTGTGGAAACATTAGAGAGACACATGAATGTCATTAAAAATTAAGTTCACAAACACTAAGTCTACATTAGAAACTTAACTTTATCATAAGTCTCTTCTTTTTGGAAGTCATGCCTGGCTGGTTAAATGCTCCAATTTGACTGTTATTTACATTTAGGAAGTAGAAGAATTTTCCAGCTGGTTCAAACTAGAGGTTTAGTTACTACAACCCTAACTCCTGGTTGGTTGTGTAGGTTCAGTAAGGTCTACCCCTCTTACTCTAGCAGAGTTTGCTCCTGGATTCTGTGGCTCATTCTTTAGCAACTTTTTAGCTATTTTCATGAATGTTTCATTTACATTCATCAATGTTTTAGCTGATGTCTCCATGAATAATAAACTAACGTCACCTGCATAGGCCTGTGCTTCATGGAAACCTACAGATCTTCGATTTGCTAGCTCAGTCTTGTATCCTGATACAGCTATTACAAAGTTCGGACGTGCTTGCCTCTAAAGCTCTTTAACCTAGTTTTTTGCTTTTGCAAAGGACTCCTCGTTTGGGATACCATAAATAGTGAAGGCTGCTTGTGCCCCTCTGTAGTACATCAGTGCTAGGCTATGGTATAGTTCTTGACCAGCTGACCCTCATATTTCAAATTTTACTGTTGTGTCATCAAGACACAGTTTGGATTAGAAAAGCAGCACCAATTTCATGAAATTGGCCTTTCACAAAAAGAAGCACCAGGCTTGATATGCCAACAACAGACTCTCTCAGAAATACTAGCTTGAAATGCCATCTTTCATTTCCAGTATGTTGGGTCTTGTTGCTCCTCGATTAGCCATGTCCAAATTTAAAAGAAGTCCCTAACTTCAGACTGTAACAACCTTTCAGTTTGCAAGGTGTCAATTTTTTTCTGGAGGTAAAGAAACCTGAAATGGTGGCACGCGAAGCCGAGGGGCTGCAGCTGCTGGCAGCAAGGAGCTAGGTGGAGGCCGGGGTGACAGCGCCATCTCCTCGTGTCGCTGGTATTTATCTTTGAAGCCAACATTTGAGACTGCAGTTATGTTGCTATTGATGAAATCTTTTGACTATGATCACATTTTCCTGTTTTTTTTTTTCTTGTGGTTAGTAATTTTCGATTATAGATGACATTTTGAATGAAGCACCATAGAGACTGGATCTATTTTTCTTCTCTGAAGCATCTTGGGTTTTGTTTTGATAGGCAGTTTTATTACTAACTTATGACCTAGAATTGTGAAGACTTGTTTTCGTGTGTTGTTAGCATGTATTCATTTGGTTTTTCTCTAATCCCAGAGGAAATTCGTTATTCTCCTGACTTAGTCTTTACTCCTAAGAACTGATCCTTGTGGAGTTTAAAGAACTGATCCTTTTGGAGTTTAATGAAAAGACTAATATAGTTACCATGCCCCAGTATACAGGCTGGACTCAAACTCCAAACTCTGACTCTAACATGGTGGACAGCTACTGATGTTTCTGTTCTTTTTTAAAATTTCAGTCTTCAACTGATTTCCCCTCTGGATTCTTGGCATTGTACCTGTACATTTATGGTTCACTGATAAACCAAGGATTCAAAGGAAGTTTATACTCAGATTTTGAGTCTCTGCTGCAACTCACTTTCTGTAATTTCCAGGAACTCTGGAATTATCAAACCCGATGCGCTGACTTCACAAACCAATAAAACTGTAGTTTTCTGGTGTCTTCTGATGCCTGATGCAAAATTCTGATGCCTTCCACCCCTTAAAGTGGGGCTTGGTCTTAGGGGAAAAGTTGTCTAAACACAAAGTTTCCCAGAGTATGGTTTCCTTTCCTGAAGAGATGGTTTTCGTTTAGTTTTTGCTCATTTTCAAATACTCTCTCATTTCTTCAGGCAGAATTAACAAAGTTGTCATAGTTTATGAATTTTACCTGTAGGATGGTTGGTCTGATATAAATTTATCTAGCTTGTAGATTATTTGGCAGTAATTCTGTGCAGTTTTCTGTGATATTTGTGTGGTTCCTACTCTAGCCTTTTATGGATAAAATACTTTCCTATGTTCTTTAAGCGTATTGTCTCCTGATAATTGAAGGATTTTTCTATACCATCTCTTTGAATTCAAATTAAAAGTAGTCAATTCACCTGGAATAAAATTTATATTCAGTTTTACTTAGTCTTTTTATAAGTTAAATGTTAGTCAGGTAAGGACATTTTACTGATTTTTTTAGTCAATCGCTGAGTCCTCTTCAGATAAATATATATGAGAATACTATAACGAGTTTGTGGCAAAAATGGGTTAAAAGATAAGTTTATTTTTGTGCAATGAACTTTTAAAATCCTATTTTTTCATAATATGCATGTCCCATAAGACCCTTCATATGTATGGATTTCAAAATTTTCCACCGCAAAATAAACTTGTCTTTTAATTTTATTTTGCCAAAACTTGTTGAAATAACCTCATATTATGCACCTAGATTTGTTAGAACGTATAAGTCTGTTCTGTTTTTATTTGCCCCTTAGCCTCTTGGAAAAATTCTCTGATATTCTGATGTGAAATCAACCAAATGCCCAAAGTATTTGGCTAAAGTTTATTTATTATCTTTTTATTTTATCTGGATAAACCAATTCCAGTTTGCTTGACCTTTCATTAACTACTCTTCCTACAGAACACTGCTTTTTTTCTTGTCAGTTGAAAAGCCTTGCTGTTTTCTTCATTCCTTCCTAGATTCTACATGCCTTTGGGTGCCCATCCAGTTCCTGTCTTCTGCATTTTCCCACCACTGAACTCATACCATTTGCTTTTACGTAGGGCTTTCCCTCATGATTTATCGATTAATACACATTCCAAGCTGTGCAGAGGACCCACTCATTTGTTTAGAAGGCACCCGAGTTGGAGATGGAAATAGAAGAGAGGCAGTTTTGAAAACTAGACCTATAAGAAATGAAAGGTATATGAATGACATGGATGTTTTGAGATTTGATTATTATTTACAGCCCTTGTCTCTCCTGTTGAGGAAATGTGTTTTTTTCTTCTTCCTATTTATTGAATGTTTTACTCAATGAATGATTAAGTTTCTGTTTATAAAACAAACTAAAAGTATATCATTGTAAAAATTAAAAGAAAAAATAAGAAAGGAAGGAGGAGGGAAGGTGGGAGTGTGGGCAGGATGGAAAGTATCACTATGTTCCTGAATCTGCATATATAAAACACATGAAATTTGTTCACCTTATATAAATAAAAATATTCTAAAAGCTAGTATGGTTATGGCTAGAAAACAGGAATCTACTTCCTTTTAAACTAAGTGTCCCATGTCACTGTGTATTTCATTACCTTATTTGAATACAATTTCTTTTTTGTGACAAGATCACAAGATTCTGGAGGTCAAACCTCATGTCTACTTCTTAGAGTATCAAACATAGTGTTTCATAAAGAAGTAAAGGTCTACTTGAATATACTGCTTTGAATTTTAATATTTTATGGAATTTCTGTGTTCTTTACCTGTAATTTTCCAGTTACCTCATAGCGTTTGCTCCAATTTGATATCGTACTGAATCATGAAGGTGTACCTTGAGGATTCATAATTTGGATTCTGTTTAATTATCCAAGCATATCTCATACCATACTTTCTCCCCTATTCACCACGGTCTTACTACTGTGGTCCTCTCTCAGTACTTAGCACATCACCAATTCCTGCCTCACAGCCTTAGAACTTGCTCTTCCCTTGGCCTGGAATAGAGTAGGCATGCTTAGCTGCTTCTCATCTCTTAGGTCTCGGGTCAGATGGTAATGGCTCAGAGAAGAGCTTTCTTGTCACCTTTCCAAAGTTTCCTCTCTCTCAAATCCAACCCAAATTATTCTGTTACCCAGCGCTCTGCAGTGCTTCCTTTTTAGCACTTAATAGTACCTGAAATTACCCTTGTTTGTGTGTTTATTGCTGTCTTTTGACTTAGAATCTGTATTCTGTTGGGGCAAGGAACTCTGTCTCATGCAGAGCAGTATGCCTAATGCCCAGAACAGTTCCTGAATGAACAAATGTTTGAGCTGTCACCTCAACTGCTAACTTAGAAGCAATTTGTCTGAAGCTGGCTTTGTGGTATAGCTGGTAAAGCTGTCGCCTGCCATGCCAGCATCCCATATGGGCGCTGATTCTTGTCCTGACAGCTCCACTTCTTATTCAGCTCCCTGCTAGTGGAAAAAACAGTGGAAGATGGCCCAAGTGTTTGGACCCTGGCCACCCACTTGGAAACCTCGATGGAGCTCCTGGCCCCTGACTTCAGTCTGGCCCACCACTGGCTTTTGTGGCCATCTAGGGAGTGAACGAGCAGATGGAAGATGTTTCTCTCTCTCTCTCTCCCTCTCCCTCTTTAACTCTTTCAAAATTAAACAAGCAAATATTTTTAAAAAAACAATTTGTGTTAGATACAGTATTTTTTTAAAGACTTATTTATTTATTTGAAAGGCAGAGTTACATGGGGCCCGGTGCTGTTGCAGCGGGTAAAGCTGCCGCCTTCAGTGCCGGCATCCCATATGGGCTCTGATTCGAGTCCCAGCTGCTCTTTGATCCAGCTTTCTGCTGTGTCCTGGGAAAACAGTAGAAGATGGCCCAGGTCCTTGGGCCCCTGCACCCTGGCTCCTGGCTTCAGATCGGTGCAGCTCCGGCTGTTGTGGCCAATTGGGGAGTGAACCAGCAGATGGAAGACCTTTCTCTCTCTCTGCCTCTCCTTTTCTCTATATGTAATTCTGACTTTCAAATAAATAAATCTTTAAAAAAAAGAAAGGCAGAATTACAGAGAGGCAGAGGCAGAGAGGTCTTCCATCCACTGGTTCATTCCCCAGATGGCTGTAATGGCTAGAGCTGTGCTGATCTGAAGCCAGGAGCCAGGAGCCAGGAGCCTCTTCCAGGTTTCCCATGTAGGTGCAGGGGTCCAAAAACTTGGGCCATCCTCTACTGCTTTCCCAGGCCATAGCAGAGAGCTGGATCGGAAGTAGAGCAGCCAGGACTCGAACCTGTGTCCATATGGGATGTCGGCACTGCAGGCAGTGGCTTTACCCACTATGCCACAACACTGGCCCCTAGATACAGTATTTCAATATACATAATAATAAATTGATTTTGGTGGAAAATGACACAGAAGTAAGGGCTACAGCGATGTTTTAAAATAATCAACATACTATTTTCATTTCATTCTACCTAGTAAGACCACAGATTGTAAGATGTACAAATGAAAAGCAAAATAAAAATAATATCTCATATTAATGATAAGAGCTAATACTTCTTGAGCAATTATTATATCCCAGGTATTGTAGAAAATACTAGACAAAATATTTATTTATGATAGCAACTCTGTGTGATAAATATACTATAGTAATCTCCATTTTATGGATGAGGACACTGGAAGCAGAAGCCATGTAAGGAGTGAGGTGAGTTGATTTTCAAGAGTGGCAAGAGACGCAGGCAGTCTGATTCCAGTTGGTGGTGGAATCATTGTACCGCATGGCCTCCTCCCCACTTCAAAGTTCATTTTGGCTCTCATTTATTTACCAAGCGGGTCTGGCAGTATTCTTTACATGTGGTTTTACCATAGTTCTGAATAAGTAATAATGGACTTGGGGTTCAGCTCCAGGCCTATCTATGTATGTGCTTATAACCCTCAACCTAACTTCTTCAGTCCTCAGTTTCCATACACGTCAGATGAAAGGTTACTTGAGTCTCATCAAAGAGAAACTGGCATTTTATAACTATACTTTTTCCCTGTGATGAGAGCCCATGACACCATGTTGCCAATAAACTTGGGGGAAGTATTGTTAGGAATACTTAGTTCGTTACCTGGACTTTATTCATCTCCAGTTTGTTCTTCTCATTGGCACTCTGATCTTGTTTGCCAGCCCCCTTTTTCTGGGGGCCTTTCCCAAAGAAGATGTAATTTACAAAGGCGTATTCCAGCAGAGCCAGGAACACGAACACAAAGCAGCCCATCAGGTAGATATCGATCGCTTTGACGTAAGGGATCTTTGGCAAGGTCTCCCTGAGGTGCGTGCTGATGGTTGTCATTGTCAGCACTGTGGTGATTCCTGTGGAACAAGAAAGACAAAGCGAAGCTGAGGACACCTCTGTGATGCAGCCTTTTGGAAGACTGAGAGGACAGATGCCACTCCCTCCCTGGGGTAAAGATGGCAGTCACGTGCTAAACTATTAGACAAAAGCATACATTTTTTGAAAGACAAAGCTGTAGGCTTCCTCCATGGTCCATTAATGTTTGTGGGCTGAATAATAAATATTTTGTATTGCTGCTGGTTATGATAATTTCAATAAGATGTGAAAAAGAAGTTGGAATCGTGTATAGTTTGTATTGCAGTACTAATATACATTTGTATAGTGTTTTCTAGTTTTAAACATCTACAGTTATGAATTATCTTATATGGTTGTCAAAATAGCACACTGAATATTGTAGGGAAAGTAAATTATTCTCATACTTAGGTAAACAGAAATTATTTGATTAGTTATTTTTCTGAGATTATACAGCTAGAGAGCAATAAATACATAAAGATGTTAACAGCATTTAAAATAAATACAGGAATGAGAAGATAATAACTGAAACTTAGTGGAAGTCCTTTAAAATAATGACAGGAAGGAAGGAGATGAAAGTCCAAGTACTTGGTGTTCTGCCATCCCTGTGAGAGGCCCAGGTGAATTTTCTGTCTCCTGGCTTTGGCTTGGCTCAGCCATGTCTGTTGTGGGCATATGGAGAGTGAATCAGTGGATAGAAGATGTCAATTTCTCTCCCTATGATGCTGCCTAGATAGAAAAAGATAGAAAGAAAGAAAAATAGAAAGAAATAAAGAGGAAAGAGAAGGAAGGAAGAAAAGATGAAAGACAGACAGAAAGTATGAAATAGATAATAAGGACAAATAAAAGCTAACAAAAGGAATGGAAAGTAGCTAAGCGAAAAGAGAGAAAGTAGTCTAGCACTTTTTCCAATTAGATTATTCCAATTATTCCAATTAGGTTATTCTAATGTACAGGTTCTCTGATTTGATGACTGAAATTCTTGAAGAACAGATATGATGAACAGGACTAGTATAAGTTAGAAAGGTTCAGACTGGTGGTGCATACGAATGTGCTGGGCTGACATGAGTGTCATCATGAGTGGTCACACTCAGTTCTTGAGTAAAACTTTAAATGTTATTTCACACAATTCTGGCTACTGAGTTTAAAATAGATGAATAATTCATTAACAAATTCACTAATTGCATCTCTGCTTTTGGTCAGTTTAAATTTTTAAACAAAGTGGTTGGTAAATGAATGTCTTTAAAAATTACATATGTTTAAAAATATCTCTGGTTTAATTCTACATTCAAAACAAGTTACATCCATGTCTTTATAATCAGGCATTGCTAATATCACTAATAAAGATATCTTGGCGGGGCCCCTGCTGTGGCGTAGTGGGAAAAGGCGCTGTCCGCAGTGCTGGCATCCCATATGGGTGCTGGTTCGAGTTCTGGCTACTCCACTTCTCATCCAGCTTTCTGCTATGGCCTGGGAAAGCAGTGGAAGGACTTGGGCCACTGCACCCATGTAGAAGACCCAAAGAAGCTCCTGACTGGCCCAGCTTTGGCCACTGCAGCCATTTGGGGAGTGAACCATTTCTATTAGTAAAACAAGTATAAGTTTTCAACCTTTATTTTTGTGTAGGAAAGGTAATAAAAATTGTTGTTTTGTTGACTATAAAAATGAAAGTGAAAATCAGTTTCAAACTGGTTCAAATGGAGGAATTCTTTTTCTTCAATTTCCTAATGACTCAGCATGAATTTTAAAACACTCTAGCTTCCCTTAATTAGTCTGTAACACTATATAGAGGGCTATAGATAAAAGTCACAATTGAAATATCACTGGAAACACGTTCTCTTCTGGGAATCTTCTCTCCCCCCCTTTCCTTCTTCTGACCTCATGGCCAGCTTCGGAGAGGACTGTGTATTTCCCCAAACTCATACATGAGGGGTCTTCAAAAAGTTCATGGAAAATACATACTATGAAAAAATGCATTTTTTCAAAATATTTTTCATCAAATGATCTTATTTTTTTTCACATTTCTGTGAGCTTTTGGAAGTGCCCTCATACTGCTCAAGTGCTTCATTTTATTGTTGTTATTGAACTGAGTATTTTAACCTATTCTGGGACTCTTATTCATCCCCAAAGTACCCACACTATGCCTAGGACAGGGTGAGATAAATGAACATGAGAAGGTAAGCACCTAGAAGGCAGAGATTTTTGGTTGGCTCCTTGGTTTATTTCCAGTGTCTGTAGCAGTGCCTGCTATATAATAGGAATACAGCAAACAGTTGAAAAAAGAAGCTATCGAAGTGCTTTCAGTGTGTAAGAGTACATTATTGAATAATCCTCCTTTGAAAACTGTTTAGTAGTATTTCCATTTTACAAATATGGAAACTGAGGCTCAGGAGAGGCTAAGAACTCATGGTAAATAGCCAAGTGCAGTTCCATTGACAGATCTTGTGTTCTTCCTGCAGACTGCATCTATTTTATTTTTAAGATTTATTTATTGATGATTTGAAAGGCAGAGTTACAGAGAGGCAGAGGCAGAGAGAGAGAGAGGTCTTCCATCTGCTGGTTCACTCCTCAAATGGCCACAACAGCCAGAGCTGGGCTGATCCTAACCCAGGAGCCAGGAGCTTCTTCCAGGCCTCCCACGTGGGTGCAGGGATCCAAGGACTTGGGACATTCTCTACTGCTTTCCCAGATAACAGCAGAGAGCTGGATCGGAGGTGGAGCAGCCAGGACTCGAACTGGCACCCATATGGGATGCTGGCACTGCAGGCAGAGGATCTACCTGCTATTCCACAGTGCCAACCCTGGATGTGTGTGTGTTTTAAATTTTTATTTATTTATTTTTGCTATATTATTAATACTTCTTCAAAATGGATGTGTTTTTGGGATGAAGCATTGAGTAAATGACTGGAATTGGCCATTTGTCATTACTCCATTTTATAAATTAAGTGAAGATAATCAACTTCTTTATAATACTACTCACAGTTTTGGTCTCTCCCTTGTTGTATTGTATGTATTTACTTGAATGGCAGAAAGACAGTAAAAAGAGATCTTCCATCCACTGGTTCACTTTCCAAATGGCTCCAACAGTCTGGGCAGAGCCCAAAGCCAGAAGCTTTAAATTCCATCAGCCACAGCAGTAGCAGGAGCCCACATGCGTGGGCCATCAGCAGCTGCCTCCCAGGGTGTATATTAGCAAGAAGTCTGATCTCAAATGTTGAATAGCTGGGATTGAACCAGCACTCAGACATGGGATGCGGGCATCCCAAACAACAACTTAAAATATTTTATGGCCTAGTCATACTATCATAAAAATTTTAGTGGGAATAGTAATTTTATATTCAAATTGATTTAAATCTTTATTATATATTTGTAAATAATTTTACAGTTTAGGGATTTTAAAAAATCTGTTTATGTGGGTCATAAAACAGTAGCGGAGTAAACAGTGGTGTAATTTATCTGAGCTGCCACTGTCTTGCTGTGTCTTCTGGTATAAGTCAGTGTCTCTGAACCTCACTTTCCTTGTGTATACAATGCAATATTTAGTTCGATATTTATAATTTTTCCAGCTTTAAAATTCTGTTTTTCAAGTTGCTAGACCCCATAATCTTTTTTTATTTTTTATTTATTTTTATTTTTTTTTTAGTAGGAGGTAAAATAGCAAGGTTTATTAAGGAAGGGACATCCATAATGATGGATGGGCACCTCTTCAGACAGCCTGAGAGACTGGGGCTGGGTGGAGGTTACATGGTTGAGTGGAGAGATTACACCTGGCCAGACCAGGCGGGCGACTCAGCAGAGAGGCAGAGCGCGCAATCCGGTTGAGGTCAGGGGTTTTTAAGGAGATGCGTCTTTGTCTTCACACATCTCCTCCTGAAACAAAGGATTTTATGGCTGTAAATATTAAGCTCCTTTCTGAGTTTTCCCTTGAAGGTATCAGACAGGATGAAGCCTAGCTGGCACCATCCTGGGTTCAGAGGAAGGGTGAGCAGGACCCCGTAGAGAATGGGGATCCAGAGCAGGGTGTTTGAAATGCAGATACTGGGCTGCATCTGACCCCATAATCTTTAAAATGCTTTTCTATACTGCAGAAACATTGGCATTAATTAGTTGTATGAGGATAGCTACCTTTTATTGATCAATGAAATGCCATATACCTTGCATATCTTCTCATTACCTTCTGACAACAGCCCTGCAGGGGAGGTGTCATTGTTGCTGTTTGCTGAGGGCCATAGGAACTGCTCCCAGGACTTAGGGGTAGAGTGACAACTGAAGCCCCAGGATCTGACTGAAGCTCTCTGTTCTTTATGCTCTGACACTTTCCTCTCTCTTGAACCCAAGGGGTGACTTCCTCTAACCCAGGGTTTCTCGGGCAGTATTTTTGACATTTTGAGCTGGGTACTTCTTTGTTGTTTCTTACACATTGTGGGATATTTAACAGTATCTCAGGCCTGTGGTACCTACAGCCAAAAATATCTCCAGATATTGCCAAATGTCCCCAAACATGGTGGGGAAGGACAAAACTGGTCCCATTTGAGGACAACTGAAGCCCTCAATGACTGAGGACAAATATAATCAGTGTTTCTAGCATAGTTTAGTTTAAGGGTCAAATGGAATTGACAACGTGGATGCCAGCAAAGAACCCCATGTCTGTGGGGAGCAACTGGGAGCAACTCGGACTAGACTAAGTTACTGGAATTAAGACTTATTCTATGCATCTGCTCTCCCACAATATTGCGCTGGGAGAGGAGCAAACAGCTTCTACCCAGCTGCCTCTCACCAACTTGACAAGCTGCAGGAGCTGCTCCTGATTGGAGGAGAGCAGCGTACTCGGCGTGTGGGCAGCCGAGTTGGGATTGGCGGAAGAGGACTATAAAGGAGGAGAGAGACAACATGCACCAGGAACATCTAAGAGGAACATCTATCTGAAGGAACACCTGTGCAGCCCCCAAGAGAGCCGGCCGGCGGTGTGCCACTCCCCCGCGGAAGTGGGGAAAGTGGCTAGGGGGAACCGCCCTTCCACGGAGGTGGAAGGGACGGTAGCCAACCCGGGAAGAACCAGCAGCAAACCCGGGAAGGGCCGAGCAGACGAAAGAACAGCGCAGGGTCCTGTGTCGTTCCTCCTCGAAGAGGGGGAGTGACACATGTCTTCATCCAACAATACTTGTTCTAATTTTATTTGCCTTTACTCTCACGATTTGTTCTCCTTAGACAGTATTCATTGTTAGAGTACAAAGAATACCATGGAAAATCTGATTAACATTCATTAAATCACCAAGAAAGTTATCCACTAGGTGTCCCCTACATGTCAGACATTATCTGTGTTACTGGTTAAAATAGTGAACAAGGAGGTGGGTGTTTCGCTTGCTGCTTCAGTGCCTGAGTCCTGCACCAGATTGCCTGGATTAAATCCTTGGCTCTGGCTCCTGACTCCAGGTTCCACCTGTGCAGACCCTGGGAGACTATAGCAATGTCTCAAGTAATTGAGTTCCTGCCTCCACAAGGGAGACCAGGACTGTGATTCCAGCTTCAGCCCCAGCCACTACAGGCATCTGGGGAGTGAACCCGCAGATGGGAGATATGTCTCTGTCTCTGTCTCCCACCCTCCCTCCTGTCCTCTCTCCCAAATAAATAAAAACTAATTTTAAAAATAAACAGTGAATAAAATGATGTTGTAGAGGAAGCAGATATTAAACAAGTTATTTTAGCTCATTTCTCTTACGATTCCCATTAATCTTTTAAAGACTATCTTTAGAACCAGAGCCTTTGTGTTAGTCATGTTTTACCCACAAAACTTACCACACAGAGCTAGAATTTGGCTCCTTTCCTATGACAGTAAAAATGACATACCGTGGGGCTGGTGCTGTGGTGCCAGAGCCCTGGCCTGCAGCGCCTGCATCCCATATGGGCATTGGTTTGAGTCCTAGCTGTTCCACTTTTGATCCAGCTCTCAGCTATGGCTTGGGAAAGCAGTAGAAGATGTCTCAAGTTCTTGGGCCCCTGCACCCACGTGGGGGACCCAGAAGAGTCTCCTGGCTCCTGGCTTTGGATCGGCCCAGCTCCGGCTGGGAAGTGAACTAGTGGATGGAAGACCTCTCTCTCTCTCTCCCGCTGCCTCTCTGTAACTCTGCCTTTCAAATAAATAAATCTCCTAATTAATGTTTATTGAAGCTCAATTCACAATAGCTAAGACCTGGAACCAACCCAAATGCCCATCAACAGTAGACTGGATAAAGAAATTATGGGACATGTACTCTATAGAATACTATACAGTAGTCAAAAACAATGAAATCTGGTCATTTGCAACAAGATGGAGGAATCTGGAAAACATTATGCTGAGTGAATTAAGCCAGTCCCAAAGGGACAAATACCATATTTTCTCCCTGATCGGCGACAACTAACTGAGCACCAAAGGGGAAACCTGTTGAAGTGAAATGGACACTATGAGAAACAGTGACTTGATCAGCTCTTGTCCTGACTGTTGATGTACAATGTAATACTTTATCCATTTTAGTATTTTCTCTTTCTTTTGTTCTAGTACTATTGGTTGAACCCTGTGATTAACACACAATTATTCTTAGGTGTTTAAATTTTAACTGAAAAGTTATCCCTGTTAAATATAAGAATGGGAATAAGAGAGGGAGGAGATGTACAATTTGGGACATGCTCAATCGGACTTGCCCCAAATGGTGGCGTTAGAATCATGCCAGGGGATCCCAATACAATCCATCAAGGTGGCATGTACCAATGCCATCTCACTAGTCAAGTGATCAATTTCAGTTCACAATTGATCACACTGATAGGTCTAAGAGTCAAAGGGATCACACAAACAAGTCTAGTGTCTGCTAATACTAGCTGATAGAATCAAAAAGGGAGAGAACAATCCATCATGGGAAGCGGGATACACAGTAAACTCATAGAATGGCAGATGTCCTAAATAGCACTCTGGCCTCAGAATCAGCCCTTAAGGCATTCTGATCTGGCTGAAGAGCACAGGAGAGTATTTTAGGCATGGAAAGCCAAGACACCCTGGAAAAAAAAAAAAAAAAGGAAGACCTAAATGGAAGATCTCTGTGAGTGAGATCTCAGTGGAAAGAATGGGGCCATCAAAGAAGGAGGTACCTTTCTCTGAAGAGAGGAGAGAACTTCCACTTTGACTATGACCCTGTCAGAATAAGATCGAAGTTGGCGAACTCAAAAGGTTTCCATAGCCTTGGCAACTCATGATCAGAGCCTAGGGAGATTACTGACGCCATAAACAAGAGTGTCAAATTGTTAAGTCAACAACAGGAGTCACTGTGTACTTACTTCTTATGTGGGATCTCTCCTTAGTGTGTTGTCCAATGTGAAGTAATGCTATAAGTAGTACTGAAACAGTATTTTCCTTTTGTGTTTCTGTGTGGGTGCAAACTGATGAAATCTTTACTTAATATATACTGAATTGATCTTCTTTATATAAAGATAATTGAAAATGAATCCTGATGTGAATGGAATGGGAGAGGGAGCGGGAGATGGGAGGGGTGTGAGTGGGAGGGAAATTATGGGGGGGGGAAGCCATTGTAACCCATTAACTGTACTTTGAAAATTTATATTAACTAAATAAAAAATTTTAAAAAACCAAATAAATAAATCTAAAAAAATCACTGGCTTTTATAAAAAAAAATCACTGGCTTTGAGGATATATTTGTAAAGAGAGTCACAATTATTGAGCTTGCTAGCTATTATTACCTGTTGTGGACATCACTCAGCATTTTTCTTTGAACCATGGCAATTACATGAAACCATATTAATAGTCAAGTTACATGTGTAGACATATATGTTTGATACAAAAAACTATTTGTTTGCTCTCTGTAATCTTAAAATACTCAAAGGTTGATAAGCAGCTTCAAGTGTTTGTCTTGGTGACCCAGTTGTACTCAGCCAATACAAATAGGCTGTTGAGATGACAATTAGTCAAAGTGTAAAAAGATGTGCTGCTCATATAATCCAGGTCAGTAGTTTAAGAAGAGAGAAGGTGTAACGTGTCAGTAAAAAATGAGGCACTGGGGGCCAGTGCTGTACGTAGTGGGTAAAGCCACCTCCTGCAATGCCGGCATCCCATATGGATGCTGGTTCAAGTTCTGGCTTTTCCAATTCCAATCCAGCTCTCTGCTATGGCCTGGGAAAGCAGCAGAAGATGGCCCAAGTCCTAGAGCCCCTGCACCCAGGTGGGAGACTTCAAAGAAGCTCCTGTCTTTGGATGGGCCCAGCTCCGGCTGTTGTGGCCATTTGAGGGAGTGAACCTGTGGATGGAAGACTTTCTCTTTCTCTCTCTGTAGCTGTGCCTTTCAAATAAATATCTCTTTTAAAAAAAAGATGCTCTGTGTGTGTGTGTGTGTGTGTGTGTGTAAGAGAATGAGAGAGAGAGAGAGAGAGAGAGAATAAACACTGAATGTGACAACTGAAATGGTTCTAGCATCAAACAGAGACAGACTAGCACATGGTCATATTCATCAGATACACCTTACTCATTTTCACTTTCCAAGGAACCTTATAAGATATTTTTTTAAAAAATTATTTATTTATTTGAAAGGCAGAGTTACAAAGAGGCAGAGGCAGAGAGAGAAAGAAGTCTTCCATCTGCTGGTTCACTTCCCAATTGGCTGCAATGGCCGGAGCTGTGCCAATTTGAAGCCAAGAGCCAGGAGCTTCTGGTTCCCCTACACGGGTGCAGAGGCACAAGGACTTGGACCATCTTCTACTGCTTTCACAGGATATAGTAGAGAGTTGGATTGGAAGTGAAGAACCGGGACTCAAACTGGTGCCCATATGGGATGCTGGCACTGCAGTTGAGGATTTACCCAATATGCACAGCCCCAGCCTCTTATAAGGTCTTAAATACAGCTTTTAGCTTCCAGCCATTATTCAACCACAGAAAATTAACTCTGAATTTTGTTCCACTGAGAAGGAAACCATTTTTCATTTTGACTTGATTATAGATCATTAATATAGCTGAAGAATTGTCTGTGCCTTATTCAATATAATGAGTCACACTTACAGGATACCCGGCTTCAATGATTTAATTTTAGTTAATATTCAAATGCTGGTATTTCCCACTAGTTGATGAGGCTTATTAGTACTCAAAAAGTTTTGATTTCTACAAATCCAGTTGAAAATAACATGTTGTAAGTATTTTCCACTGTAAAAAGCAAGTACCAACAAGGAATTCATCAAACATTGCTAAAAATTTGTGCAATGAGAATTAAAAATGTATTGTACAAAGCACATATAGTGTGAAACATACTTCAAGTTTTTTTTTGGTAAAATGCTAAAAAGATAGTGCAGTGTAAGACATTCATTGTAGACATGCTTATATTTAGATTTTTATATTTAAGCACTTTTATGGTAATTTAATTTTTTGGTTTGATATTATAATGTTCTTGTCTGTAATTGCTAATATTAATTATCTGTTTGAAGGTACAATTCAGTAGCCCTATGCAACATTGGGAATGCATTACCTAGTGCGACTCTGGCTGCTGATGCATCATAATTGATCCAAAAAGACACCCAGGACAGAATTGTAATGAGTGTAGAAGGCATGTAAGTTTGCAAAATGAAGTAACCGATGTTTCTCTTCAGTCGAAAACTTAGAGAGAGTCGTGGGTAAGCCCCTGGATTGAAAAAAGAAAAAGAAAAAAAATCAGATCATCTGTTTGAAGTCATCCTATTCTTTTCAAAGAATCCTTAATTCATTTTGGATAAAACATCCTCACCTGTTGTGAATTCCACTTTCTTGGACACCATCTTGTAATCAACAATTGAAAACTGAGGAAGCTCAATTTTATTAACTCCAGTTACTGCTCCCTCTCCTCCATTCCAGTAAAACTCAATGTCATCAGTGGTATAACCATCTGAAACAAAGAAATGCAGTTGACTTAAGACAGCACAATTGATCTACACATTCATTTTGAAGACAATGTGGGAGCTGAAGGGAAAATTCCCAACCAATGATAACAGTGAGGAATGAGTTTAAATTAGGGTGATGTTCAGGTCTCATGAGTGCTATTTTTGATGGGTTGGTTGTGGCTGCAATAAAAAAATGATGCATTTGGCTTTAGTGGACATAAGTTGTGAATCATTTAGTGATATTTGATATCATTGTTACATATTTATTCTCACTGTGACTATCATAGGTCATTCTTTGGTTAAATTGATGAATGGCTGGATTCCAGGTGCCTGGAAAATGATTTTGTTCATGTACTATTTATCAGTAACAATTATAGAAATAACAACTGAACACCTATTTTTTTTAAGGAATACAAATTTCATAAGTACAACTTTTGGAATATAGTGATTCTCCTCACCATATCAGCCCTCCTACCCACACTCCCACCCCACCGCCTCCCTCTCCCCTTGCCAGTCCCATTCTCCATTAAGATTCATTTTCAGTTAACTTTATACACAGAAAACCAACTCTATACTAAGTATTTTTCAACAATTTGCATACACACATAAACACACACACAAATTGAGAACTAGTTTAACAGTTAACTCTCATAATACAACTCATTGAGGATAGAGGTCCTGCATGGGGAGTTAATGCACAGTGACTCCTGCTGTCAATTTAACAATTAATACTCTTATGTATGATGTCAGGGACTACCCTAAGCTCTTGACATGAGTTGTCTAGGCTATGGAACCTTTTGAAACTTTAAACTCAATCAGTGTTTGAACAAGGCCATAAGCAAATTGGAAGTTCTTTCTTCCTTTTAGAGAAAAGTACACCCTTCTTTGATGACCACTTCATTCCACTGGGCCTCATTCACAGAGATCCTTTATGTAGAACATTTTTTGCCACAGTGTCTTGGCTTTCCATACCTGAAATGCTCTCACAGGCTTTTCAGCCAAACCAGGAAGCCTTAAGGGCTGATTCTGAGGTCGGAGGAGCACATTTTTTTAACTTTTATTTAATAAATATAAATTTCCAAAGTACAACTTTTGGATTATAGCGGCTTTTCCCCCCATAACTTCCCTCCCACCTACAACCATCCCATCTCTGTCTCCCTCTCTCATCCCATTTTTTATCAAGATTCATTTTCAATTATCTTTGTACACAGAAGATCGACTTGGTATATACTAAGGTTTCAACAGTTTGCACCCACACAGACACACAAAGTATGAAGTACTGTTTGAGTAGTAGCTTTACGGTTAATTTGCATAGTACAACATATTAAGGACAGAGCTCCTACATGGGGAACAAGTGCACAGTGACTCCTGTTGTTGATTTAACAATTGACACTCTTATTTATGACGTCAGTAATCTCCTAAGGCTGTTGTCATGAGCTGACAAGGCTATGGAAGCCTCTTGAGTTCACAAACTCTGACCTTATTTAGACAAGGCAATAATCAAAGTGGAAGTTCTCTCCTCCATTCAGAGAAAGGCACGTCCTTCTTTGATGGCTCATTCTTTCCCCTGTGATCTCACTCACAGAGATCTTTTATTTATTTATTTATTTATTTATTTATTTATTTATTTATTTTTTTGCCACAGTGTCTTGGCTTTCCATGCCTGAGAAACTCTCATGTATTTTTAGCTGGATCCGAATGCCTTAAGGGCTGATTCTGAGGCCAGAGTGCTGTTTAGGGCATCTGCCATTCTACGAGTCTGCTGTGTGTCTGCTTCCCATGTTGGATTGTTCTCCTTTTTAATTCTATCAGTTATTATTAGCAGACACTAGTCCTATTTATAGAGGAGCACATTTTTAAAAAAGGAAATGGAAGGGACAGAGTGATGAAGTATAATAAAAGACCAAATTTGTCAATACCTACTAAAGAATCAAGACGTTAAAAATACATTTCTTTTAGAAAATTAGGCAAGATTCTAGTTACATTTTTGGTTATAGTTAATATTATTATAGCTAACATACAGATGAGAATATTAGTAATTACATGAATTCTTGGTAATTATTTTACATTGCCATACTTATGAGGGAGAGCTTTAATTAATTTTAGGGTAGCGTGTAGAGAATTATAGACACCAGTAGAGGGTTTGCCCTTATGTCTTTGGCATGGAAGGCTCTGTGTCGCAGGTCTATTCCTCCTTCCAGTTTGCTCTACTTGCCAGGGTTTTAGCTGGGCTGTGGTCATGTAAATGAGTTACTTGCATAAAAACATTGTATATGTTTACAAAAATAAAAATAACTGAAGGCAAATTTTAGAACATTTCTCTTTCTGCCTCAAATGAAAAAACATCAAACTTTTTTTGACATTAAAATTAACTAGGTCTCATGTTTTGGAGGTAACCATATAATTTTTTTATAGTAAACATCATGCTGCCCTACTTTTGACTAAAGCCAGTAACAGCTTCTTAGAAGATAAAAAATTGTTTGAAATTCAGGAGTTGAATGCCAAGTAAGTGCCAAAGGGTTACTATCATTGCAAGAATGTAATAAACTTTAAACTGTTCTCCTCCCTGTCCTACATAATTTTTTGAGAGGAAATAAAACTGTCTTAACTTTACTGCTTTAAACATTCTTAATTTTTATATGTGTAACTTTTTGCCACTCTATAGATGATTACTTTTTGTAATATGTTTCCATTTATTTTCTTTGTCTTTAAACCATCTCCTTCTTCATCCAGGAAGTTACCCTCTCTCCAAAGGTAGCATCTTCCACATTCAGGAACTCATTCAGCAATGACTCAAGTGAAGCAACAGAAGTGGAAGACATTTACTTTAAATATCACTGCTGATCTCTGAGAAGCTATGAGACTTATTTTCTATTAGACTTACAATGACCTAAAAGGGACTAATTAGCATAATGGGGATTAACACCTGATTGAGGAAATTATTCTATGGAACTGCAATGAAAAAAATTAAGGAAGACAAATAACTAAGATATAATAAAGAAAACCACCTTAAAAACAGAGGGACTGCAAAAAACATTCTACTGCTACTTAAACAGTTCTAAAACACAGGAAAAGTAGGAAAAATTTATTTTCATAAAATAAGCAAAATTTTGCAAAAATTCATCAATAAATAAAAATAATAAATCCTAACTAGTTGGGCTTACTGAGTGTAAATGATTCAATTTTTGCAATGCTTCACTATATTAATATATTTAACAAGATAAAACCATATGATTATTTAGGCAAATGCTAAAATGGCATTTGATGATATTCAATTTCCATTATTCTTAACAAATCAAATAACATCACTCAATAAATAATTATTAATAGATGGATATACTTCTTTAGAATGATAAGCTGTATAAGATCTATCTAGATCCTGAAGTTAGCTTCATCCTTATTGTGGAAACACTGAAACATTCTCACAAAAGAAAAAGAAATGTCCACTACTATTACTATTATTTAACAATGTTCTGGAAATACTAACCAATGCATTATATAAGAGATGGACAATTGAAGTATAAAGTTAGAAACCTGCTGTTTAAGCTATCTGGACTGGCAAAGTATGTACAACTAAATACCTAGTAAGATTCAAAGAACCAACTTGATAACTATTAAAAGCAATAAGAATTTGGTTTCATAATGGTGAACAAATTACTATACAGAGATTTATAACTTTCACAAATAAAAACCATGATTTAAGTGTAATGGATGAAAAGGGTCTTTTTATAGAAACAAAAATATCACGTAATAAATTTATTCAGAAATATGCAAGATATAAATGAAGCAACATATGTAATAGTTTTGAAAAACACAAAAGAAACCTTGGACAAACAAAAAGAATAATTAGAAAGATTTGGTATCATAAGTTCATTTACAATTTAATGTGATTGTCTAACTATACTGATAAACTTTGTTTTGTGAATTAGACAAAATGCTTCTAAAGTTAAAATAAATCAGGGAATAAAAAATCTATAAAATAAAAGAAATAATGTGCAAATAGCCTTATCAGGAAGTAAAAACATTATAAATTCTCAGTAATTACAAAAGTATGATTTCATGGTTGGAACAGACAGAAAAATGGGCCACGGCAGAAATTCAGGACCTGAGTCAAAACACAGGAGAATTTAGTACACAATAAAAATCGCACCTCAAATAATTAGAGAAAAGATGGTTAAATAAATCATGTCGGAAAAACTGAGGTCCCATAAAAATTAGTTTGGATGTGTATTTCATGCCACATAATAAACCTTAAGTAGATTATATGAGTGTACTTCAAGAAGTTTCTGAAGGGCCAAACTTCATGGCACAGTGAGTAAAGTTGCCACCCATGATGCCAGCATCCTGTATGGGCGCCAGTTTATGTCCTAGCTGTACCATTTCAGCTCCCTGCCAATGGCTTGGGAAAAGCAGTGGAAGATGGCCCAAGTGTTTGTGTCCCTGCTGCCCACATGGGAGTTGTGGGAGTTCCGGATGAAATTCCTGGCCCGTGGCTTTGACCTGGCCCAGCACTGGCTATTGTGGATGGGTGTAGCAGTAGAATGTGTTTGGGCCCCTGTCACCCATGTGGGAGAGCCAGATGGAGCTCCTGGCTTCTGGCTTTGACCTGGTTCAGTGCTGGCTGTTGTAGCCATCTGGGGAGTGAACCAGCAGATGGATGATCTCTCTCTGTATTTCTCCCTCTCTCTAACTTGGACTTTGAAATAAATAAATAATTAAAAAAAAGAAGTTTATGGAAAAACAGAATTAAAAAATAAGTTACTTTTGGCACAAAACATTAGAAATGCACAGTTTTTTCATATACACATTTTCATGAACTTTCTGAAGTTCATGAAAGATATATTTTATATATCTTTATATATAAAGATTTTTTATATATTTTTATACAATAATATATATATAATATATAATAATTTTTTATATATTTTATATATTTTATATTCATGAAGATATATTTTATAGGACTGGGTGGACCTTCATATGACTGTGTGACTATGTGACAATAGAAGGCCTTGACTGGGGAGGTAGCCTGGACAGGAAGGGGTAGCTTTAGGACCTCAGCAATTGGAGCCAGGCTGTGCTTCTGTGGAGTTGACTCAGACCTGCTTAGTCTCCTTTCTGCCAAGGAGGAGGAAAAAATTTCTGGCACCATCTAGACCTATCTCTCTTCAGAGACATAAAATTACTTTTGCTATTAGTTAAAACATTCACAAATTCATGAGATAAAAGCAAATCTATTGACTTTGCCAATGCCAAACTTAGGGGAAATTTTTCCCACAGACGATTTTATGTGACGAAAAATGCCTCAGCAACATCCTTTTAGGAAGATGGTATGAAAGGTGAGATTTCTCATAAAGATAAACAGAATTAAAAAAACAGTTTAAAATCCTTTAAAGAGCTGAGACACTGCAGTCCAAATTTAAAGCTCTCTTTTTGTCTGACTTGATCCGTTGTGGCTTTCAGTAGCATATCTTATACCCCTTGTTGACCTTTATATAGCGCATGTTCTTTTAGCGTGACAAATTTCACCCTCTCTGTGCTAGACTGCACTTGGTTTTTGCTGTTCATTGACAATGTAGAATAATTGAACTGTATTTGTTAGGGGGGGAGGTTCTTGAACCCAGAATCTAGAGACTCACTATGGAGAGATACACTATTTATAGATCAAAGTCTGTCAACTTTTGTCCTTGTTTAACTATGGGAGTGGATGCACCTATAGCTTTTGACTTTGTTATGCCTCAGTTTCCAGCTTTGTGATCCTGGATGGCCCATTTATAATAGGCAGAAATAAGAGGACTGATAAGAAACAACTGTTTCTGTGTCAGCTTCAGAGCTGACAGTCAGAGGCACCTGCTTGCTCATGTTGCCTTCCCAAGTGCTAACAAGAGATCCTTGATGAAACTTCTCCACTGCCACAGACAACTTCTCTGGATTCAAACTTTTATTTTTTTTTGACAGGCAGAGTGGACAGTGAGAGAGAGAGAGAGACAGAAAGTTCTTCCTTTTCCGTTGGTTCACCCCACAATGGCTGCTGTGGCCGGCGCACCGTGCTGATCCGAAGCCAGGAGCCAGGTGCTTCTCCTGGTCTCCCATGCGGGTGCAGGGTCCAAGCACTTGGGCCATCTTCCACTGCACTCCCGGGCCACAGCAGAGACTGGAAGAGGAGCAACCGGGACAGAATCCGGCGCCCCAACTGGGACTAGAACCCAGTGTGCCGGCGCCACAGGCAGAGGATTAGCCTAATGAGCTGCGGCGTTGGCCTGGATTCAAACTTTGGTCTTCCCACACATATTCGTTACCTTTTCATTACTCTGAGGAAATACCCAATGCAACAAACTTTAAAAGGGAAAAGGTTTATTTGACCTATAATTTTAGAGGTTCAAGCCCAAAATTTGGTGGACCCATGTGTTTGGCCTCTGGGAAGTGTATGTGTGCAGAGGAAGGAACACAAGATGATCAAGTTTCAGAGTGGCTGGGCCAAACACGGGCTTTGATAGCAACCTTCTTGGGAGAACTGCCTTCCAAGGACATGCTCTCATTGATCTCCCAATAGATCCACCTCCTAAATGCCAAAATTGGATTAAGTTTTAGTCTCAGTACCATTAGCTTACAGCTCTGGGATTTAAATGTGTGTATGGATTTAAGACCAGCTTTTATTCCAAACTTAGTACTATTTGTTGATTAGGATATCTGCTGAAGAATAGACCAATATCTCATCCTTCCTCATGCCAACATCACACATACCTTGTTCTCTGGAAAGTCAGATCAACGGAACCTACAGCTAACATATATAAATGTGTATATCCTAATACATGCATTTTGGGTGTCTTAGATATCAAGCAATAGCCTAGGCATTAAGATCATGTAGTAGGTTATACATGACTTTCCTTGTTAGGATCTCATCATGTAATGGCAATCTGAGCAAACTGTTGACCCAAAGAGTTAGCTGCGGTTGCCTTTGCAGAAGATTTGACCAACTCAGTAGAGAAGGGCACTCTTGCAGAAGGAATAACATGTAGATTCGATGATGTCAATGTGAAATTCTGATTTACTGGATAAAATTTATTCAACAAACAACCCAATTCTGACAAAAAATGAGAATGACCAAAGTTGAATAAATATAAACCCTACAAAATCCTCAAAGGTTTCAGTATGCAAAGATAGCCAGAATTAAGCATAGGACGAGTGTCGCTCCCCGTCTTCGTGGAGGAACGACACAGGACCCTGCGCTGTTCTTTCGTCTGCTCGGCCCTCCCCGGGTTTGCTGCTGGTTCTTCCCGGGTTGGCTACCGTCCCTTCCACCTCCGTGGAAGGGCGGTTCCCCCTGCCACATTCCCCACTTCCGCGGGGGAGCGGCACACCGCCGGCCGGCTCTCTCGGGGGCTGCACAGGTGTTCCCTCAGATGTTCCCCTTAGATGTTCCTGGTGCATGTTGTCTCTCTCCTCCTTTATAGTCCTCTTCCACCAATCCCAACTCTGCTACCCACACGCCGAGTACGCTGCTCTCCTCCAATCAGGAGCAGGTCCTGCTGCCTATTGGTTGAACTGGAGGCAGCTGTGCAGAAGCCGTCTCTCCCTTCTCAGCGCCATATTGTGGGAGAGCAGATGCATAGAATAAGTCTTAATTCCAGTAACTCAGTCCAGTCCGGGTTGCTCCCCACAGACGAGGTGTAGACAGACATCTACAGTCACTAAAGTCATGGTCCTTCCTGTTCCTAATTGACTTTTACACTTGATCTTAGCCAAAAGGCTGAGAAGTGATACCTAATTGACTTTTATCAATTTATTTATGTGCTTGCTTGGAAGAAATCACAGAATCATGTAGAATTTTACTTGTGTTTTTATCTTTCTCACACTAGGCTCTGAGTTTCTTGAAGCCAGTGATTGGTTCTTATTATTTATTTCTGTACATTACTGCATGTTTACTGAGTTTCTAGAAGATAGTCACTATCCAATAAAAAATTTGTAGACTATTGCATCCTTGTCCTCCTTATCAGAACTTGCATTCCTGGCATTATGCTAACCATAACTGGACAACCAGGTATTAGCCTACAGGTCTCTGCTCATTCAGTGTATAGATATTTATTGAGAGTTATCTGTGTGTGACATGGTAGGCAATTTTGGGAGTACTGACAGCTCTGGACCTCTGGGAGCTTGCAAATTTCATCTGAAATGTTACACATTCCAACCAAAATTTCTTTGAAATATCTTGTGTCAAGAAGGCAAGTACTGTGTGATTTGGTTTCCTTTAGTTTATCTTCTAATCTCCTCCAGGACAGCTTAAAAACCATAGTTCCAAGATTCCTTTGCAAGTAAAGTTGTGTGCATGATTCAAGATCCTTCTATATAAGATGGAGCTAAGTTATGTCAGAGGGGGTGTTTGAAACATACATTTTGCTGATACAATCATAGTGCATGTATTGCTCTATAATCAAGAATTCTGGTTTTAGCTTTCTGGGGTGCTAGAGTCAGCATGGTTGCCATTGCTCCCTGATTAAAAGAACCCTTTGCTGGGCTGGTCTATACCAGGGTTCTGGGAGTCATTATTAGTGTCCCAGACTACAGCTTATTACTTCAGTCCTTTGATTTTTCTAAGTATTACTTCCCTCTTTTAAATCTCTTTGTGCTTAGAGTAGCCTGAAGGGCTTCTGTTACATGCAGTGAAAACTGAATCAATATATCCTGTTTCTCTTCCAGGGAAGAATCATTTGTTCTAGTTTAGGGAATACTCTAGATTTTCATGAAAATGTGTGCTGTGGCCTGTACCAGTCATCGTTTGCTTGATGCTCTTGCGTCTTGCAAGCTTATACTCTGTACTCCTGGGCCTGGATTTCTTGCCTCAGGTTTCCTGTGAGATGCTGCTTTTAGAAGCTTAGAAGGTGGAAAGGAAAAGCAAATCTGCCTTTGGCCCTGGAATAGTGGCAGTGTCTCAGTCACTGGTGATTGCTGCCGGGAAACTTGGTGTGATTCCAGACTCCTGTAGCTCAAAAAGTCAGAGATAGTTTGCAGTTTGGGGTTGAGAGGGAAGTAGGGAGTGGGTGAACCAAAACAGCCCTCTCTGTCTCTCACTTCTGAAGAGAAGCAAAATTCTTCACTGCCTTACACAATAAAACAGCTAGAAAATTACTACCGATCGAGTAGATTTTAATAGAATACTACTCCTCCCTATCCAGTTTCATTTTTCACAGTTTTAGCTACACATGATCAAATGGAAAATTTAAGAAACAAAAATTCACATTTTAAACTGAGCACCATTCTAAGTATTATGATGAAACCTTACATTGACCCATTGTGTACCTCCTAGGAAGTGAATTATCCCTTTGTCCAGGTAACCATGCTGTAAATGTTACCTGCTCATTAGTTGCTTAGTAGCCATCTCAGTTACCAGGTCAATTGTGCTATTGCAGGGCTTTCAAATAAGTTTTTTCTTTTTGAAAGAGAGAGCAAGAGTGATCAGGCAAAAGAATCCATATTCACATAACTTTCATTATGTATATTATTATAATTATTCTATTTTATTATCAGTTATTGTTATTAGTCACATATTTGCTGAACTTAATTTGTGAATTAAACTTTATCATAGGCATGCATGGTTGTGTAAAACAGTGTATATGGTGTTTGGTATTATCCAGATTCACCTGCACCTTGTTTAACTAAAATCCATTGGGCTTACTGTTGAAGGCACTGAGATAATTACAGATGATTTGAGAAAAAAAAAAGAATGCTCACTCCATTTCAAGGAGAAGTTTGAGTTCTCTTAGGAGTCATAATGACAGCTGGATCAAAAAGCAAGAAAAAAGGCCTAGGAATACACTCTTATTCAAGGGTCGCACAAGAACATTTTGCCGCAGAGAGACAACATCAATTTTCTCACACCTAAACAACCTATTTACCAGAGGTTTTCCTTTATGAAGCAGTGACTTCACACAGCGTCTCAAAGCCTGAGCACTTGGATACCAATGATGTTGTTTCCTAGCAACAATAACTGCACAGAAGCTCTCAAAATTTCCTCCCATCCCCTGGGGACTTCCTAGTGGTGCAGAGAGTACAGATAAAATTAAGTTGATGTCAATGGATAAAGATTCATGGAGCTAGTAAAATGTAGCAGTGTATGGATGCTAGTGTTTTTCTTTACTACACAAGACACTCTATTTTGGATGCATTTTCTAGTCTGGAAGTAAACATTACTCCCCACTGTGCTTAAAAGACCCAGGTGGATGGTCTTATGCTGTACTTAAATGCTTTTAGATAATATAGAGACTTAAGCTTCTAATCCATGAGTAGGCAAAAGTAAACAGATTTCCTTTTGTGTAGCAGCCATAGCCCTATCTCAAGTTTCATGGGTTGGGTCTTGATTGGCTTAGGGCGATCCGTAAAGTAGCATTGTCTTTGCTACAGTGATTGGCTCAGGTTTAGTCAATAATCCAGGTTGCCATGGTTTGAGTGTGTCCCCCCAAATTCCTGTGTCAGAAGCTTCATCCTCAAAATGGCAGTATTAGGAGATGTGATCTTTCAGAACTGCATAATCATGAGGATTCCACTCATGAATGGATTCCTGTCATTATTATATGAACGGGTTCCTTATAAAAGAGTGAGAACCCCTCCATCTATTTTTTTAAAACTCTTTGCTGTCTCTTTGCTGTCTGCTCTGGGATGATGCAGCAAGAAGGCCCTTACCAGATGCTGATATTGAACTTCCCAGCCCCCCAAGTCTTTAGCCAGTAACTTTGTGTTCATTATAAATTATCCAGACTGTGGTATTCTGTTATAGTAACACCAAAGGCACTAAGACACAGCTCTAAAATAATGACTCATGGCAATCTAATGGCCAAATGAACTGTTCAGAAGTAGGTATATCTTCTAAATTGGTCCAATCTTAGAGAAACTCAGGATTTTAGTTCAATAACTGGAGGAAAATCAATTTTTTTCTCTCCTTCTCCTTTAGCTGCTGGCAAATAAGAAATTCTGAGAAGATAGTGTCTGGTCCAAATACAAGGGCCAATATGTTTCCTTCCTGCTTATATCAGTTTTTACTTGCACCTAATTAAAATGCCCTAATGCACACTCTTTATCAGCATTTCAACTGTTGTTGAAATAATCTCTTGAAATGAACATCATAGTCTGCCACACCATAATTCCTTCTACTCTCCCACAAGTGGAACAATATTAGGAATTTATCAGTATCTTTGCTCTTGTAGCTTTGTAGATCCGTTTCATTTCAGAACTAATAGATATTTATGGTTGTGCATTTCAGCAGCAGATTAGAAAGCCAAGTGGGTTTAATCCTTCTAGGGGTTCCATATGTGCTATGGCAATTACTCTAAAGATTACTTTGAATTACTTCTCATGCATTTCTGTATGTCCATGACATACAATAAAAGAAACCTAGGAAGGCACATTTATTTAAATACAACTCTATACAATGACCTGCTTAGTATTTAACTCCTGACAGTCTGCTGTTGAAGTGTTCATCTAGTCTTCAACTCTGTAACTACATTTTTAGATAGTTAGAAAGTATGTTCTTTTAATAAATAAAAAATTCACCTTCCAGAAGAATATTCACCATTTAATCCTTGTGTCCCTGTTATCTTAAAAAGAAACAAACCCAGTCATTTTTCTCTATAGTAGAAGCCCTCAGTTTGGGGATGCTTCTCATAGCCTTCCTGTCCCTTTTCTCTCCAGACTCCAGGCCTTCCCAGGACATGAATAGCCTTTTATATGTGTGTGTGTGTGTGTGTGTGTGTATAACTATATATATAGTTAAAATATCCTTTTCTTAAAAAAGATTTATTTATTTATTTGAAAGTCAGATTAACAGCGAGAGGGGAGGGGGAGAAAGAGAGATCTTCCATCTGCTGGCTCACTCCCTAGATGGTCCCAAAGGCCAGGGCTGGGCCAGGCTAAAGCCAGGAGCCAGGAGCTTCCTCCAGGTCTCCCATGTGGGTATCAGGGGCCCAGGAAGTCAGGCTGTTCTCTGCTGCCTTTCCCAGGCCATCAGCAGGAAGCTGGATTGGAAGAGGAGCAGCCAGGTCTCAAACCATAGCCCATTGGGATGCTGGCATTGCAGGCACGGCTTCACCCACTATGCCACAACACTGGGCCCAGACATGCAGTTTTATGAAAAATTTTAACTGTTCAGTAATTTCCAGATTGCTTATATGCCCCTTAAAGTAGAGCCCCAAATTGATAGGCAGCTATGTCTATCTTCTTTTTCCTATCTCTCGTTCGGTCATCTAAATCCATTCTACCTTCTGTATACCTTCTGGTTTTCAAGCCACTACTGACTGATGTAAGAATTAACCAGCAGTAGATGTGAAACTGCAGCATGTTTTCAGATTTTGGGACTTTGAGTCCAGACACGTTTTCCAGCTTCTTAAGCATCCCCTGAAATGCCCACTGTTTCCAACTAGATTCAAGATCTAATACTTTAGAACTAAGTTCAGGATACTCAGACTTCTCTCCACTCCTTTCAAACCTTGGCATCTGATATTTCTGACCAGTCTATAAAATTCTCGACAGATTTTCTAGAGACATACTCCTTCATGTCTGTTTAAATGGCCTGGTTCATTAATCCTTATCTACACTAGACTATGCCCAGGTAGACTTTTACACCATAGGCATCGTATTAAATATATTAATATCTATTCACATACTGTATTAAACATAGTTTATATAGCACTAAAAAGTATTGAATTATAGCTGACTTGTATATATAATGTATATCTGTTTTAACATTGCAGTTTTCTTTTTGTCATTTGGAAACAATAATTTAAGACTCTTGAGAAATTGTAGCAAGCAGACATTTTGCCTCCAGTGATTAATATGTAAATCGCTCAGCTAAACCCCAGACACCAAGGGGGCTCCAGTGCAATGGCCAAAATCTCTTTCTAAACATTCTTTGCTTGGAATATATCCATCTCCTCTTGAATTTCCCACCGATGGAAATCCTGCTATCATCATCAGAACTTCTGACGCTGATTGTGGTCTGTCATAAATCACCTGTAATATCTTTAGATGAAATTCCTGCTAAGTTGGATGGCATATGACAGACGTATCCTTGAACCATCCAGCTGCTCCTTCTGGGGCTGAGTCCTTGTTTGACCCCATTCTGACTTTGTCATCATTTCTGGCCTCACTTTGAGGAGGGCCCTATATGGTTTAGTACAATGTTGGTGTGAATGGCTAGTCAAGACCATGACATTTATTGTTCTAGTCAACAATAGTTAATAAAGCAGCACAAGTTCCATTTGATTTTTTCAATAAATTATTTTATTTCCCTTTGGACTCAAGTATGGGATTTAATATTGTCCCATTCAGTTTTACCTAATTCAGTTTGACTCACTGTTTTAATCTGTTGAGATTTTCTGTTTGCTTTTGTTTTTGTTTGGATCCTGAGTTTCTTACCCTCTCAGTTTCATGTTCCCTGCAAATTTGAAAAACATGCCTTTTATTGTTATTTCCTTGACTGAGACAAATGTGGATCAGCAGAGACGAGGAGAGAGCCCTGGAACACTCTCCTGGTGATATCTCTGCAGGCTGATATTAAAGGGATTTAATCAGCACTTTGCAAGGGGACAGCATCATTTATACATTTAATATTTGTTTAACTGTTTTAGCCTTGAGTCTGTACTTCTATATTTATCATATTTTCTTGACTCACTGACTTGTGGGCATATTAAATCAAAAAGAGGTCTGTTTTGAGTTGTTTTAGTGAGATCAAGCTGCCTCCGAAGATTACCCTTCTATGGTATCTAGGGCTTGGAACTTTATCTGGACTGAATCAGTTTCATCATCCTTGTCTGCAAAATTTATCTTTCTTACCTCCTAGAACAATGAAGTGGTTTACTTAATTATGGCAACACCAATAACCACGTGGTGTACTATAGGCTTATGTTAGCAACCCCCCTTCCAAAGCACAGCTTCCTTTAATAAGCACTAATAGGGCTATATTGCAATAAGTTACATAGTTGCATATGTTTTAGGGAAATTAATGGTCAAAGATCAGAATCAGCATTGCTCTATATCCAAAACCAGTGGTGAAGTGAAAAGTAACCACACCTGGAAATGCTAATATTATTATATACTAATATTGCTTTGTTTGTTACCAGAATTTTTTCAAAACTATCTCTATCCATCTACATTTTATGTGTCTTAATAATAAGAGGAGAGGACCAATTACATTTCAGAGAAAAATCTTTACCCAACTGTTTCTGCAACAATTAATAAGAAACAAATATTAGGTCTTTGTCTTCTGAACCTGCACAGCTCCTATATTTCTTGGAATTTTCTAGGTGACAGGAGCCTCTTCTGGTCTAATGAGGTGATTCCGGCGACCCCTAAATAGCTTCAGCATGAGGGTTGGCTGCCAGGAAGACCAAACTTTAATTAGAAAATGACATTTTTAGCCTCCTGGAAGGCGGGGAGGAGGGCTGGATATTGAGTTCATAATCTATCATGCCTGTGAGATGAAACCCCCTAAACAACAGGGTTTGAAGAGTTTTGGGGCTGGCGAACATATCAAGATGTGGTGAGAGTGGCATGTCCAAAGAGGAAATGGAAATTTCATTCTCCTACTCCACACCTTGCCTTTGCTTCTCTTCCATTTGGTTGCTCTTGTGTCTTATCCTTTATAATAAATTGGTAATAGTAAGTAAACTCTCTCCCAGAGTTCTGTGAGCTGTTTCTCTAAACTATCAAATACAGGAGCAGATGTGTGGGAACCTCCAACTTGTAGCCAAGTCAGTCAGAGGTGTGAGTAATCGGGGGACCCAATGTTTGTGACTGGTGTCTGTAATGAGGACATGCTTGTGGGACTGAGCCCTTCAGTCTGAGGAGCCTGACACTCATTACCAAGAGTTAGTGTCACAATTGAATTGAATTGTAGGAGACCTATAGATGTCCAGGGAGTAGGAGAATTGGTTGATGTGAGAAAAACACACACATTTGGTGTCAGAAGTGTTGTGAGTAAAAACAGTTCAGAATTTTCAACTTTTATTGACAATCACAGAGTAGAGTTTTCCAGGAAACACTTATAGTCAAATGTTCTTTTATTGGCTTAAAACTCTTTTACATTATATCCTTAATGAACATCTCAAATACTTATACCTCCCTCCTTAAAAATAATTAATTAGGTGAAAGATGGAAATAAACTGTGACTGTTCACTATTTTCTTTAATAGATTTACCTATTTATTTGAAGGGCAGAATTACAGAAGAGAGAGGGACAGACAGAGAGAGAGGTCTTCTGCTGCTGGTTCATTCCCTAAATGGTCACAATGCTAGCCAGAGTATAGCCAGGAGCCCAGAGCTTCATATGAGTCTCTCACATGGGTTCAAGGGGCGTTAGCAGAGAGCTGGATCAGAAGTGGAGGAGCCTAGATATGAACCAGTGCTCATATGGAATGCTGGTGTTGCAGGAGGCAGCTTTACCTGCTAAACCACAGTGCTGGCCTCTAACTATTGTTCATAAGTTCCACAAACATCTGGGTCTAACTTTCAAAAAAAGGTAAGCTTAATAGTACTGCACCTAAATAAAATATTTTCTCCTTGCAAAGTTTTTCAGGCACCTCTGTTTCAAAATTCTGACAACATTTTACTTAATACCATAGTCATGCAATAGATAGCACTTTGCCTTTTCCACTCTCCACTTTCTTAGATGAAATTGTGGTCTTTTTGTGATTAGTTGTCACTTCTGCCAGTAATTTCTGCTTTGATTAAAAGGTGTTGCAGTGGATTAAATATCGCTTTAGAAGCTGGCATCCCATATTGAGTGCTGGTTCAAGTCCCAGCTGTTTGCTTCCGATCCAGCTCCCTGCTGGTGAGCCTGGGAAGGGGGAAGAGAAGATGGATGGCCCAAGTATTTCGTCCCCTGCCACCCATGTGTGAGACCTGGATGGAATTTCAGGCTCTTGCACCATTAGGGAGTAAGTATGTGGACAGGGAGTGAATCAATCTCTCTCTTTCTCTCTCTCACTCTCTCTCTCTCTCCCCTTCCTGCTCTTTCCCGTCACTCTGCCTTTCAAGCAAATGAATTCCAAAAAGGAAATAAATAAAATAAGGAGGAAAAGTCAAATCTTGCTCCACTTTGGACAGTTATTTGGCTCTGGGCAAAGTCTCTTATCACTGCATTCTCCTAAAAGGGGAACAGCTACATTCACTTAAGCATATGGAAAAGAATTAACCATGTAAGCAGAGAATCTAATGTGTCAATATTGGAATATTGTTGAGGATTGCTTAATACTGATGTTGATTAAGAATATATTTCTCAAAAATAACAACAATAACTCCCCCCCAAAATCCCAAAACTAGAAGAAAGTGTTTTGAATGTTATAACCAAAAAGAAATACCAATGCTTGAGCAGACAGATGTGTTTACTATGATTGGACATTACACAATGTACACATGTCCTAAAGCACCCTGTAAATATATGCAATTTTTACATGTCAAATAATGCTAAAAAAAAGAAGACATGATCTATTTGGCATCATTAAAGGTATGCACTATTGTTTTACTTATAAGGATCAAGAACAAAAGCAGGCCTTGTTTAGAGAAAGAAGAAATCTCCAATTTTGACAGCACCCAATATGCCAAATGTGCTTGTATTTTCCAAAGTATAAATCTTTGAGGATAAATAAGACCATAAACATGTACAGAAACCAAGGCAATTATCTAGCTAGCTTAAACACAATACTGTTTCAATTTCACTGCCCTGGCAGTGTTATTCTTGGCCCACCACCCTAGATTAACAGTGTAGATAATAACTCAGTTATCTAATCTTTATGACTACTTCACATCCTAATGTGGGAAGCTATTCAAAATATCATTATGGCATTTTTATTTTGAAGAGTCATGTACATCACAATTTTATGGCTTGTGGACCTGCCCTTAGTGGTTATTAAGTTTTGTTCCATTATGTTTAAATTCTTTCTATTTTTTCCTTCATTTTTGGGGGTGGGGTGGGGGGGTCTCTTCACAGAGACATTCTGATAAGGAATGGTGATTTGTCAATAAAATACATTTTTGGAAACTTATTTAAATATTTTAAAAACTTGCAAACCATTCAAATCATTCATGATAAAATGTCTGCAGTGTGTTGGGGAAAGCAAATATAAATATAAAAATGTGCGGATACCTGTATATACAATCAAGAATGTGTGTGTAAATAGTTAATAGTGATTATCTATGGATAGTATGATTATGATGATTATTTTATGTTTCAGAAAATCACATTCACATGGTGAAAATGTAATGCTTTTAAAAGTAAAGGCTGAATAAGTTATTTTTACATTCTAGAAATTGCCTGAATATATTTGGGAGAATAAATTTCAAATCTTTGAAATTGTTCAAATAACCTCTAGAGGGCACTGAAGACCTTCCCGAATCACAGGAGTCCAGATTCTGTCTGAAGATTTCATCTCTTCCAGTTAGAAGAATTTTCAATTTTGTTTGTGCTGATTTTAACTTTGGTTCACTGTACCCACAAGGTTTTACTTTAATTTATTTATGTTAAATGACACTAGGACAATTATGATTAATGTACCTTGTCACAAACTCAAATTTTCAGCAAGAAATATATTTAAATGACTATAACTCTAATCACTAAAGTAACTGTAACAAATGATTTCTTTTAGTGTATTCAATGCTTAAGTCACAATCTTCTCACTAATATCTTTAAAAGGACAATGTATTCTAGCTTAGCTATGCATATGAGTTAACAAAAATCTATGTGCTATAAATAATAAAGATCCATTTTTCACATATCTCATTTGCAATTATATAGCTCAAAGCAATGATGTGCATTAAATTAAAAGTTACCATAATATCAGATTCATTTTTGTCTGTATTAACTTGCTTTCTAGTCTCTTATTTTATGTATTTTAAATATCTCATATCTTATTCACTCTCAGATGGTACCAATTGAGACTTCCTTAGTCCACTTTCTAAATCTAATGCTACTCTCAGCTGTGGATGCAAAGTATGTGATCTCTACCCCAGATTTTCATATGTGCGTGGCACACTACATATAGCAGTCATATACTACCAAGCTCTTATACCTAAACAAAGTGGATCATATTTCCTAGCAAGAAAGCTTTTCTCTGAAAATTTTCAGCTGAAAATACCTTCCAGTATTCCATGTATTCTGAATCTCTGCTAGGATCAGACTTTAGCAACTAAGAGGTCATCTGCTTTCGTGGTTCACAAGCTGTTTGTGTTCTTGTATAGTTTCCTGGCTTTTTGAATCCATGTGAATAGAATTTTGTAGAGCTGACAGTTCACGCTTGTATCCGTAACTTATTTGCACTCATTTCCAAGTGCTAGATTGGTGTCACAAAGGTTATTGTGGCAGGCATGTGGGGCACATTTATATCTGTGTTTCTTAAATTGCATTGTGTCTGTGCATGATGAAAAAAAACCTAACCGATTATTATTGGTTTTCTGGGATTGAGTTTTCACTCCGTGTAATTTGGCAGTTACAGTGATGAAACATGTGGCTTGCTGCCATTTTATTTGTGCTTAAGTCTTTATTTCTGATGTCCATGAAATAGGAAGACAGACAAACATGAATTTATCTTTAGAGCTGCCTGGTGTGTAACAGTTATGAGATAGCAGAGTTGAGGGCTCAGCTCTCTAGTTGCTGCCCATCTCTGACCTGTGAAGAAAAACAGTGATTATAATTTTCACTTTTCAGATGGGGAAAATGAAAGTACAAATTTCCATGACCTGATTGGGAAGGCTGAATGCTTCCAAGTTTCTATCTGTGGAAATGGGGCCAATAATCTGTGCTACCTGACTCATGGGGGAGATAGAAAAGGTCATTTTGCAGACTTACAGCTACAGAGTGCTTCTCAGAAGCAATCCATTACCAAAATACTTAGAAGCTTTACAGAAGCATCCTGTGTTGCTTCAGGATGTGTTACAGCTGTCGTTTTCCACCTTGGGGGGTTTCCCTGCTAGGGGATATTGGGCAACATCTATTTTTGATTCTCTAAAAGTGGGGAAGGGTGCTGATTATATCCAGTATGTAGAGGTCAAGGATGCTACTAACTACCCTAAATTTGAACAGGACAGTGGCCCTCAAGACAGATGATCTGATCCAACATGTCAGGTGCCAATATTAAGAAATTCTGGCCCATAGCTTTTGGATACTGTGGCTCATAGAATAGGTCCTGTCAAAACCATTTGTATGGATGATGTGACATGTTGTAGAGAATGATACCTTGATCTTATTCTGAAAGGATAGAATTTTTAGGAAGGGAAGATGCAGAATTGCTTGGTAAACAAATTACAAATAGATGTCTTTTTTTTTTTTTTTTGACAGGCAGAGTGGACAGTGAGAGAGACTGAGAAAAAGGTCCTCCTTTACCGTTGGTTCACCCCACAATGGCTGCTGTGGCTGGTGCACCGCGCCGAGATCCGAAGCCAGGAGCCAGGTGCTTCTCCTGGTCTCCCATGCGAGTGCAGGGCCCAACCATCCTCCACTGCACTCCTGGGCCACAGCAGAGAGCTGGACTGGAAGAGGAGCAACTGGGACAGAATCCAGCGCCCTGACAGGGACTAGAACCTGGTGTGCCAGCGCCGCAGGCAGAGGATTAGCCTATTGAGCCACGGTGCCGGCCGACAGATTTCTATGCTATAATCCAAACCTTGATCCACCCCCCAGTCTCAACCATAAAGATTGTGGTCATGCACTATAATGGGTTTTCAAAAAGTTCATGGAAAATATGTATTCTGAAAAAGCTGTGCATGGATTTCAAAAATTTTTTCACACTAAAATAAACATCTTTTAATTCTACTTTCCGTTAACTTTCTGAAGTACTGTCCTACTTGGCGAGGTGGAAATCTTACATGCAAATGAGACAATCCTGAATAATAAGCATGGAAAACCCTTTGCTCTTTGATTGAATAGCTAATAGCCTGGACTTCCCCAACACAAACACTAGTTAAAGATACTTCAGAGAAGAGAGGGAAAAAAATCAAGAAGAAAGAGTCAGTGTAAACTCGGGAAAGACTGTGTCTGCCTCTTCCCCTTCATATGGGTTCTGGCTGGGAGTTTGGGGCTAGACAGCCTCTTAAAGTTCTGAGATCCCAGTGGAAGCAAGTCTTGAAGAGAAGGCTGCTCATTCCATTCTTCTGGAGTTCAGTCAGCATGCCCTGTTAAGGCTATAGAGTACCACAGACAGCTCTGTATGAGTTTCCTGTGAGTTTCTAACAGTGAGGGGAATTTCAGAGAGATCCTGGTGACAAATATGCACTGGGAGGGAACAAGTAGTTCTGGAAGAGATTTCAAAGTCACCCCATTAGAAGGATGGTTCCTACCAGGGATCAGTAAAGACCAGTGAAGTCTCAGGTACATCACTGCTCCCAGAGAGTTGAGTGGGAGCTGAGTCACCACCACACAAATATCCACTCACCACTAGAATGAGAACCTGATTATGCTGCACTGAGTCCCAGGCAGGAGAAGGTACATATGCAGTTCGAGGGTGGTCCAGGACCCACAGAGCATGAAAAGCAGACACTCCTCTCCAGTGCTCCATAAGTGATGTTTCTGGAAGCACCTTCTAATCTTAGACTCAACTACCAGGGGAGGAGTAGCACAAAAGGGTCACAATGCCAGTGCACTAGGAGGCATTCTGTGTGCGTCTTTTGGTGGTTCCACCCCTTTGCTCTTGGAGATCAAGGTCAACACCAGGGTGAAGAACAGGAAGACTAATAAACAATCAAGATGTTACTGTGGGGCTGGCACTATGGCAAAGAGGTTAAGGCAACCACCTGCAGTGCCAGCATCCTATATGGGCACTGATTTGAGTCCTGGCTGCTCTACTTCTGATCCAGCTCTCTTCTGTGGCCTGAGAAAGCAGTAGAAGATGGCCCAAGTCCTTGGGTCCCTGCACCCGCATGGGAGACCTGGAAGAAGTTCCTGGCTCCTGGCTTCGGATTGGCTCAGCTCCGCCTGTTGCAGCCATTTGGGGGGTGAACCAGCGGATGGAAGATATCTCTCTTTTTCTTTCTCTCTCTTTCTCTGCCTCTCTATGTAACTCTTTCAAATAAATAAATAAACCTTTTTTTAAAAAAAGATGTTACTGCATGTACACTTAAAGTATCTAAGAAATTAATGAGTTTGAGAGACTATATGGAAATTATTAAACTGGACCATTGAGTATAAAATTTAGTTAAACTATAGAAAATAAAGAATGTGGGGCTGGCACCATGGCGCAATGGGTTAATCCTCCGCCTGCAGCGCCGGCATCCCTTGTGGGCGCCGGTTCTAGTCCCGGCTGCTCCTCTTCCAATCCAGCTCTCTGCTAATGGCCTGGGGAAGCAACAGAAGATGCCCAAGCCTTTGGGCCCCTGCAGCCACTTGGGAGACCTGGAAGAAGCTCATGGCTCCTGGCTTCAGATCGGCGCAGCTCCAGCATTGTGGCCATCTGGGGAGTGAATCAATGGAAGGAAGACTTTTCTGTCTCTCCCTCATTGGTACTGTGGGAAAAATTTCAGAGATTATTATGTCTAGTGTCTTATACCCAATCTTTATTGAATAACTAGTGTGTCTGCATAAGCAGGGATCATTTTAAAATTCTACCAAGAAGAACTACAGTTAAGTTCTCATAAAAACATATATGGGGCTTTAAGAGTATATTGAGATACTTTTTTCCTCCAAAGAATTTCCATTTTACCTTTACAATTACATAAATGGCTGCTCAATTTCTAAAAGTTCACATTACTAAAACATGAATTTTTAAAGTATTTTGCACTAGAAGAATCCTTTATCATAGATTTTTCATCTTTTTCAGAGATTATTTGATTTAACCCACATACTCTGACTAAATGACCCTGAACATGAAGACATTGCTTATCTCTTATATAGACTGCTCTCAGACCAGCTGCTTCTGATCATTAATTTTCACTATAAAAGGAAGATTTTTGCTAGGTTACTTTTCTAGAGTTTAGAGCAGTCAATACTTCTGGAAATTGTTTAAGAAATTCAATGAAAAATATCCTTGAGACTTCAATGCTTGGTTACTATCTTCCTTGTTGACAGCTGCCTGCTTCCTCAAGATATTATATGGTAGGAAACAATTTATATGCTCTATATTGAGCCTTAGTTCTACCTTAATTATGAGGCACCTCATATACATTATCACTAGAAATTCCAGAGAAGTCATTACAAAGAATATTCATAGAAAATTAGAAATTCTGCTCCAGAATGAACCCTGGAAATAAATACTAGTGTTCAAGTAATAACCTGTATCAAAAGCACATGTCTCCTAGTGATCATATTCATAGCTGCTATTGATTTAGTTACCTTTTATAGGTCAGGTATAGAGTTGATCATTTTATGCATATAATCATATCAGTCATTACAATAGACATTTAGGAAGAAATTATCCCCATTCTAAAGATTAGAAAACTGAGGCATAGATAATATAAATTATGGCTACAAGTCTTTTTAGGGTAGTGTTAGTTTATTTCTGAAATCTTTATTTACCACTACATTGTTTAGCATCAAACTAATTGCTTCATGATACTGGTTCATACTTTTAGCTTCATATTACAGGAAGAATTAACCTACAAGTACTCTATTAGGTTGAAAAGTTTGTTGTTTGACATTTTTAAAGATGTAAAACAATTTTATATGGTTCACCCTTCTATACTATATTATATTCAACTACAGTGTAACAGAGGGAGACTTCTAAAAGTTCATGATCAAATACATATTATAAATGAATTGTGGATAGATTTCCATATTTTTGGCACCAAAATAAATTCACCTTTTAATTCCATTTTCCACAAAATTTTTGAAATCCCTTTGTATAGTCTGCTCAGTACCATACCATGTACTGTATTATGTTCAGTTATAGGTTCAATTCAGCCAAGATTATGAGTTGAGGCCTGATGGGAATTGGCCAACCAACCAGTTTTAATCTATTAAGCTATCCATATTTCAGATTGCATTTTACTCTGTAATCTTAAATATAACAAGGAATTTGAAAAGCAAGCAAGGAGTCATTTTGAATTCATCACCCTCGGAGAAAAAGATGTCAAATTAATTCTGGTGTGATGGAAAGAAACACACATAAAATCCAAAGCCTCCATTCTGGATGCAGGCCTGCCACTTACATTTATAAACTTTGTTAAGTCTTAGACATCATGAATCTCAGAAATGTGGGAAATGAGTTTAATTATAACTCTTTTGTAGCTTTATGAGAATACATGATTTAATTAAAGCATCCCAAACACATGTACTGCATGACCACTATGTACAGACACTGCGATAAGGTTTTGAATAAAGAGATCAATGAAATCTTTACCCTGTCTTTATCTTAAAGAGCTTGTTTTTAAATGGTAGATAAAATAAAAAGTAAAATATATTGTGAAAAGTGTTAGAATAAAAGGAGGTACAAAATATTGCAGAAGTACTGTGGAGGAAATGCATCATTCATCTCCAAGAGCAGAACACTCATCCATCTTGTTTATACTCTAATAAATTTTTATTAAATATTGGCTGAGCAAATAAATGAATCATGGTGATTGAGGGGAAGCCTAGAAAGAAAACTTCCCTATGTCTTCCTCTTCAATTTCCTCACTTCCCTCTCACTGCTGAATTCATGTCAGCAAATCATATCTTTCCTCCTCCTGTGAACTTCTTCCTGCTGAGATCACCAAGGGCTTACCAGCTGCCCAATCCGGTGGACCCCTTTGCCTACTTAACAGATCTCTTGTGTTTATTGTTGCTGATCACTGTCACTTAGCAACTCTCATCTCCTTTTACTTTCTTGAGACAATGATTTTGGATTTTTTTCCTTGTATGACTCGGACAGTTTCCTGTCCTCTTCTTGAGGTTTTCTGAAATTAAAAACTGTGATGTTCCTTAGGGAATATCTTACTTTCCTTAGATAACCCTTCCACTGTTGGATAAACTGCTGCGGCTGATTTCTAAATCTATTCTCTGTACATAATTTTCCTTTGAGACTTAGATTTAAAACTTTCAACAATGTACCCGTCATCGTTTAATGGAAATTCCTTTTGTACATGAAATCTCAAGATGTTCAAAATTGAAGTCATCATCTCACCTCCAAGTTTCCTGTCCCTCTTCTGGAACCTTTCACCTTCCAGGTTGTGGCACTTTCATCCCCCTAGTCATTCACGGGATGCATCTACATTTCTTTCTTCTTCCTCACTAACTGTGAAGGACTTATCAATATCTGGTCATCCTCGCCTTCCTGGACATATGCAAGATCACACCAGACTCTTTGGAATCAGGCAGAGCCATGTGACTCATTCTGGCAGTGCATTTTAAGCCACAGTGACAGGTATTACTTCACACCACAGCCAAGGTCTGAATCCCATGCTCTGTTTGTTACCTTGCTTTAATGATTCAAGAAATTTTTTTTCCAAATAGCGCTGCTGTCAACTGATAGAAATCTCCATCAGCTGGGTCATTGAGTAATTCTGTGGAGCAGACCTTGTCCCACCCCTGCCAACTCATGATAGACATTCAGTGGAGAGAGGGTGGGACTCTGCTCCGCTAAGTCTGAGATTCAAGTGCATGTTTGTGGCCGCAGCATGACCTGTTACTCCCACTGATATATTAACCTCATCTCAGACATAAAAACTCCCAAATTTCTGTTTTTCCTGTCTCTATTATGTTGCTTGTTTTCATGACTGCTTTCCTGAACTGCATCAACAACTGGGTTCATTAGTCAAATTTTAATCCTTTTAAATTTATCTTACACACATCAAGAGAATGTTTAATTTAAAACACAAATAGGACAATGGCACTTGTAGTTTGAAATCTTTTAATCATCTATCTTAACCTGTAAGAGTAATTTTTAAACTTTGTTCCCTGAACAGTTAATTGGTGTTCTAGAAAATATCTCTAAAAGACTAACGTCCCGTTGTTTGAGAAGATTATGCAATAATGCACACCATATTGGAAGTTTACAACTGTACATTAGTAGAGCATTAAAATATCATGTGGTTTCAACGATGTTAACTGTGTACATTTCTGTCACACAGCAGTGCTGTTTACTTCAACTGACCTCATCCCCAAACATGTCACTCTTTAATAGTCCTGTTCCATCTTTTACACTGAGTTCAGATGATGGCTGTTAAGGAAGATTGTGATGAAAGGACTAAAATTAAGGCTCAATATTATGTGCTTCCTTGACATCTGGTGAAGTCAGTGGGGTCTCTAATGGCTTAAGTGCCAGTTCTCCTCCCGCTCTGCTCCTGTGGGTAAGGCCTGCCAGATAAATCAGTCTCTTTATCAGGAGACCAGGCACAATTCCTGCTTATCCCTAATGATGGTGCCAGTTTCCTGCATGACTGAAGTCAATCACACCCATCCTGTGGGAACCAGGGACATCCTACCCTCTTGGTACAAAGCAAGCCTCCCTCAGCTCCTGACTGTTTATGCTTTCTGAGTGTAATCCTCAAGTGGCCTTGCATGGAATATGGTGTCTTCCCCTCGAACCCTACTATGAGATGTGATATATATGACTAACATTGTGATGCTGAACTCTCCTTTCTGCTGTCAATTATCCTTATAACCTGAGGGTGAGAATCCTTCCCTTGCCAACAGGATGAATAGGAAGCAATTAGAACAGAAATCTTCCTGGATACCTTGCTTCATATCTCCCCTCATTCAACCTGAGCTCATAAGAACTCTGTATGTCTCTTTCCTTGTACTTGCCATATTTTATTATGGTTCTGCTTTATGTGTCTGTCTATATTTTAGATTGATGTCAGAGATGAGGCCTTTTGTCTTGCACATAGTTACCATGATACTGTTTGTGAATCTGATGTTAACATTAAATAATATGTGTTATTTGACGTTTTTATAAGCCATAGATCAAGGCTAACAAGATTGGTATTGTCCCAACGCAAGAGATGAAAAAATTGAACCATAAGCAATTTTCTTTAAGACCACACATGTGTTAAGAAGCAGAGCTGGATCTTGAACCTAGGTTTCCCTTTAAAACTGTCATCCTTATATGCAGACAAATATGCTGTTCTTCTATGTATTGGGGTTGTGATGTTCCAAATGATTTGGTGATGTGACCACTAAATTCATGAAAATGGGATGTTCCCTTGCCCCAAATTGGCAAGTAGAAGTTACAACTGGGATAAAAAAAAGTACAAAGTATTTCACATTCTGAGTAGATGGGGCTACATGTCCCTTCCTCGGTATACCAAGAGGCAGTACACACTGTCATTTCAACAACTGTTTCCCACACAAGCACAAATAGAAAGAATGAAAGGAAAAATAAAAAAAAAGGGATATGGAGAGAGAGGGCATCAAAGAAAGAAAGATATTGAAAAAATAAACATGGTGTGTGCTGCCAGTTGATGGAGAACATTATGTTTTTTGTTTTTTTTTTTTCTGTACCTCCTCTAAGGGAGAGAAAGACAACCAAAAAGTTTGGGAATACCTACAAGAAGGATATATTTAGCTCACCCTTCCTACAGTGATATTTATTTAGTCAAAGACCTGATGGCTTACCTCTATAAGGCAGGGTATCTATTGCTACCACAAAACAAAAAGACACAGGGCAGGCCTGCGCCATGGCTCACTTGGTTAATCCTCCGCTTGCGGTGCTGGCATCCCATATGGGGGCCGGGTTCTAGTCCCGGTTGCTCCTCTTCCAGTCCAGCTCTCTGCTGTGGCCCGGGAGGGCAGTGGAAGATGGCCCAAGTGCTTAGGCCCCTGCACCTGCATGGGAGACCAGGAAGAAGCACCTGGCTCTTGGCTTCGGATCGGCGCAGCTCCGGCTGTAGTAGCCATTTGGGGAGTGAACCAACCGAAGGAAGACCTTTCTCTCTGTCTCTCTTTCTCTGTCTATAACTCTACCTGTCCAAAAAAAAAAAAAGAAAAAAGAAAAAAAGACATCGGGGCATCTGGATGCCCTCCACTATTTGCCAAGATTTTCTGCGGCTTGAGACCATCTAAAAGGGAATTAGAATCAGGGCGGGTGTGCGTATTTCCAGAAAGGCAGTAGTGGTGATGATAGCTATTTGTACTCACATCTGGTAACTGTGTAGTGTAAAAGCCTGGCATCTCCCTCAAATTCATCAGGACACCCAAAAAGTGAGATATTCTTTGGATGCCCACTTTATAAAGGGCATCTTTGGCCAGGCTCACTTAGCTGAAGAACCATCAACAATCTGGCACAGGACTGTAATCATTTGGCTACTAAGCAAAAGCTATATTCTTTCATTAGAAACATTTCTTCTCCCAGTGTCCAGCTCGGAGAGAAAGGCAGAAGGGAATTAACCTCTTTCCCTCCAGTGGTAATTCCTTAAGCTATGAAGTAATGAAGGATAGTGATAGGAAACAATTATAATTTAAATTGGACTGAGATTTTTGTAAATAACAAAGTAGTCAGAGAGTTATGGAAATGGATTGAGAGCTTCTCAAAGAGAGAAAAAGAGAGATTCAACAGAACATTGCAGGCCAGGAAAAGAGAAAAAACAAATCTCCCTGTCTATATCCAACGAGATCTGATCGCTCAGTAAGCAGGCATCTAGGTTGATCGTTAAAGTGATAGAACTGATTGCTTCATGCAAAGTAGAACATGGAGAAAAGTTCTGTTTAATTCCTTAGGTAAATGTCTGAGATCACCTTCCCCTCCAATAATTATGATCTGCTTTTAAGAAGCTTGTTTGTGTTCTGGGGTGTCAAACCCAAGCATTTAGAGGCAACTGCTTGTTTCTACTGGAAGATAGACCCTGGGAAAACAAGCAGCGGAGCAATGCTTTGTGTCTAACACTCCAGATGTTTGTCCAGATTGAAGAGCACAGGAGGTACCTGCATGTCACCTGGTACGCAAAACAACTACTCAGAAACTCTAAGTAACAAGTATTGTGAAGTTTCTTTACAATCCTTAATCTTAGCTAATTTAAGTTTTGCCTGATCATTATTCTGAATATAGCCTAAAGCCTCCCATGACTTATCCTTAAACTAAAGGTGGACGCACAAAGACTTCTTTACCACATTGTAGACAGCTAACTTTGTGAAACTTTAGGATGAAAATGAAAGTAATTCTATGTATACTCTCTCTTCCCACCCCTTGTATGAAATAGGAAATTGGATTTAGATTGTTGTTTGTACCCCTTTTCTATACTCTTCAGGAACAATTGTTTTTTTCTACCTACTACTTGTTAAATTCTTTATTTAGTGAAGCTTGTGATTACAAAGAAAATTGAAAGTATGTAATTATAAATATTAAAAAATGAGAAAAGAAAGAAGGAGAGTGGTTTTGAGGGAGGCAGGGAAGGTAGAGTGGTATCATTATGCTTTTAGAATTGTATAGATAAAATACAATAAATTTGTCCACTCCTTATAAACAAATAATTTTTAAAAAGATTAAAATAACAATAACAATTACATTTTTTACATAGTCATGGGTAGTCACTATTCTTGAAATTTTTAAAAATTAACATCTTTTGTACTGCCCTACTATAAAGTGGTTTTTTCACTTGTGAGAGTTATCCATGATGCCAACGAACATGGGCTTAAGAGGGTATAGGGTAGGCCTGAAGAGGTTCTGAACAGTCAGTGTATCAGAATTGAAACAGAATTTAGAAATTATTCTTTCTTTTAATTTAAAAGATTTATTTGTTTATTGGAAAGGCAGAGTGACAGAGAGCTAGGGAGACACAGAGAGATCTCCCATCCATTGGTTCACTTCTTGAATGGCCACAACAGGCAGAGCTGGGCCAGACAGAAACCAGAAGCTTGGAACTCCATCCATGTTTCCTACTTGGGTGACAGAGAACTGAGTGCTCTGGCCACCATCTTTTACCTTACCAGAAACATTAGCAGGGACAGGTATCAGCAATGGAGCAGCTAGGGCAACACCAGCCCTCCAACATGGGATGCCAGAGTAGTAAGCAGCAGCATATGATAAACTCATTGTAAGTATTAAGATCTCTAAGGAGAGGAGTGCTTGACCTGAATTGTGAGTGGCAGATGATGATGATGATAATAATAATAATAACACTAATTATTTAACTTAATCACATGTGCCAACCACATTCATATAAACAGAGAGGAGTTTAAAACATGTTTCAGCTAAAGAAATAGTGGGGCTCAGAAGAAAGGAAGTCAGAACACACATGGTGGTTATGTCTGGGTTGGCTGAAGAAAGAATGTGTGACATTGGGTTGGGGAGACATTATATAATATTGGTACCTCGGTTTATAAGCCACTTTTTGTCACAGCCAAATGTCACAAAAATCAGAAAATATTTTAATAGTCTAAAAAGCAAAAAATGATTGAAACTTGATAGCATATGAAATCAGGAAAACTGTGAACCTAAGTCACATAAAAACTAAAGTGAAAGAAAAATTAGAAAGACCAAGTCATGAAGGAGTCTACCTTTGCCATATTATGTTATGCTTCTGAGAATGAAGAAGGAGAAAATGTTTTTGGAAATGGGAGTAAAGTTGAGATCCATGCCAACCCCCTCTCCATGTTACTTCCCTAATATGAGGCCTTTCTGTAGTAGTGGATAAAGTCAGCAACTCAGTTGAGGTCCAAATTGTGGCTTTTACATGACTGAGTCTATCCTATGGAGAATGAGAAGCAATGAGGCTTTTTAAAAATCAACAGGTAGCATAATGAGCATTTTTTATAGAGAAATTATTCTAGGTGTAGTGCTTAGATAGATAGGTGGAAGATAAAACTAGAGGAAGAGGTGCTAGTTAAGAATTTTGTTTGCAATAATTCATGTCCATGTTGCAATTTGAGGGCCATTAGGAGGCACTTTGTTTCCACACTGAGAGACAATACATTTTCTGACAGAGATTAGCTTGTGGGGACACACCTGCAGGCACACTGAAGAAATGGAGCTTTTGGGAGAATGGCTCTACATACAGATAAATTTGGATGGAAGGAATCAGACACATTCCAAATAATGCAATGGCTTTCTGAGTCCCAGAATTGTGTTCAAATGGGAACCTATGGGGAGCCTACGAGTAAAATAAGGGCACTGGAATGTTAGGTGGAGAATGCTTAGGTTGCCTCTGGCATACTTTTACTTTCTGTGTCAGTCAGAGTCCCAGCAGGAAGCAGATGGCACAGTCAATGTGAGAAAATCTAAGAGTTAACCAGAGGGCTATTTACAACCCTAAGGACAGGGCTAAAAGAAAACAACAAAGACTGACAGCTAAGCATCCTGGGCAAGCAGCAGCCACAGGGTTACTAACCACCCCTACCTGAAGGGTCTGGGAAGTGAACAGATCAGGTACACTTTGAGTCCAGAAGGAGTAGCTACAGGAGAAGCCTTTTAGGCAGGGGATGTGGCTGTGGCAGAGAGTTGAGTGCATCCACAGCAATTAGGAAACTGCAGGAATAAATGCCTTGATTTCACTTTCCTCTTCTTCTTCCATATCCCGCCCATGCCTTTCATTGATGAGATCAACCAGAGGCACAGGGTAAGCAGGCCCAGGAACACAGTCCTTTTAGGCCCACTTCTGGGGACACTACTGAGTAGGTGGCAAAGGTTGGAGAGAGAAAGGGAAGACAGCTATTTTGGGTCTCCCTGGTGTTCCCAATCATTAAACCCAGGGCAGGATTCATACCAAAAATTCCTCTCCAGGGAATCTGCAAAATGAAAATTTTCCTGGAAATTGTGAGATTAAACTAATTCAAACAAAGTTTGAATGAATGAATTATATATTAAGAGGTAGAAATCAATAAAAAATATTAACAAAAATATCAAAACAGGAGCAGGCGCTGTGGCACAATGTGTTAAGCCCCTCTTTGACACTCTGATGTTTCAAGTCCTAGCTGCTCAGTTTCCATTCCAGCTTCTTGCTTATGGATCCTGGAAAGCAGTGGATGATGGCTCAAGTGCTTGGGCCGCTGCCACCCATATGTGATTCAGATGAAATTCCAGGCTTCTGGTTTGAGCCTTGCCCAGCTTGACTATGGTGGATATTTGGGGAGTGCACCAGTGCATGGAAATTTTTTTTCTCTCTCTCATAGATGAAAACAAATAAATAAACACTAAAAAAACCTCTGTATTTTGGCAGTTTTGCCTAGGCATCACCACACCGGAACTGTTTTAGTTTCTGTGTCTCTTTACTGAAAACAATCACGCAGGCTGAGCTGAGGATTAGAGAGAAACAGTATTTTCTTTCTACTCTGGGTCAGAAGGACCTCCATGTGGGGATTAGAGGGGTGGGAGAATATACAGAAACCAACACATTTTCAGAGTAGTTTATAGGAGCTCATTTCTTTCCTTCTTTTGCCTAATATTTTGCTTCCTTGTTACATCAAGAACATATTATGTGGTACAAATAAGCACCCAATACTATTTTGAAATTTCTTGTTTCCATGGAGTATGTTGATTACTTAATTTTTTCATCTATTTTTATTTTAGTTGGTTTGGTTTTATTCTTTAGAATTCTTGTTTTTTTTTCCCCTTGACTCTGCTTTGTATCATATTTTTCCTACACTATTGTAAGAAGAAAACAAATTTTAAAATGTCTGTGAAAGAATTTAATGTTCAGCATCTAAGTATTGTTTTTAACTTGGATTTTCTTATTTTAGCTTTTATGTTTTATCCCTCTGACTTTCATGTTTCCAGCTCTTTATCTCACTGGTTCTAGGCCTTTTATATTTTTTATTTATGGTGGTTTTATCTTTAATCTTTTATGTCTTTTGCTTTCATGTTCTGATTTTTAAAATCTTACTGGTTTTGGTATTTACTTTCTTTTTTTCTATTTCTTAGGTGTCACTTTTATTGAACTTTACATTGTCAGGCTAAATTTTTGCATATTTTATTATGTTTTAATTTTTTAGTCTTAATTTTATGCCTTGATTTGCCTGAATTTAATTTTATTGTTTGCCATTATCATTTTATTACAACTTTCTTGCTTTTCTTACTTCTCTTTATTCTACTTATTCTCTTTTTCCTTTATTTTGTATTTGCTTTTGTGATTACAAAAAAGAAAGAAACTTGGAAATATGAAAAGAATTAGTAAATTGGACGGTCTGGAAGCATTCTTCCTCTACTTTTTAACTATCATTTAGGAACTTCGTGATATCTTGGAAGATAATATCCCTCAAATCCTCCAAGATATGTGACAATACTAGTCCCTTCTGGTCCCTCCTCTTTTGGTTGAGGGCCTTTATGTCTGCTGTTTGTAAGCCTGTTGGGAAAGCTGCTTTTTGGCTGCTCCTCTAATGCATGACATGTGTACTGAGTGATTTTAGACCATAACTATCTCCAGTGATCAGATAAATGTGTCATTGGTTGAGAAGTAGATGAGTTGTTTCCCTCCTTTGATCTCAGGATTGTTGGTGAGATCCCTAACTGATAAGACAGAATTTCTTCTGTCTGAATCATTGCTCTGGGAGGCTAGTTATGATTAATCCCCATGTCTACCAACTCCTGTCATGGTGAATACTTTTATGATCTTCTGATTATTATTCTTTACATTCCACAGTGGTAATAATTACCTCTGGTGCACTAAGTACCATGACGTGGTCTGATGGAGCCTGGCTAGGAATCAGCAGGGAAGGAGCATGATGGCTCTCTGACGGGCTGTTTTTCTCAAGACGGACTTATCAGTCTAACTAGAAAATTACCCTCCAGCCCATTCATTACAAACTTTACTTTAAAATGGACAAAACCTGTAATCCATCCTATTGCTGTTCTATATTGATAACCCAAGGGACTGGAATCATAGATACGATTCTGCTAATAAGTTGTGAGAATGCCATGAAGAGATACACAAAATTGTAATATATGATAAGCAAGCTCCTTTATATCTATATATAATAAACTCCTTTCTGCTTACCAGTATTCTTTTTTTTTATTTTTGACAGGCAGAGTGGACAGTGAGAGAGAGACAGAGAGAAAGGTCTTCCTTTGCCGTTGGTTCACCCTCCAATGGCCGCTGCGGCCGGTGGGCTGCAGCCGGCGCACTGCGCTGATCTGAAGCAAGGAGCCAGGTGCTTATCCTGGTCTCCCATGGGGTGCAGGGCCCAAGGTCCTGGGCCATCCTCCACTGCACTCCCAGACCATAGCAGAGAGCTGGCCTGGAAGAGGGGCAACCGGGACAGAATCCGGCACCCCGACCGGGACTAGAACCTGGTGTGCCGGCGCCGCAGGAGGAGGATTAGCCTATTGAGCCACAGTGCCGGCCTCTGCTTATTAGTATTCTAAAAATAACCTTGGAAAGTGGTTGTGTCTCTGTTTTTGTTTGTTTGTTTGTTTGTTTGTTTTCTTTTTCTTTTTTAAAGATTTACCTATTTATTCAAAAGTCAGAGTTACAGAGAGTCAGAGGGAGGGAGGGAGAATATCTTCCATTTGCTGGTTCACTCTCCAAATGGCCACAATGGCTGGAGCTGGGCCAATCAGAAGCCAGGATCCAGGAGCTTCTTCTAGGTCCTCAATGCGGGTGCAGGGGCCCAAGCACTTGGGCCATCGTCTATTGCTTTCCCAGGCCATAGCAGAGAGCTGGATCAGAAGTGGAGCAAGTCTGTAACTGGTGCCCATATGGTGGTGGCTCCACCTGCTAAACCACAGCGCCTACCCGTGTCTTTGTTTTTAATACTAGGATAGCAGTTTCAGCATCTTGAAATCATAGATTAGAAACAGAGGAGAATAAGAGGGACTGATTTTCAGGCCTGGGGTGTGGCCTTTCTGTTTTCATAATTAACACACACCAAACTTTCCTAAGCTCCAATTATATGTCACAGCATATGGTATAAGGCATAGATATCCAGAAAGTAGGCTCTGGAGTAACAATGGTTCAAATCCCAACTTTGACAATTACTAGAGTATGCCTTCACGGGCAAATTGCTTTAACTCGTTTAGCTCCATTTCTTTACCCGTACAATGGATATGAGAAATTGTTAAGATAAAAGGGCTTATCACATTACCTGCACATACTAATCTCAATAAATATAACTTAATATTATGCAGGATTCGATTTAGGGGTTTCCATCTTCATGAGATATTTTGTGATTGAGCTGTATGAACACACACAGATCGCACATGCACACATACATGTGCACACACACGTGTGCTCAGACACATATGCTCTTCTTCAGCCTGATGTTTCTAGAACCCCTTTTGGATAGCATGAATGTGATACCATGGTGCATATCTCTTCATGGCATTTTTACAATATACTAGCAGCTTCTGTTTACATTTTTCCTTTCTTCTTATTTGATAACCATCTTGAGTTTAGGAATTGTGTTTTATTCACCAATTTATACTTTTTTTTCCTAATTTTTAAAGTTCATAATTTTTACAAATTGCTTTAACTTTACATACATATGTGGCACAGTGCAATAATTTCATTCTTTAATGATCAAATCAGGTTGGTTAGCATTTCTACCACTTTAAATATTTATTTGATTAGCACTTAATAATTGTACACATTTATGGAGTACGGAATGATAGTTTAATAAATGTATATAATGCATACTGATTAAGTGAGAGTAATTAACATTTCCATCTCTTCATCACTGCTTTATTTTTGGAGACTTGCCTTTGAATTTTCAACATGTAACAAAACAGTGTGCAGTGTGTGCTTAATAAATATTTAACAACAACAGTAATGAGCGGTTGATGCCTCAAGGCTTTTAAAGGATTATGTCTTAGGTGCCTTAAGGGAAAGACTTTTCCTTTTCTTTCCTCAGTACCAGATGGAAAACAACCTAAACTTCTGTAGGCATGCTCTTCTGTTCACTGAATAACTAGATGGATAGAGCCAGATTAATGTATCACTATAGGAAAGAAAAAGAAGTCTCCCAGGATCTGACAAAGATTTATGATCAATTATAAACAACTCTTTCCACTGAAAATGCTCATATTACAATTCCATGTGAGTGTTGCGTCAATAGTCAACAAATGTGGACTGCTTCTGAGATATTGTCATTAGGGATTTAGATTTTATGTCTGAGGTCACTTTCTTTATCCCACTTCTTTCTCTAGGTGCCACCCTATTCCCTCTCCCTCCTTCAGACTGAATTTTTATTTTGGTAGGGTTGTCCACAGCTCCTATCTTCATTTCTGTATTATTTATCCTGTCTTTTCCAGCCTGACTTCTAGTTCCACCACTCCAAAACCATTTATGCTGATATGACCATGACTATTGTTTTGCTATGCTCAGTTTTTGAGTCTTCATTTTACTTAAAACTGTCAGTACAATGTGACCCTGTTGTCTTCACCTCCCTTCTTGAAACTCTCTTCTTTTGGCTTCCCCAGCACCATTTTCTCCTGGTGATCTTTAGTTTCTTTGAAAGTTCATTCTTCCAGTTCCTTGCAGGCTTATCCTCTTCCCCAAGGTGGGGTACTAGACTTTCCTCTTTTGTCACTTATTTTATATTTCCTACCTCGGGAAATTATCCATGTCCTTGACTTTAACAACTTTCTACCTTGGCAGACGGCAGAGGTATGTGACCAGCCTTGACCTCTCCTCTGAGCTCCAGACCCATGGTCTCAGGATCCTATTGAAAACTGCACCTAATGACTTTAACACACCTCAAGTCTAACATCTTCAACATGGGCTCTTGATCTCCCCATCAAACCTTATTGCCTACAAGTTGCAGTAGTCAGAAACATGGCAGTCATCTTTAGCATCTTCTCCTTTATTGCTACCATCCAACCAGTGATGATTTTCTATTTTAATACAGGAGTATCTCTTTAATCAGTTCAGTTTTCTCCACCACCACTGTAATCACTGATTTCATCGTTTTTGGCTGCTGTTACTGCAGTATTTTCTAAATTGGTCTAGTTGCTTCCGCTCTGTCCCTCTTCAGTTTCTCACAGTGGCATCCAGGTGCTTGATTTCAATGTGCACATCTGTTCATGGTGCGCTCCTGCCTCACTGGGTTCTCTTTTCTCTCAGGACAAAGATAGAAAACTTCCATGCAGCTCCCTCTCTCCTCCAAACTCACTGCCCACATTCTCCTCTCAGGCCGACTCCAGCCACTCATGTCCTGGCTCCTTAAACATTTAATTTTCTTCTTACCACTAATATTTAATATTTTGCATATGCTGACATTCCTGTTTCTGGAATATTTTTATTCCTCTCTTTTATTAGTTTATTATCAGTCCATAGGATATTTTCATTGGCATGTTTTCATGTAGTCTTGAGGAGAAATTCCTTTTGTTATTAAGGCCAAAAGCATCCTATTCCCTTGACTTTTTGTTTTACTTTGGCAGACACTGTGGATCATGCAATACACTATGCTTCTTTCTTGTCATTATCTTGCCAAGAATCTATGCTGTATAGTGGTTACCTACTTGGAATATGGAGCCAAATAAACCAGGTTTGAATTCTGGCTCCAAAATGAGCAGCAATTCAATCTTTGTGAAATTCCTCTGCATTTCTATGATGCTGTTTTCTCATTTACAATTGGAAATAATAATAGTATTTATTCTTACAGGTTGTCAGAAGAAACTGAATTAACATCTACAAACCATTTTGAATAATATCTAGTGCAGAGTAACTGTGCAATAAACATTGGTGTAATTAGGGTCAGTGTTTGGCTGAGCAGTTGTTACCGGTTGGGAAGTCTGCATCTGATATCAGAGTGCTTTGTTTGAGTCCTGAATACGGCTTCTGCATACTGTTCCTGATCCAGCTTCCTGCCCACGCTGGGAGGCAGCAGTTGATGACTCAAGTACTTAGGTCCCTGTCACCCATGTGGAAGTCCCAGACTGAGTTCTGGGATCCTGGCTTTGCCCTGCCCAGCCCTGCTATTGAAGGCACTTGGGGGAATGAACCAGTAGATAAGAGATCTCTGAACTTTCTCTCTTTCAAATAAAATGAAAATAATAAATAAATAAAAAAAATACTTTAAAATTGGTGCTGTTATTTTCTATTGATCATATCTTGAACAACATGGGTGCTTCATGTGAAAATGACTTGAGACCTATTTGTATGGACTCCATTTTAATTTGCAAGTAATAACATATATGGTATTTGAAGAGAATCTTTAAATATGTGAATTTAGATTTTAAGTAAATAGTAAATGCCTCATTTTGTTCAGTTTGATTTCCCATGTATGGATTTTTTTAAACTTTTATTTAACGAATATAAATTTCCAAAGTACAGCTTATGGATTACAATGGCTTCTCCCCACCCAGAACTTCCCTCCCACCTGCAACCCTTCCCTTTCCTGCTCCCTCTCCCCTTCCATTCACATCAAGATTCATTTTCAATTCTCTTTATATACAGAAGATCAGTTTAGCATATATTAAGTAAAGATTTCAACAGTTTGCACCCACTTAGAAACACAAAATGAAAAATACTGTTTGAGTACTAGTTATAGCATTAAATCACAATGTACAGCACATTAAGGACAGAGATCCTACATGAGGAGTAAGTGCACAGTGACTCCTGTTGTTGACTTAACAAATTGACACCCTTGTTTATGGCATCAGTAATCACCCTAGGCTCTTGTCATGAGTTGCCAAGGCTATGGAAGCCCTCTGAGTTCACCAACTCTGATCATATCTAGACAAGGTCGTAGTCAAAGTGGAATTCTCTCCTCCCTTCAGAGAAAGGTACCTCCTTCTTTGATGACCTGCTCTTTCCACTGGGATCTCACTCGCGGAGATCCTTCATTTAGGTCAAATTTTTTTTTTTTTTTTTTTTTTTTTTTTTTTTTTTTTTTTTTTTTTTTTGGCAGAGTGTCTTGGCTTTCCATGCCTGAAATACCCTCATGGGCTTTTCAGCCAGATCCGCATGCCTTAAGGGCTGATTCTGAGGCCAGAGTGCTGTTTAGGACATCTGCCATTCTATGAGTCTGCTGTGTATCTCGCTTCCCATGTTGGATCGTTCTCTCCCCTTTTTATTCTATTGGTTAGTATTTGCAGACACTAGTCTTGTTTATGTGATCCCTTTGGCTCTTAGTCCTATCATTCTGAACAACTGTGAACAGAAATTGATCACTGGGACTAGTGAGATGGCATTGGTACATGCCACCTTGATGGGATTGAATTTGAATCCCCTGGTATGTTTCTAACTCTACCGTTTGAGGTAAGTCATCTTAAGCATGTCCCGAATTGTACATCTCTTCCCTCTCTTATTCCCACTCTTATATTTAACAGCGATCACTTTTCAGTTAAGTTTCAACACTTAAGAATAACTGTGTATTGATTACAGTATTCAACCAAAAGTATTAAGTAGAACAAACAAAAAAAATACTAAGAGGGATAACGTATTAAGTTGTTCATCAACAGTCAGGGCAAGGGCTGATCAAGTCACTGTTTCTCATAGTGTTCATTTCACTTTAACGGGTTTCCTTTTTGTTGCTCGGTTAGTTGTCACTGATCAGGGAGAACCTATGGTATTTGTCCCTTTGGGACTGGCTTATTTCACTCAGCATAATGTTTCCCAAATTCCTAACAGGGATCACTTTTCAGTTAAAATTTAAACACCTAAGAATAATTGTGTGTTAATTACAGAGTTCAACCAACAGTACTAGAACCAAAAAAAAATACTAAAATGGATAAAGTATTACATTGTACATCAACAGTCAGGACAAGAGCTGATCAAGTCACTATTTCTCACAGTGTCCATTTCACTTGAACAAGTTTCCCCTTTGGTGCTCAGATAGTTGTCGCTGATCTGGGAGAACATATGATATTTGTTCCTTTGGGACTGGCTTAATTCACTCAGCATAATGTTTTCCAGATTCCTCCATCTTGTTGCAAATGACCGGGTTTCATTGTTTTTGACTGCTGTATAGTATTCTATAGTGTACATGTCCCATAATTTCTTTATCCAGTCTACTGTTGATGGGCATTTGGGTTGGTTCCAGATCTTAGCTATTGTGAATTGAGCTGCAATAAACATCAATGTGCAGACAGCTCTTTCTGTTTGCCAATTTCATTTCCTTTGGGTAAATTCCAAGGAGTGGGATGGCTGGGTTGTATGGTAGGTTAATATTCAGGTTTCTGAGGAATCTCCAGACTGACTTCCATAGTGGCTTAACCAGTTTTCATTCCCACCAACAGTGGGTTAGTATCCCTTTTTCCCCACGTCCTCTCCAGCATCTATTGTTGGTAGATTTCTGAATGTGAGCCATTCTAACCAGGGTGAGGTGAAACCTCACTGTGGTTTTGATTTGCATTTCCCTGATTGCTAGTGATCTTGAACATTTTTTCATGTGCCTTTTGGGCATTTGGATTTCCTCTTTTGAAAAATGTCTATTGAGGTCCTTGGCCCATCTCTTAAGTGGATTGTTTGTTTTGATGTTGTGGAGTTTCTTGATTTATTTGTAGATTCTGGTTATCAACCCTTTATCTGTTGCATAGTTTGCAAATATTTTTCCCCATTCTGTTGGTTGCCTCTTCACTTTCCTGACTGTATATTTTGAAGTACAGAAACTTCTCAGTTTGATGCAATCCCCAATGTTAATTTTGGCTTTGACTGCCTGTGCTTCTGGGGTATTTTCCAAGAAGTCTTTGCCAGTACCTATATCTTGCAGGGTTTCTTCAATGCTCTCTAATAATTTGATGGTGTTGGGTCGTAGATTTAAGTCTTTAATCCATGTTGAGTGAATTTTTGTGTAAGGTGAAGGGTAGGTGTCTTGCTTCATGCTTCTGCACGTGGAAATCCAGTTTTCCCAGCACCATTTATTGAATAGACTGTCCTTGTTCCAGGGACTGTTTTTGGATCCTTGGTCAAATATAAGTTGGCTGTAGATGTTTGGATTGATTTCTGGTGTTTCTATTCTGTTCCATTGGCCTATCCATCTGTTTCTATACCAGTACCATGCTGTTTTGATTACAACTTCCCTATAGTATGTCCTGAAATCTGGTATTGTGATGCCTCCGGCTTTGTTTTTGTTGTACAAGATTGCTTTAGCTATTCGAGGTCTCTTGTGTCTCCGTATGAATTTCAGCATCATGTTTTCCAGATCTGAGAAGAATGTCTTTGGTATCTTGATTGGTATTGCATTGAATGTATAAAGTGCTTTTGGGAGAATGGACATTTTGATGATATTGATTCTTCCAATCCATGAGCATGGAAGATTTTTCCATTTTTTGGTACCCTCTTCTATTTCTTTCTTTAAGGTTTTGTAATTTTCATCGTAGAGCTCTTTAACGTCCTTGGTTAAGTTTATTCCAAGGTATTTGATTGTTTTTCTAGCTATTGTGAATGGGATTGATCTTAGAAGTTCTTCCTCAGCCATGGCATTGTCTGTGTATACAAAGGCTGTTGATTTTTGTGCATTGATTTATATCCTGCCACTTTGCCAAACTCCTCTATGAGTTCTAATAGTCTCTTAGTAGAGTTCTTTGGGTTCCCTAAGTAAAGAATCATATCATCTGCAAACAGGGATCATTTGACTTCTTCCTTCCCAATTTGTATCCCTTTAATTTATTTTTCTTGCCTAATAGCTCTGGCTAGAACTTCCAGAGTTATATTGAATAGCAGTGGTGAGAGTGGGCATCTCTGTCTGGTACCAGATCTCAGTGGAAATGCTTCCAACTTTTCCCCATTCAATAGGATGTTGTCCGTGGGTTTTTCATAAATTGCTTTGATGGTATTGAGCAATGTTCCTTCCATAACCAGTTTGCTTAGAGTTTTCATCATGAACGGGTGTTGTATTTTATAAAATGCTTTCTCTGCATCTATTGAGATAATCATATGGTTTTTCTTCTGCAGTCTGTTAATGTGGTGTATCACGTTGATTGATTTGCGAACTAAACCATCCCTGCATTCCAGAGATAAATCCCACTTGGTCTGGGTGGATGATTTTTCTGATGTGTTGTTGCATTCTATTGGCCAGAATTTTACTGAGGATTTTTGCATCTATGTTCATCAGGGATATAGGTCTGTAATTCTCTTTCAATGCTTCATCTTTTTCCTGCTTAGGAATTAAGGTGATGCTGGCTTCATAGAAAGAATTTGGGAGGATTCCCTCTTTTTCCATTGTTCTGAATAGTTTGAGAAGAATTGGAGTTAGTTCTTCTTTAAATGTCTGGTAGAATTCAGCGGTGAATCCATCTGGTCCTGGGCTTCTCTTTGTTGGGAGGGCCTTTATTACTGTTTCAATTTCTGTTTCAGTTATGGGTCTATTTAGGTTTTCGATGTCTTCCTGGTTCAATTTAGGTAGGTTGCATGTGTCCAGGAATCTATCCATTTCTGATAGGTTTCCCTGTTTGCTGGCATACAAGTCCTTGTAGTAATTTCTGATGATTCTTTTTATTTCTGTGGTGTCTGTTGTTACGTTTCCTTTTTCATCTCTGATTTTATTGATTTGGGTCTTTTCTTTTTTTTAGTTAGTTGGGCCAATGAGGTGTCCATTTTGTTCATTTTTTCAAAAAACCAGCTCCTCCTTTGACTGATTTTTTGTAATTTTTTTGGATTCAATCCTGTTGATTTCTTCTTTGATTTTAATTATTTCTCTTCTCCTGCTAGATTTGGGTCTGGTTTTCTGCAGATTTTCTAGATCCTTGAGATGAATTGAAAGCTCATCTATTTGGTACCTTTCCAATTTCTTGATGTAGGCACCTATTGATATAAACTTTCCTCTTAACACTGCTTTTGTTGTATCCCATGTTTTTATATGTTGTGCTGTTATCCTCATTTACTTCCAGAAAGTTTCTGTTTTCTCTTTTAATTTCTTCTATGACCCATTGTTCCTTCAGGAGCATGTTGTTCAATCTCCATGTGTTCGTGTATGCTCTAGGGATTCCTGAGTTGCTAATTTCCAACTTCATTCCTTTATGGTCTGAGAAGCTGCATCATATGATTCTAATTCTTTTGAATTTGCCGAGGCTTGCTTTTTGGCCTAGTATGTGGTCAATCCTCGAGAAGGTTCCGTGTACTGCTAATAAGAATGTAAATGTTTTATGTGTAGGATGAAAAGTTCTGTAGATATCTGTTAGATCCATTTGGGGTATACTTTCATTTAAATCTACTGTATCCTTGTTGATCTTCTGTCCTGTTGATCTGTCTATTTCTGAGAGTGGAGTATTGAAGTCCCCCAGTACTATTGTATTGGGGTCTAAGTCTCCCTTTATGTCCCTTAAGAAATATTTTAAATAAACCAGTGCCCTGTAATTAGGTGCATATACATTGATAATGGTTATATCTTCCTGTTGAATTGATCCCTTAATCATTATATAGTGCCTCCCTTTGTGTCTCCTAACAGTTTTTGCGGTAAAGTTTATGTTGTCCTCTATTGAGATGGCTACACCCGCTCTTTTTTCATTTCTGTTGGCTGTATATCTTTTTCCAGCCTTTCACTTTCAGTCTGTATGGATCTTTGTTGGTAAGATGTGTTTCTTGTAAGCAGCAAATAGATGGGTTTTGTTCCTTAACCCAGTCAGCCAATCGGTGTCTTCTAACTGGACAGTTCAGGCCATTAATGTTCAATGTGACTATTGATAAGTGGTAACTTTGCCCTGCCATTTGCCAAAGATATTTTCTAATATATGTTTTGAACTTCCTGTGATCTTTTGCTGGGAGGTTTCCTTCCTTTACCTTCTTTCATATTGATGACCGTGTTTCTGTGTTTCTGTGTGTAACACATCTTTAAGCATCTTTTGCAGGGCTGGACGAGTGGCAACAAATTCTTTCAATTTCTGTTTGCTGTGAAAGGTCTTTATTTCAACTTCATTAACAAATGAGAGCTTTGCAGGATATAATATTCTGTGCTGGCAGTTTTTCTCTCTTTTTACCTGGGCTATATCTCGCCATTCCCTCCTAGCTTGTAGGGTTTCTGATGAGGAGTCAGCTGTGAGTCTGATTGGAGATCCTCTGAGAGTAATCTGACGTTTCTCTCTTGCACATTTTAGGATCTTTTCTTTCTGTTTCACTGCAGTGAGTTTAATTTCAACGTGTCATGGTGAGGATCTCTTTTGGTCATGTTTACTGGGGGTTCTATGAGCTTCCTGTTCTAGGATGTCTCTGTCCTTCTCCAAACCTGGGAAATTTTCTGCTAGTATCTCACTAAAAAGGCCTTCTAATCCTTTCTCCCTCTCCATGCCTTCAGGAACTCCTAGAACCTGAATGTTGGGTTTTTTAATAGTATCCTTTAGATTCCCCACAATATTTTTTTAATTTCTAATTTCCTCTTCTTTTCTTTGGCTTGACTGTATCCTTTCCTGTTCTCTGTCTTCTAAGTCCAATATTTTCTCTTCTGCTTCACCCATTCTGTTTTTAAGGCTCTCTAATGTGTTTGTCATTTGATCTATTGAATTCTTCATTTCATTATGATTTCTCGTCACTATCACAGTTTCATGTTCTACTAGTTGTTTCATTTCATTTGATTCCTCCTTAATATTTCATTTTCACGAGAGAGATTTTCTATCTTGTCCATCAAGGATTTCTGTAGTTCAAGAATTTGTTTTTGAGAACTTCTTAATGTTCTTATCAATTTTTTGAGATCCGCTTCTTGCATTTCTTCTATCTCATCATCTTCATAATCTTGAATTGGCGTGTCTTTTGCATTTGGGGGCATCATCGTGTCTTCCTTGTTCTTGTTACCTCTGTTTCTGCGTTTGTTGTTTGGCCTATTGGAGATATTCTTTGGTTCCTTCACTGTGGTGTTTTTTCTCGTTATACTATGACTCTAGATTAAGTGGACTGTCTGCTTTTGATGGATCCTTAGAGGCTGTGATGGGTGTGGCCAGAGAGCTCTGTTTGGTTCTTCAGGGTTAAGGCTGTGCCAAAGGTGACTCACCCAGATTGTTATCTGACTCCCTCTCTCTCTCTCTCTCTCTTTTTTTTTTTTTTTTTGACTCAGTTGGGAAGTAATTCCACACAGCTGAGTGTAACTGAGGCCAGTTGATGTATGAAATCTGGCCCCTGTGGGTATTTGTCTGCTCTACCCCTGGACCACACAAAGAGTTTATACAGCCCTCAGTGTGGTCTCAAATTTCTCTGCAGTCTCTCACCGGGTTGCCAAGGTTACCGAATTTGTGTACTCGGTGAGTTTTCTCGCCCCCCCACCCCCAAATTTTCACAGTCTCAGTTAATTATCTTCACACTTTCACTAGGTCTTAACCTCCTGTTATTTCTCCCCACCAGAGTCAGGTTTTTCTGCTTGGCTAATGGCGGGCACCGCTTTGCATACATAAAATGGCACCTGCTCTTTGTCTTGCTCGGCTTTGTAAGGTGAGTGGAGAGAGAGGCTAATGTCCATGCCAGTTTCCCTTATTTATTCGTTTTTTTCTCTCCTCCAGTTAGCCTGGTGAACTTTCCCCAGTGGGGCTTCAGGCCTCGTTCCCTCTAGGCTCTTTCTGCCTTTCCCCGCCAATGTCTCGGGTTACTGAGGTTTTTGTCTCACTTCCCCTTCCAGCGCTAGCACACAGACTCTGTGGCTCGGCTTCTGCGGCTCAGCTCCCGCGGCTCAGCTCCCGTGGCTCGGCTTCCACGCGGTAGGTGACCTTGCTCTCCCCGTAGGTCCTCCGTGTCACATCCACTAGATCTGGAAGAGTTTCCTCTGCAATTTTTTCCTGAGCTTTTTCCTGAGGCTACAGTAACTCCACTTTTATTAAACTATTTTTTCCCGGACTATCGGTGCGTGCCCTCACTATTCTGCCATCTTGGCTCTGCCAGTAAATGCCTCATTTTAATGATAGACATTTTGTGTTAAAATAGTGGAAATGCTATTTTTGAACTAGTGATAAGCATATTGTATTTTGTTACATAGGATTGTATAATCCAACCCATAGCAGACTGTCTCTTTGCAACAAGGATTTATCTGGACTTCTGCCTCAACAGATACATTACTTTACACCATAATTAGAATCCAAGATTAGAAGCACATCATATTATTGAGACAGACTGGGCTTCCCATCTTGTGGGATGTAATTATTTCCTTATGTGTGTTAGGAAGTTAGATTCTATTATTATTTTCTAACAAATGAATGGGAAAAAATTCACTCTAAGTCACAGTACTTCTGCAATCAATAGCTCAAGAAACACAGAGACAAAGAATCAGGGCTTTTTTAGGCTTAAATTCTAAAAATGATTTTTCCAATCCATATTTTTTTGTATTACAGAGAAAACAATCTCTCTTCTCCCACGTCACAGATGTCTCTGTAGCTCCTGACTGCATCAGCAGAATAACAAGTGGATTCTCAAGATTACACTGCGCTTTTGCATCTTTTTAAGCTTTCCTGCAGAGAGTGGAAACAGCCAGTGCCTTTGTTGTACATTGTGTAATTATATTTGGACAAATTAGGTGATTCCCCTTTAATGTTGGTCAATGTAACAGGCTCCCAGAGTGAAACAAAATAGAAATTCATTTGTACTTCCTGTCTGATGCAGAAGGCACACAGGCAGAAACACAGATCACTATTTTGGTAAAAAAGAAATCACCATCTGCTTTGTGTAGGGACTCATGTCCAAGCCTGATCATCTCATACAAGCATTTTCATGTTAGAGTCTTTGGACCACAAATCACCCTCAGTTTTTCTCTGAAGGGAATATGTAGATTGTGGCAATTAAAAGAATAGAAAATGGGAATACAGGCACGTTTTTGTTTGCAATTTTCAATGCAGTGAAATTTGACTCGAGAACTAGTCTTATAGAAAATGGTGTTAAAAACAGAGTAAACAGTAAGGGATTGAAGAATCTTTATATAATTCCCACAATTCTCTTAAGGGCTTAGCACAGTAGCTTTGAGATTTATGAATTTGTGTAATAATGGTGCCTTGATTTTATAGAGTGCTTTCAGAGCAATTTCCTCACTTTGGGTATTTTTTTTTCCAGCTTAGAGAATGCTCTATCAGAGTGTCAGGCATGTTGGGAAGCTGATTTAACTTGTAGTCCAATCAAGGATCATTTAGATTAAATGAACTAATGTATGTGCAAGCACTTTGTAAGGTACTATGCTCTCTACAAATACAAGGTGAGATCACTACTAATAAATAAATGATAGATTTAAAGGTTTTTTTTTTTTTTTGACAGGCAGAGGGGACAGTGAGAGAGAGGGACAGAGAGAAAGGTCTTCCTTTGCCGTTGGTTCATACTCCAGTGGCCGCCGCGGCCGGCACGCTGTGGCTGGCGCACTGCTCTGATCCGAAGGCAGGAGCTAGGTGCTTATCCTGGTCTCCCATGGGGTGCAGGGCCCAAGCACTTGGCCATCCTCCACTGCATTCCCTGGCCACAGCAGAGAGCTGGCCAGGAAGAGGGGCAACCGGGACAGAATCCGGTGCCCTGACCGGGACTAGAACCCGGTGTGCCGGCGCCGCAAGGCGGAGGATTAGCCTATTGAGCTGCGGCGCCGGCCTAAAGTTATTTTTGTAAACACTCACCTTCACTTCCAACTACTGAGTAACAATTACCAGATGAAAAAAATTATGAATGTTCCCATTTTATGTCCACTGCTAAGGTATGTAGTTCAGCACAATACTTCTGGCCTCTTGAGATTTGAGACCTTTGGAAGAGCTATGAGATGACTGCCAAAAGCCATCTGTCTTTGCATGTGAAGAATATGTGGAGGGGCCATTTCACTTTCTGTGCTGTAATGAAGTTAATGTCATTTCATTCTCCCAATGGTTTTAGATACTGAGAAACTATAGTGCAATTCTTGTATTGCTTGTGGGGAAAAGAGCTAAAATTTCTATGTAGTTGAGCTTCACCTTCCCTATGCTATTTTAATTAGGATACAGGAAACCCTGGTTGCAGATAATATTATAATTACCATTTCAATGGTGGTTATGGGTAGAACTAGCCTTTTAAAAACTGAAGGAGACTCCAAAACAAACTATAGTATAACACCCAAACTAAATCTCTGAAACTGCACTGACATGAGGGTGTTTTCAAATTCCATGCACATTATAGTTGACTGAAATTGCTACTTGATGGACTAAATTACATTCTCCTCGTCACTCATTTATGAATGTCTTAACCTCAGAATATGATTGTATTTGGAGAGAGGGTCTTTACAAACCTAACTATATGAAAATAAGATCATTAATATGGACTGTACTCCAATATGACCAATGTTCCTATAAGAAGAAGAAATTTGGATGCAGATATCTACAGAGGGAATACTGCTTCCAGACGATCTTTTAACTTGATTTGTGACATCAGCTCCTCCCTGGATCTCCTGTTAGAGTCAGCATTACCAGCCCCCCTCTCCAGTTATGTGAGCCAGTGCCTTAAAATGACACACATACTCCCTCCCTCTCTCATCTCTATCTGTCTCTATTCCTATCACTATCATCTCTATACTGCCTCCATCTCCATTTTTCCCTCTTTATATCCTATTGGTTATGTTTCTGTGAAGAACTCTATGACTTATATAACTACCTACAGACATTCATATTCTAAAAATATTATCGCAAGCTGCCTCTACATTATACATTCAAATTTAGTGGCTAAATAAATTGGCTGTAGAGTTGCACTGTTTGGGTTTAATCAAGACTCTGCCACTTTCTAGAAAAATATCTTTTACTGAGCCATGAAACATTTTAGTACTTAGTTTCCTCATCTGAAAATGGGAATGACAGAGTGTGAGTGGTTCTAAGAAGTACAATGGTTTTAAAGCATTAGGCAAAGTGTCTTCTCACATCATAAGCTCTCAAAAGATGCTAGTTATTATCATCAAATCATTATTTATATATTATTTTATTTAGGATTCTTGCTTGTGTATAGTAGGAACTGACTAAAACTAGTTTAAGGAGAAAGGAATTTATTTAAAAATGTTGTACAGTTCACAGAATCACTGGCAGGTCAGAGCACCACAGACACCACAGCCAACATGGACTGGTCCTGTGAAGACTCCACTGCAAATGCCCTGGAATCACTTGCACCATCAGTACCACTGAAGACTCAAGATTGGCTGCTGTTGCAGGGCTATGTCTTTCCTGGTGAACTAAATCACAAGCTTCCATTTTGATGTCTGCAGTGAAAGCATTAGGTACAATCTATACTTATGTTGTGACAAACTGCACAGTGTTCTGGGAGAACAAGTATCAGTTATAGTTAGCTCTGACAGTGAGAGATAGGCTCTAGCATACAAAATAGAAGATACATAAGACATGGGAATGCTAAGTGTTAGTTCACCCAATGTGTGAATGTGTATGCTCATATTTTTAGGGTCACATTCTAATCCACTCTCTTTAATTTTCAACCACTGCAGCCTAAAATAACTCCCAAACTTATTTCCAACTTCCCTAACTTGTTTATGTATGTTGAGTTGCTTTAAGAGCTTTGGTGTGACAGTTCAGATGAAGGGTCTAAGATTATTTTGGTGCATGTGAAGATATGTCACTATGAATTCTTAGGAAAATATGAACTTTGGAATCAGAAAGAATGAGGTTTGTATTCTGGCTTTCTGCTTAGTGCCATAGGGACCACTGGCAAGCTTCTTACCTTGGGTCTTATCCTCTCCATTTGTAATACAGAATAGCAATAAATGACAGACTCTAAAGGATGTTTATGAGAATTGGACACAACATGTCATGTAATTTGGTACTGGGTAAAAATAGGATCTTCTTTAATCATTTGTTAACCTTTAGGGGCATCTGAAAGATCAATGAAACAGTATTTTTATATGTTTTTATCAAATTTTTACCCATAGAACAACAACAAGTAAATGTCAATTATTTTGAATGTTTCAGCTTTTTTTTTTCTGAGTGACATTTCTAATGAACATCACATGATGGAAAATTTCAGGATCACAGAGTTAGGGAAAAAACCTAGCTCAACATCTTCTAAGACATTTTACTAAGGTCTGTGGCTCACTGTCCCCCTGCCACATCAAACCAGCATCCTCATCACACAGAGAACAGAAAGGCCATTTCACGATTGGCATATATTTTCCCACACCTAACCTCAGTGTTTCCCTATTTCTGCTTCTTCTCCTCAGTACAAATGCAGCTACAGAGTGCACTGCACACAATATGAAGTGAACACTGACTGGACAGAGTCAGCAAAGAAATCTTCGCCAAAAGCTTATTACCTGGAAAAGTTTGTTTAGAAACAATGGTTTGAGGAACAGAAAATGATCCTACAATAGTAAAATGACATCCCTAAATACATGTACTCAGTAGTTGTCTTGAAAAAATGTTTTCTTATCCTGAAAATTATTGAGAACAAGACATATCAATTTCTCATCCTTTATTGGGAAATTTATTTAATTATTATTTGTGAACTTGTGCTATGTGCTAGGAGGCACTGTGCTTGGTGCCAAGTATACAAAGAGGAAGAACACAGGCGTGGCCTCTTTACCAAGTTTACAAACAGTGTAGAGCCATATCTTAATCATATCCAGTTAATTTGTTAAGAGGAACTGTTAATTCATGCAATAACTTCACTCATTCAACAATCATTAAATGCCTATTAAGGCCAAGCAGTGTATTAAGCTGGTTAATATTAGCCACATTTGAAGTGGGTATTTTGATGTTGCTTAGGCTGCCTGCTTCCCATAGCAAACGCCTGGGTTTGAATCCTGATTTTGCTCCCAATTCCAGCTTCCTGCTAGTGAGCACCCTGGAAGGCAGTTGGAATAGTTGGATCCCTGCCTCCCAAGTGAGTGACCCAGATTGAGTTTCTGACTCCTAGCTTCAGCATGGCCAAATCCAGACTGTTGTAGGCATTTGGAGATTGAACCAGCAGGTGGGGGATTTCTCTCTGTCTCTGTCTCTCCCTATGTCTGCCTGTCTGCCTTTCAGGTAAACAGAATAAACAAAATAATTTTTAAAAATTGCCATATTCATCCCATACTTACTGTGTGCCTAGTCCTGTACCACTTGCTTTGTATGCTTTTCAATCCTCTCACCAAGCATATGAGATACATTTTATTTTACAGATGAGGGAACGCAGGTTTGGAAGGGGTAAGCAACTTGCTTCAGGTGACACAGCCATAAGGCAGTAGAACTGTGGGGTGTGACTGCAGGGTCTAAACTCAACCTCTGCTCAGCAGCCTCTCAGAAGAAGTCCATCTTGTGACTCACACTGATGATGAGCCAAATGACTAGATCAATCTAAGTGTACAGCAGGAGAATACTGCTCCCTCAGGGCCCTTGATGGATCTGCACTGATGGTGCTAACAATTTCTATAAATTAGGAAAACAGTAATTAGGCCCACCAAGTTGAAGTCCAGGGACAGAAATGGAATTGCAATAGCTATAGTCACAGATAGGGAGGCAGAAACCAGAGAAAACAATTTACTGCCTTGCTGAATGACCCCAGGGCATCTCTAGACCACTTATTTTCTTTTTAGTCACTGCAAAATTAAGCAATTCTATATCCCACCTTCTCATGCTTTTTGATGGTTTTTATTTGTAAAAACTGAGTCTTCATTTTGAAAGGATATGATCCGTGTGGAAAGAGTGAACTGATTTTAAGACATCTAAACAATCAGGAAAGTATTTCAAGATGATACTGCTATGCTCATAAGTGCTGAACAAAAGGCATTCCAGAAGTGCGAAAGCAGATGGGCAAGTGGAAGCTGTCTTAGCACATTCAAAAACATCAAGATGTAAGCTGGTGGTAGTGGAGAAAAGCAAAAAAACATCCAATTATCATCATGGAGCCTCAGAAAATTGGGAGAACCAAGCACTTTTGAAAGTCAGGCTGACAAGTGTTCAGCAACAGGGGACTTCTTTATTTTTTTTTTTATTAATATAAAGAGAACAGATTTCATGTATTTCATAGATACAGTTCTAAGAACATAACCATACTTCCCTCCCTCCCTCCCTCAATTCTTCCCTCCTTCCTTTCTGGCTCATCCACATAATAGGACATGATTCAGCTATATAAAATAAATTAGAAGTACTCTATGATATGATATAGAAGAATATCTAAAATACACCATTGAATGAAAGAGCAAAGAACAGAATGATGTATGTGGAATGCTAACTTTGTTAAGAAAGGGAAAAAATAAAAATTTTTATATGAGATGGTTTCAAAACATTTGTGGAAAAACAGAATTAAGACAATGCACATTTTTCATGAATTTTTTAAAACATCATATTTGCTTGTATTTGCATAAAGAAACCAACCATTCAAGGATAATGAAGAATAAACAAAAATGGTGAGGAAAAGAGATGAATTTGGATGGTACTGAAGGATGATATGTGCAACTCTCAATGTTTACCTTTTAATTTTGTTCTTATTTTTGAATTATGTAAATACATTACCATTTTAACACTTAAAAAGTGGGGTAAAACACATATCTGATAAAGGGCTGATACCCAAAACATACAGAGAATATTTAAAAGAATACTACAAAAAATCAAATAAAAATGACAGACACCTCATCAAGGAAGATTGTGGAGAACTGCAAACTTAAACAATGTCACAACACATCTATGAGAATGGTTAAAATCGAAAACAATGATGTCAGCCGGTGCCGCGGCTCACTAGGCTAATCCTCCGCCTTGCAGCGCCGGCACACCGGGTTCTAGTCCCGGTCAGGGCACCGGATTCTGTCCCGGTTGCCCCTCTTCCAGGCCAGCTCTCTGCTGTGGCCAGGGAGTGCAGTGGAGGATGGCCCAAGTCCTTGGGCCCTGCACCCCATGGGAGACCAGGATAAGCACCTGGCTCCTGGCTCCTGGCTCCTGCCATCGGATCAGCGTGGTATGCCGGCCGCAGTGCACCAGCCACGGCGGCCATTGGAGGGTGAACCAACGGCAAAGGAAGACCTTTCTCTCTGTCTCTCTCTCTCACTGTCCACTCTGCCTGTCAAAACAAAACAAAAAAAAGAAAACAATGATGTCACCAATTGTCAGCAAAGATATGGAATAGCAGGAACGTTGTTGGTAGGAATGCAAAATGGTGTACTTTGGAAGACTGTTGAACAGTTTCTTACAAAACTAAATATTGCCATGTGATTCAATAATCATACTCCTTGAAATTTAAATGAGTTTAAAACTCATATGCAGACAAGTATCTGTACATAAGTACTTATGAAAGTTCCATCCATAATGCCAAAATATGGTAGCCACCATGATGTCTTTCAGTAGGTGAATAGAAAACTTGTGAAACAACTATTCAGTGGAATATCATTCAGAAATAAAAGAAATGAGCTATCAATCCAGGAAAAGATATGGAGAACTCATATACATGTTGCTAAGTGAGACATGTCAACCTAAAAAGGCTACACAGTGTATAAATCAAATAATTGAGCATTCTAGGTGTTTGCAGCTTGAATTACTCATATGGTATTCAATGTGATTAAAGAGATTCACAATGACTCATTTTTATGAAATTCAGTATATGAAATACAAAAAAAAGCTCAAAATGTTGACTAAGGGAAAAAATCTATATATAAATATTTGAGTTAGGATAGCATTGACATTCTCAACAGAATCAACTGAAACATTGTCTACAAAAATGTGAGGGAGACAGATTTCTAACAAAGAAGTCATGTAGACTTCAATTTAATACTTTGTCAAGTAAAAATAGAGACAGAAATTTGGCTTAGTGGTTGAGATGCTGGTTAGGTACCTGCATCTCATATTAGAATCCTTAGGTTCAATCTGTGGCTCCAGCTCCTGATTCCAGCTTCCTGCTAATGTGGGCCCTGGGAGGCAGCAGTAACGGCTCAAGTATTGGGTCCCTGCCATCCATGAGGTAGACTTGGATCTAGTTCTTGGCTTCTAGCTTCAGCCCTTGGCTGCTGCAGGTATTTGAGGGGAGTAAACAAAAGATAAAAGTTCTCTTTATTTGTCTTTTTCTCTCTGCCTCTCAAATAAACAGTTAAAAAAAAGGCATTGTCAGGCAAGCCAGATCTGAAGAAGTTTGTCTTTCGTGCAGCCACTCTCAGGAAGATAATGGGGGAGAATCCACAAGGGTAAAAATGAAGGAAAAAGACACGGACTCTAGGAAAGAGAGGCTCTAATACAAAATAGAGACAAATATTCCCAGCCTGACGATCTTAAAATGATGCTGTAGAGAATAACTGGCTCAGAAGGGAACAAGAGAAATCAGAGATGTGGGAAAGATGCCGCTCAGAAGATTAATTTTGTAGAGTACCAATGTAGTTGAGAAGAGTTGTACACATAGAACAAAGAATCTGTTGATAATCTGGTAGTGAGAAACAAAGCAAAATTGTTCAGGAAAGGGAATTTAGACACAGAAAACTAAATTGCTCAGTTGTGAAAGAGCATTCATACAGTTATAAAAATGTAAACATTGATTGTGCAATGAAAATCTGCACTATAACTAGTGCCATATTAATCATATTAAATATTTACCAACTGGTCTGTATGGGACACAAATCAGCTATACTAGACTTTGGATAATGTTAAAGGTCATGTACTATGTCAGGAATTACTATCCTCATTGCTGAATTGTTGGAGTAGAGTATCTGGGAATGGTAGGGTAAGATTGGGCTAATGGAGTATATGCCTGAGAGCAGTAATTATTTCCAAATTTATAGGGAGGTATTTAATTATTTTAAATCGAGTGGCAGTTAATCGGTCACCAGACATTAATAGTTGACAGATGATATGTGTTGGTGAAGGCATGGGGGATTGTATGAAAATGCAAAATACCAAGGAGCAGCAGTACAAGTGATATAATTTAGAAATGTAAAAGCAGGGGCTGGCACCATGGTGCACTAGGTTAATCCTTCGCCTGTGGCGCCGGTATCCCATATGGGCACTGGTTCTAGTCCTGGTTGCTTCTCTTCGAGTCCAACTCTCTGCTGTGGCCTGGGATAGCAGTAGAGGATGGCCCAATTGCTTGGGGCCCTGCACCTGCATGGGAGACTGGGAAGAAATGCCTGGCTCCTGGCTTCAGATCGGCGCAGCGCCAGCCATTGCAACCATTTGGGGAGTGAACCAACAGAAGGAAGACCTTTCTCTCTGTCTCTTTCTCTCTCACTGTCTGTAACTTTACCTGTCAAATAAATAAATGAAATAAATAAAATCTTTTTTTTTTTTTTTTTTTTTTTTTTTTTTACAGGCAGAGTGAGTGGACAGTGAGAGAGAGAGACAAAGAGAAAGGTCTTCCTTTGCTGTTGGTTCACCCTCCAATGGCCGAGGTGGCCGGTGCGCTGCGGCCAGCGCACCACGCAGATCCGAAGGCAGCAGCCAGGTGCTTCTCCTGGTCTCCCATGGGGTGCAGGGCCCAAGGACGTGGGCCATCCTTCACTGCTCTCTCTGGCCACAGCAGAGAGCTGGCCTGGAAGAGGGGCAACCGGGACAGAATCTGGTGCCCCAACCGGGACTAGAACCCGGTGTGCTGGTGCCACAAGGCAGAGGATTAGCCTATTGAGCTGCGGCGCCGGCAAAATCTTTAAAAAAATAATAAAAAAAAGAAATGTAAAAGAAAATAGCAAAATGGCAAAATCAGTTACTAGTGCCTAATGAGACTGGAGGGAGATGAAACATACAGGGGGATAAGAGATTAATAATAAATTCTTAAACCTATATTTGTATTTGTATGAATGGTAAAAACATTTGAAAAATGAATGTCCACTAGATACTGGGATCAATGCAATTTTGAAGTAAGTATTATTATTTTCATTTTACTCTTAAGAAAGTAAAGTAAAAGTAAAAGAAAAGTGAAAGTAAAAGAAAGAAAGTAAAAGTAATTGTCCTTTGTCATCAAATAGAGTATTCCCTTGTTGATTAAAAGACCAACTTAAGGCATTTAGACCAAAGTTTCCAGCAGCATTACTTAAATATTGATTTTTGATTCATCTTAACAATAATCAAGTTATGGACCTACATGTGTGACAGAAATATCAAGGGAGTCCTTTATCCTTAGTTACCACAAATGCTTCTTGGCATCATTGACAGAAAGAGCAAGCTAATGGAATTCATTATTAAATTTGTCATATTTCTTAGTACTGTTTGCTTAATTAAAAAAACTGAAAGAAACTGGATGTAGAAATCTGTCAGAGAAGACCTCTGAGCCTTCTTTATTCTCTCTTCATTAAGCCTTCAATATTATGAAGAAATAAAAAAAAGTGTGCAAAGTGAGCAATGTAATGTGAAAATCAAAGTGTTACTGTTAATATGTCAATCAGGCAATAGGAAAATTAGAATTGCTCATATGCTCAAAATCTAGAAGAAAATAGTATCTTAAAGGAATGAATGTATAGTTACAGTGAAACTGAAATAAAGAAAGTCACCAATTTATCTTGGCTTTTGGTTCAGAAGGATTGAATATTGTTTTGCTGGGAAAATATTACAACCACATTTGGCCTAAAATGGAAGGCTAAGGTGAAGATTGGATGAGAGGGACCACTCTGGCTGGCTTCAGAAGTAATCTTGCGATTGTCTTGTTCACAGTTTCCCAATATTGTATTTGGGCAGGGATCTTTTCAGCCCTAATGGAAACTAACAGTGTTCCCAGGATATGGCGCAGCATATACTGCAGAAATGTAGGACTTCAGAGCCCAGCATAACATTGATTTACTACAGAACTGTGAAGTTTGCTGAATCAGCACAATCTCTAATTTTTACATGTCTCCTGAAATATAGAAAGGGACTTTTATCTCATCCTACTTCACATTTTTCATTAACACAAGAAAGCATTACTGTGGAAATTCTCTGTTAAGACCCTCAGTTGGGCATCCTTCACTGAAAACTAATGCAGGCGAAGCCTTTCTTATCTAAAATCATATGGAAGTTAATTGCCCACATTGACCAAGGTCATGAAATGTTTCTGTTCATGGACTATGAGCTGACCATAAACCTGAATTGGCTTTTTGTTACCATAGTTCATAGCACCCAGATATACCCGCCCCCAAAAAAAATTTAAAAAAGGGGAAAAATCATGATAACTTTTCTTGGTAAGTTAGATTTTAACCTATTTATGCATAGCTCTCTGTGTGTTCTGATATTTCCCCCCTCTGAATGATAAACAATCATGTTTTACTATTTTCTGGATTTTAGAAAATATTTTTATTACAAAAGTAGAATCCCAGCTTTTAGTATTCTAACCACAGAATATATAGTAGCCCTGTTTGGGTACCCTTTTATACTCAAATAGTAATTTGTCACCCTGTACTAATGTTTGACCTGCCCCAGAACAGACAGTATGTGGCAGTGTTGAAGATGATACAATTGTGAACAAGATGGCCTAATTCTTTATCAGTCAGAGACAGGATACTGTCACCTTCATCTTTTGCTATCTCTTGCTTACCCTTAGAGGGTTGGATTAATTCTCCCTCAGGTCCTTGGTTAGCCATCAAATTTCATGGTTCCTGTCCTAGGAACTGCTTTTTTTTTTTTTTTTTTTTTACTGTACTTTATTCTGGTAACTGAAGTGCTTAATAATATAACCAGTGATGCTTCTGAAAAGCTGAGAATCTATATTATGTAGAGGTTTTTAAAAACACCAGCTTTTGCATTAAAAAGGAATGAGTTGAAGATCTTTGGCATTTTAAGTAGCTGTGTGACTTTGAGCATGTTACTTGAAATTTCTGAACCTTTCATGTCTATCTAGCAGTTATTGATAATTCTTATTTAATAAATAGAGTGAGAATATGAAATACATAGGGCATATAGAACAATATCTAGCACAGAACTATCAATTATCTATAATTATTAATTTAACTACAGTTTTTATTGATAATAAGAGATGACCATCTTCTACTCCCTGGAGACCTGGGGGAGATTTTTAGCACGTAAGCACAGACATCATCTGGTACATAAGAGACATGACAGGCTGCATATTTCTGAGTCTCATTTTGGAGCCAGAGTCCATCAGTCATTCGCGGCCATTCTCTGAATCAGAACAGCTGACAGAATCCTCAGTGAGGTCATTATTTTTAGCTTTGGAACTGTTAAAAAGTCTGCAGGGGATTTTTATGGCATTCAACAAATTAGCAAAGGTCATCAAAACAAATCCACTTACTGAGTTCATTGACTCAAAATCCTATCAGACCCGGGCTGTCATATTAAATTAAAGAGCTTCCTACTGGCCATGTGTCCACAAAAAGGGTCAAACTAAAATGTGTTTAGATTTTATCCATTGTTGCTGCATTTTGAAGTCACAAATTTTGACCCTAAACCCATTTGTCTCCTATATATACCCTTCCTCCCCTCATATAGTGATGCATTTTCCCCTAGCAAGCTCCTTTTTTCTGTCTGTCCAAATCCAAGTCCACCCCTCTAGGGAGGTATCCTTAAGTTCTGTAACACCTGTTTCAGATCTGTCTTGCTCTTGATTCTGCAAGCTTGTAAAGATGATTTCAACTCTGCTCATCAGCTCTGTATAAAGGTGTTACATATGACTCAAGTAGACTTCTACGTTTTTACAGATGTTCTTAACAACATTCATCTCTGCTTTACTGATTATTCAAGCTTGTGGAGCAGCCATCAATGAATAAAAAAGACTGCTCACTATAGACTCTGGCCAAATAGTATGACACTGAGCTATTTGTTTTCCATATTGCCATAAATAACATTTCTGTTTGAATACTTGATGGTCAGGTAGTTGATCCAATTCTCTACATATACTGATACCTTTCTTTTTAAAAAATTGTTTAAATATTTATTTTATTTATTTTAGAGGTAGAGTTACAGAGAGAGAGAGAGAGAGATGGAGGAAGAAAGAGACAGAGATATCTATCTCTTCTATCTTCTGGCTCACTCCCCAAATGGCCACTACGGCCAGGGCTAGACCACACCAAAGCCTGGAGGTTTCTCTAGATCTCCAACATGGGAACAGGGTCTCAAGCACTTGGATAGTCCTCCTCTGTTTTCCCAGGAGTGTTAGCAGGGAGCTGGATTGCAAATGGAGCAGCAGGGACTTGAACCAGAGCCCATATGGGATGCCAGCATCATAGGCAGTGGCTTTATCTGCTATGCCACAGTGCTGCCCCCTGAATGATACTTTTCAATCAAGAAAGACCACAGGCAATTGGATTATTCAGTGACATCAATTGGGATCTAATAGAATTGCTTTATTGAATTGTGTTTTGGTGTTATGCTAACAGATCACACTGGGCTGTCTTTTTAAACATCTAGTAGAGAAATAGTTCTTAAACCTCATCAAGAAAAGCTGCACACCTTCTGAGTAGTAAATTAGATTTTTATTTTATAGGCAGCTTCAATCATGTAGGTTGATTGTTTTTTCTTAGGGCATTAGAAAACCTAGTGGTAAATCTCAAGTCCATTTTAAAAAAAATCAATTTATTTTATTCAGAAAATTTTATTTGAAAAGCAGAAAGAGAGAGACAGAGAGAGAGAGAGGGAGAATATCTTATCTGCTGGTTCACTCCTCAAATGCCTATACCAGCTTGTGATGGGCCAGATTGGAGCCAGCAACCCAGAACTCATTCTGGGTCTTCTGCATTGGTGGTAGAGTTCCAACTACTAGAGCTCTCACCTGCTGCCTCCAAGGTGCACATTACCAGGAAGCTGGAATCAGAAGTGGAGCTGGAACTCAATCTCAGGTACTCTGATACAGGATGTGGGCTTTTCTGAATGGTGTCTTAACTGCCATGCCAAATGCCTGCTCCTGGAGTCCATTTCTTTCAACTGTTTTGTCCATCTCTAGTTATAGGTCTGGCTGTATTATTTTTCTATCTATAGCTTTCCTTTCTTTGGTAATTGAAGTTAATTATTTTAATATTTTTGCGCTTAAAATATTTTTGTGAGGTGCTTCACATCTTTTGCAGATTGAGGTGAAGATTAAAACTAAATTCCTGGGCTGGAGTCATGATCTCACAGGTTAAGCCACCACACCTGCAACTCAGGCATTCCAAATGGGTGCTGGTGTGTGTCCTGGCTGCTCCACTCTCAATCCAGCTCCCTGCTAATAGCCTGGGAAAAGCAATGGAAAGTGGTCCAAGTACCTGGGCCACTGCCACCACTGTGGGAGACTCAGAACAAGTTCCTGGCTCTTGGATTTGGCCTGGCCCAGCCCTGGCCATTGTGGCCATTGGGGGAGTGAACCAGTGGATGGATAATCTCTCTCTCTGTCTCTCCCTCTCTATCTCTAGAACTCTGCTTTTCAAATAAATAGCTAAATCTTTTAAAAATTAAATTCCTGGTCTGTTACTTCAATGAGTTATAGCAGCTATAATTCACAATCACTTAGCAATTATTTTTTTTGTCTTGTGTTCTTTAGTAGTTTTATGTCCCTACAACTAGATTTTAAGTTAAGGAATATTCTTAAGGTTTTCCTATGTTCCTCACATACTGGCAGCTTAGCATGTGCTAATTGAGTCTTGAAGTCAAATTTGTGCACATAATTTTGCTTCTAAGTAAACAGTTATATGATTTTCACCTCAATGTCATTGAGCCTCAGAGGATTCCACTTTCCTCCTTTCCATACAAGGGAGTTGGCTTAAGTAATCATCAGTGTCCTCTCTGGTTCTAAGATTCTGTTGTAAGTTCTTGTGTTGCAGACATTGATATTTAAGGACAGGATTGACTTACTAGACCCTTCACAGATAAAAATGTGACCAGGAAGCCAATTTATTGTAGGGAATGCTCATGAAAAGAAGATTTATGTCCATGAGAAATTTATTCATTTTTCTCTTAAAGAAAGAAGAGGACTCTTCCAGATACTTTTTTCAGAATTTAAGATGGAAGAACAATTACAACTGGGCCATAAAATGACTATAAAGACAGAGCCTTTTAAAGTACATAGTTTCACATACAGCAAGTGCTAATTCCAGTTCTTCCACTACAAAACAGGCAATACTTTAGAAGGACCCTATGCTGAGATTTAATATCTACTTTCTAGTCCAAGATTGGTCATTAATTGACATATTTACTGTTCTTTGTCTACTAGATTTTTCATTCATGAAAAGGGAAAAATTATCAGCCCTATCTGAGAGGGAAAACATGATAATATATTACATAAACTTTGTGGAATAGTGTGATAATTTTGCTAAGGTATGGCCACAGGTATGGGACCAAAGCAAGGAATCAAAAATGATATCAGATGACTCAGTAGGTATTTTGGATTGCTTTTATGGGGTAACTGGATGATTTTTAAAAGTTGATCTTTAAAGTGGCTGAAACAATCTTTAAACTCTTGATGTTACCTGATTTTGTTAATGATTAATCAGCTTATTAATTTCCCCAAAAATGAAATTCAGTGGATGAGAACAAAGTCCTGCCAAGGCCTAGGTCCAAGTCTGTTTTAATTCACTGTATATAAAATGATCTTAGCGAGTACTTCCTAAAAACATAGTATGGAAGTTCAGTGAATGAGGATTTATCATCATTGGCTATATGGTTTTTATTTGTGCTCTGCCAGATAAGATAGAAGTTTCTAGGATATGCTTCAGCAAATTTACAAATAATGTAACATGGAATTCTGATATCATATTGACATTCTTGCTTTATATTGCTTGTTGTCAAGTTTGCGTCACCACCATATCAATCATAGAAGAAAAACTGGAAACAATTCTTTCAGAATTGGCACCCTCAGATCTGAGTTTGCCCAAGGATTGGTACCTGCTATGGTCTGAATTTTGAGTCCAGAAAATTCTCGTGTTGAAATTATACCACCAAGACCCTCATGGAAAATGAGATAACTTCTAGTTCTACATAGTCATTGAATAGTCATTCCACATAGTTATTGGATGAAAAAGATTAGGTTTTCACATGGGATTTGTTTAAAACAGACTTCGTTGATTGTGTTGAGGCAGAATAGGGCTATAGACTGGAGTAAAGGGAGAAGATGGAAGCAGTTCAGAATGGCTCAATGTCTTGGTGGCATTGAACAGATCTTTCTTCTTTTTTAAAATACTTGAGAGAGAGAGAGAGAGAGAGAGAGAATGAATGAATATGAATAACAGCTATGGACCATGCTGAAGCTAGGAGCCAGGGACTCCATTGTGGTCTCCCATATGGGTGATAGGAGCCAAAGTGCTTGGGCCATTCTGCACTGCCTTCCTAGGTGCATATGATGAAACTAGATTGGAAGTAGAGTAGTTGGGACTCGACCAGGACTTGGATATAGGATGCCAGACTAACAAGTGGTGGCTTAACACACTACATCACAATGCCAGCCCAGAACAGACCTTTCAAAACATCAGTACGTGATTTTTATGTTATGAAATGTGCATAGATGCTCTTAATTACCTTTCCTTCAGTGGTGTGAAGACTGTTGACTTTTCAGACTCCTCTATTTAAAACAGTCCCCATGCCCATGCACCTGCTTATACTCACCTCTCTATACCTCTACTGATTTTCTTTTCCTTATCATTTCTACATTATATTTTGCATCAGTGACTGGGCTGATTATTTTATATTCTTCTACAACAGATTGTAAGGTACATTAGAGTTTTTTTTGCCTATAATAGCTCATGATACATGGTAAAGACTCAAGAAAGCTTGAAGTAAATGAATAATGATTTAAGTGTTTGAATTATTAATAATATTAATCACTATTACTTACTAATTAAGGAATGAATTTTAAAAATATTCTCCTTAATTCTTCAAACTATTAGGTAGAGATTGGTATGTTAAATTCACAGTTTCAAAATGTGCCAAAGGATGGGTACTCCACTACTAACACCATTTTCTTCCTTTAAGGAAATGGCAGATTTATCCATAGTTGTGTTGGGATCACAGTTGTTGAAATAAGTATTTTCTTCCTGATAATTTGGAAGAGGAACTAATGGCCAAATAACTTGTCATATATCTTTTCTGCCTACCAAGCAGTTGTCTGCACTGTGCTTCAGAGAACACACAAAAAATGTTGGAAAGTAGTCTACTAGCAATGAGACACAAAGGAATATGCTGAACCCAATAGTTATATTTAAGCTGCCAGTGATAGGGAAAAAGATGTATCCCCAGAGCCTTTTAAAGTGATCACAAGCTAACCTAAGAGGAACTGAGTCACTGGCCTGTGAATCTGACAACAAAGTGCTTTGGAATTTAATGTTGAGTTAAAATAGCAATGGAATGTTTCATTGGTTGTATGTTCAATGATCTAATTACTAATTGTCTAAAACTCTGGAGAGTGTTATTGATGCATCTGTAAAAATGATACTTTAGAAATGTGGCCTTGGGGAACTGGAATGTAGTCATCTTGTCATCCCAGAGCTACTTCTCATGTCATAAATAGTATGTGAACAGTAAACACTTGAAGGATGAGACTCAGAAATCTCTGGGAGCTCAGAAATGGACAAATATAGTTAAAAGAGCAAGACAGGTAGCTGGTCCTGGTGCTCTATCATCAGCTCAAATACAGAGAAGAGGCTTTGATTGGTTGGTGATATATGGAAAGATCAGCTTTTTAGGTGAAATCTAACAGATATGGGAAAAAATGATTAGAACTGAAGAAGAGTGATAACAATGTTGACACTAGCAGCAGCAACATTGTGAGTGATGACAGCTGTAACAAAACTGAACAAAAGGAGCACTCACAACTGACACAGAAGCTGGAGGAGCAGGTAAAGACTGCCCAGTTATATTGATATTCATGAACTACGTTTATTATGTGGTTAAAATGCAATAAGCATTGTGCCAGACTCTTTACAACTTACCTATATGAGATCCCTTAAAGGTCTCTGTAACCTCGGTTTTGTCTCTGTCTCTCAGCCTCCATGATTCCCAAAGCCTCTCTGCTTTCTGAGTAGAATTCATGATACATCATAAGCAAAATCTCCTGAGTCTACAACATCTGGTCCTCACCACTTGCTCTTACCCAAACCTCCCTCTCTCTTACAGATACAACTTACTTGTGAACCCTCTCAATATGAGCTGATTTTTCTCCTACACCCCTGTAATTCTTTTTTTCTTCATAGTCTCTTCTAAACTATTCTCCCTCCCTCCTTTTTAAAACGCTGTAAATTTAAATTTACTGCCATCTTACTGATGTTGTCATCTGCCAGTCCATGGCTAATTCTTCTCCTTGATCTATAGGTTTAGCTTCTGTTTCAACTTCACACTCCTGTTTTAATTCTTTGTGAATCCAATCTACATGTGGATTATTTTCTACACACAAAACTTTAAATGCCACAATCTGCAATGATGTTTTTCTCATTTTGTATCTTTGTAGCTTAAATTTCATGGATATACATTCTAATCACTCTTTTTAATATACCCTTAACTCCTTTTATTCTATCGTCCTCCCTAGTTCTTGCCTGCAAAATACCAACCCAGGATGAATCCATCATTCTACTTTATCTAACCCTGAAGTCATAAGTCAACATGGCTGAAGGAAACAGAAATGATACTTAATGTCCTCATTGCTACTCCTGAGCAGGACATTCTCAGCCTCTTCCTTCTACTGTTCTCCTGGATGACAAGATCATATCTTTCTTCCCAGGAATCTAATACTTATTCCACTTTCCCTACCCCTGTTGTTAAAAAACTCTGATTCTTGGTTCATTACATAGACTAAATTACAAAAAGAAAAAAAAAAAACTTCCACAAGATCCTAACATCTACTCCCTTACCAGCACTCATGCCTTCACTTTTGTTATAAATGAGCTGGCTGGGATCTTGTCTCATCATAGCCTCCTCCCACCCCACGTCCCAGATCTCTTATCCTCTGTCTAGTTCAACTACCTCTCTAACAGGAAGTTTTACCTCTCTGACATTGTTAGTTTTTTCCCCACCCAGTTTTTCCCTCCAGCATACAAACATGTCTTTATCATTTCCATCTTAAAGAAAATAGTAAGTCTCTTGACTCCACATTATCTTTTTGTTATCAGTAAATTTTTCTTTTCTCTTGAAGAGTAAAATTCACTAGAGGCATTTACTATACTTCTTGTTTTCCTTTTCTCTTTTCCCATTTTTTTTTTCATTCACTCCCTTTGGACTTTCACAACCAGCACTTTGGATTGCTAAATCCAATTGCTGGTTATCAGTTCTTTTTTTTTTAAGATTTTATTTATTTATTTGAGAGGTAGAGTTACAGACAGAGAGGGAGAGGCAGAGAGAAATGTTTTCCATCCATTGGTTCACTCCTAAAATGGCCGCAACTACTGGAGCTGGGCCAGGATGAAACCAGGAGCCAGGAGCTTCTTCCAGGTCTTCCACAAGGGTGCAGGGGCCCAAGTATTAGGGACATCCAGCAGAGAGCTGGATCAGAAGAGGAGCAGGGGCTGGCACTGGCACCATGGTGTAGCAGGTAAAGCCACCGCCAGCAGTGCTGGCATCCTATATGGGAGCTGGTTCGAGACCCAGTTGCTTCACTTCTGATCCAGCTCTCTGCTATGGCCTGGGAAAGCAGAAGATGGCCCAAGTCCTTGGACCTCTGCACCCACGTGGGAGACCCTGAAGAAACTCCTGGTTCCTGGCTTTGGATCAGCTCAGCTCTGGCCATTGCAGTCAGTTGGGGAGTGAATCAGTGGATGGAAGACCTCTCTCTCTCTCTCTCTCTCTCTCTCTCTGTCTCTCCTTCCCTCTCTGTGTGACTCTAACTTTCAAATAAAAAAATCTTACAAAAAAAAAAAGAGGAGCAGCTTTCGCACAAACTGGCACCCCTATGGGATGCTGGCATCACAGGTGGAGGCTTAGCCCACTATGCACAGTGTTGGTCCCTAGTTAACAGTTCTTAATTAGCTTTACCTAACAGGTGCATTTGCTTCAGGTGATCATCAGATTTTCTAGGAGATTTTTCATCCTGGCTTCCAGCATACTCTTCTCTCCTAAGTACCTCTCTAGCTCTGTTAGCTGATTTGGCTCTGCCACTTACTAGGTGTGAACATAGACTGAGTAATGCCATCATTCTGTCTCATTTTCCTTAATAGCAAAAATAGGAACAATAATAGCACCTATGATTATAGTCATTGTTGAGAATAAATGAGTAATTAATAATGATGCACCGGTACATAGCAGTTGCCACAGTGGAGGTTTCTATCATCTTCCCAACTTATAAGCCTTAATTTAATCAATGCTTAGCATTTGCCTTGAGCTATACTGATCACCTTGGGGATATAATCCAGACTCATAGGTTTCATTACAGCTATAAGATCCCAGTTTATAAAATTACATTTCCAGGTAGGCCCTCTCCTCTGAACTCTAAACTTAGACTTTTATCTAAACTTATATATCCACCTTAATGGCTGATAGGCAATATAAGCTTAAATGTTAAAAACTAATTTATGTTGTGTGGCAACTTTCCTCTCTTCAATTGATGACATTTTATCAGAGGTTTGTTTCAGAAATAGCAGTTTATTTATAAAGGTAGATTTTGAATGTCTCAAACAGAATGTATCACAAAAGATGTTTCCCATGTAAATCAGTTGGAGTCAAATGTAAGTTTCAGAGCTGGTGTCCTGGGTCATCTTTTCTATGCTTAAGATTTCTGCATTCATCCCTCAAGGTATAATAAACACAAGGCACATCCTCACCGACCCTTGGATTGCCTTTCTTACAGTCTGACTTCTGGTCTGTCAGAATGGTACCTGAGACATCATATCTCAGTATGCTTGTGTTTTAGCCTTTGCTATTTACATGTTAGCACTTTTCATCATACTAATAGTTTGCTTCTATTACTACCATTATTCAGCCCCAAATAGAACAAAATATTTCTTATACAGGAAATTCTCTTCAAAGCAAAACTCTGAGAGTCCGATTGTGACCTGGTATAACAGTAGCAGAATGGTATTTCTCCTTTGTAAGCTTTATTTAACCTAGGAAGAAGATTTAATTCTATTTACTGTACACAGTGGCAGGAAACCAAAAATTAAGCAGATTTGGGTTTGATCATTTTATGTTAGTAGGCCAAAGGTGTGAAGTAAAAAATGAGAAAGACAATAGGAAAGTATTATTATTTTATATTTCTTTAGTGGGGTGGGGGCACTTTTAAATGCTTCCAATCTAAAATTAGATGACAAGTATGCTCTCCTCTGAAAGAACAAAACCAAAAAAACAGGGTGCTGTTCTGGCATAATAGCATGCACAAATTTAAAGAGGAAGAGAAAATACTAGTAACAACTGTGAGAATGGGACAGTATATATAGAAAACACTTGTAACTCAGCAATCGGATGGTGAGCGAATGCAAGTGACCTCTGAGAGCCATCATCACTGTATTCAGGGTAGGGAAAGATGATAAGGAGGCACATACACAGGATCTGTTCATGTCTGAGATCCTGAGGTTGACAGTTCTTGACAGAACCATTACAGGTTGCTAGAGAAGAGATTACGTGAGTTAAAATAAGAACTATGCCCAGAAAACACCTATGACTGAGTCATGAAAATATGCTTAATTGACTTATGTAGAGATGGACTTGTCTTCTCTTGACACATTAATTACATAGAGAAGTGCCTTTATTGCCTTGCCCAGGAAGACACTTAAAAATAAGTAGGTCTTAAAGTTACCAAGAGGATGACAGTACAAATCTTTTTCACTTAGTTTTGCTTCGGATGAAGCCAGAGCTTCAGCACATCGTAAGAAATGTCCAGAGTTATAATTCTGAACCATTAAATAAATAATAAATGATATCCACAATTCCCTCTTGAGAAAGATTCTCAGGAAGAATGGTAAAAATAAAATCTGGAAAACTTGCACTCTTCAGAATGACTCATTATATCCCAGGCATTATCTGAGATTTAACTATATGCTTCTTCTACTGAAAAACTTAATTTTGTGGACCTCAAGTGAGGTAAAATCAAATAGATTTATTTTTCTTTATTAAAATTAAGTCCTTCCTACATGAAAACTACTCAGCCAACTGCTTCTTTTATTGTGGGCTTAGGAGAACTAATGGTACACTGCCTTTCTGGGAATCCTCCAGATATAAAAAATGTGCCACTAATGTTTCAGAGTTGTTCATACTTCAGTGTTTTGGAGTTATTTAGGTCACCTGAAAATGACTTTTCTGCCTCAGTTAACTTAAAACTCAAATTTTATTGAATCAAGTTCTGAGCAAACAGTGTGACAATGGCTTTTAGGTAATTATTTAAATCACAGTAGGAAGTAAATAGGCTCCAAAGGAGATATTGAGGAACACAGGTGAGACCAGTTTAGTTGCTCCAGATTCTTACTACTCAAATTCTGGTCTTTGGACTACTCAAATGGGCATTACCTGGGAATGTGTGCATTTTCACAAGATCCTTTCTGCATGTCAATGTTTTGACAAGCACAGCAAGGAATATTTTGGACAAGTGATAGGTTTTTGTTCTGGGATTCCCAAAGGTAAGAGCAGGCAACTCTTCATTCTACTGAATGAATTTTTAATTTTCTTGTCTGACTTGCAGGTCTACATCATGTAAGTACTGGGAATACCATCAATCTGGAATCAATGCAGTCATTTAGTAGGAGTTTTGTGAGAAATCTCCCTTTTTACATAATCACATGTGACCAGTCAGTACCTACAGGAAATGGCATGAGATGATCAAGAGTAACACACAAATTATTCTTATATATTATGGTTGAAAGAAATAGACTATGTTTGATTTCAGTTTGATACACTATCCCTTTAAAGTCTGATGCTTTGTAGTCATTCAAGAATAAAAATTTAAGGCTTTCTACAAGACAGAAAATGTGTTTTTTTAATTTTTTTTATTTTTGACAGGCAGAGTGGACAGTGGGAGAGAGAGACAGAGAGAAAGGTCTTCCTTTTGCCGCTGGTTCACCCTCCAATGGCTGCCGCGGCTGGTGCGCTGCGGTCGGCGCACCACGCTGATGTGAAGCCAGGTCTCCCATGTGGGTGCAGGGCCCAAGCACTTGGGCATCCTCCACTGCACTCCCGGGCCACAGCAGAGGGCTGGCCTGGAAGAGGGGCAACCAGGACAGAATCCGGTGCCCCGACCGGGACTAGAACCCGGTATGCCGGCGCCGCTAGGCGGAGGATTAGCCTAGTGAGCTGCGGTGCTGGCAGAAAATGTTTTAAAGTTGCTGATGCCCATGTCTCTCTCATCCAAAGAGAGAATCTCTTTTCTCACAGTGCTATTACACAAATTAATGTTTGTTGACCACATTCACTTTAATATGTGTCTTTATCTATCCATCTATCTATCTATCTACCCATCCATCCATCCATCCATCCATCCACATATATATGTGTGGGATGATAAAATAGAGCCATATCCTGTAACAATTTGACTTCAAGTTTTAAAAAGTTTTCATTTTATTTGAAAGGCAGAGAAAGAGCAGTCTTCTATCCACTAGTTCACTCCCGCATTTGATTGCAACAGCTGGCACTGGACCAGGCTGAAACAGCGAGCCTGGAATTTAACCTGTATCTTTCACATGGGTGACAGGATTGCAAGTACTTGAGCCATCACTTGCTGCTGGAATTAGAAGTAGAGATAGGACTCAAACCTAGGTACTTCAATATGGGATGCAGGCATCCTCAGTAATGGCTCAATTGCTGAGCAAAATGCTGCACCAACTTGACTTATTACATGAATTTGAATACCTGCTTGAGGCACTCAGTTCCTAAGAATGCCAAGGTCCACTGGTCTACCTGCATCAAGAAGTGCACTTTTGAACTAAAAAAATTTGTCTTTTGCCAGAGGGTATAAAGAAAAGAATAGTTTAAAATTTTTCTTTTGATCATTTCAATGACTTCCTTCTTTGAAAATCATGCTATTTTCTGTTCTCTGCTGTACTTTCTTTTCTCATTTCTGTTTCCATTCCACTTCCCATTTACAGGATTGGGTTTATTGGAAGAGGAGCTCAAACAAAAAGAGAAGCCAAAAAGAAAAGCCCAGAGGCCTTAAAAAAATTGGCTGTGAAATTTGGGTGCAGATTGAAATCAAGCGAGGAGCTCAAAATGCTGATGCTGGGATGTATCTTCCACAAATTTTGATCATTTTGGTCTGGGTTGGGGTAATGGTATAGATTTAAAGAATCTCCTCTGTAAAATTTTTGATCTTAAATATAAGAATAAACTAATTCAATTGTAGAAATTGACACATAAATGAAAACTATATATATTTTCTTACACATGGTTCCTATGCAGATATGAATCACAGAACAATCTAGGTTGTGATCCCTCAGGCAAACATGACCTTTTATAAAGTGATAGATGTTCATGCACCACAATTATATATAATGCATGGACTTACAGCCCAGCATTACACTAAAATGATTTGGAAAACAGTATGGTTGTATTTATAGAAGTGATCTGGTAAAACCGTGATTATTCTCAAAATATATCAACATTCAGTTTAGCTGGCAAAGACGTCAGAAAATAAAAACCCACGGAAGCACTAAATAGGGACAGAGTCAGTAAGAGGAGATGGGCCAATACAACCTGCTTTGTTCTCAGGCGTCTACTTCCTGTCCAGATAGAGTACATCATGAAGCACTCAACTCACATAGCAGGGAAGGTACAGCAAAGGGTTTTATGAGGCCAGTACAAGAAGTAATTTTCTTAAGGAGCTATAATAGATGGCTTAAATCTTCAAGTCACAAGTGAAATTGCCTGAGTTAAAAATCCCATTTGATCCAGTGCGGTTTTGTGACTTGAAGCAAGGTAGTACATTGATGCTGTGATTTCCTCCAGGTGGGAGGATTCAATGGGAAATCTTCAGTGTCTGGCCTAAAATACACAGTCAATACATATCAGCTATCATTATTATCAAGTTTGGGGTCCAAGTGAATCAAAGTCCTCAGTTCAGCAAAGATCAGAGTTACATTATAAAATATGTCTTTAAGAGTTTGGGTAATCCCTAAAATCTTCAGGTAGAACAATGAGATTTATTTAACACTTGCCGTTATGAAGCTAGTAACAAAGGAGTTATCATTCTAATACCAAGGAGAGTCGAAACTTCCAGGGATCTAAATCTTTAAATCAGAGATAGCTACACCAATCTTCACAGCCATCTGCCCATGCAAGGAACATAAACTTAAGCTGTTTTGGGGGTGAAAGTAAACAGTTATCTTTATAGTCAAATTGATTGCAAAGCTAATTTTCATAAAAGGAACTCCATTCTCCCACTGGCTTTTATTATATAACTTTACCAGATCAGAGTCTTTGTTGGAGAGTGCTTTTATTTTTTCACAGTTTCAAAGAAGCAGACTAGAAAAGTGAATAAATTAATTCAGAAAATATTCCCTTTCTACCTACTCCCCCACTCTGCTCATCAAGAAAGCTACAGGCACTAAAATTCATTAACATTTCTATGAACATAAATGTGAAATATTCATTTTCATTAAGTAGTCTACTGAATATGACAAAATCAGATTTATCTAAGGAGATATCCAATGCTGCTAATTTCCTTGACAATGGGGACATAAAGCAAAGGAAACCATGAATCATTCATGAAGTTCAATTTACTTCTGTTATTTTTGGTGTTGAGCATCCATGAATAGAAAGTGTGCAGTGTGTTGTGGATGCTATTTTAACACTGCATCACATCCAAATTAATGATTTGGCAGGCAGCGATCAAGTAAGAATGGTTCAAAAGCTTTTGCTTGTAATTGTCCTATATTTCATTTCTTTTCTTTGAGTATTTATATGTTCATGTATTTTATGTTCTCCTTTATATGTCAGAATCACTTTTGAACAATATTTTAGGCAGGCATGCAAATTAATAAATTGAAAAAACTCCCAGAGTTCTAGATTTGGGAGTTGAAAAGAGATCTTGAGGTTATAAAATTAAACTGGCTGGTCAATGGGAATACATTTTACATTATTACTTGTGAATTACCATTTCCAATTAATTGAGGTCTCTTTGGGACAGAGGGTTCTCTCTTTTTTAAAGATGTATGTATTTATTTATTTGAAAGGCAGAGTGACAAAGAGGGTGGGAGAAGGAGTGGGAGAGAAAGAATTGATTTTCTATCTGCTAGCTTATCACCAAATGGCTGCAACAGCCAGGGCTGGGCCAGGCTGAACTTAAGAGCCAGGAATTCCATCTGGGTCTTCCACTGAGAGGTATGGTCCCAAGTACTTGAGCCATCCTCTGTTGCCTTCCTGGTCACATTAGCAGGAAGCTATATCAAAAGAGGGGCATCTGGGACTTAACTGGTGTTGCAATTTCCATCCATGACTTAGTTGCTGCTTCATCAGCATCACTTAGGAACATATGGGGCGTAAATGGTCACTCATGCTGGTTGAACTGAATTGATGTGTTCAGATCTGGGACTCTGTGGGTGATGGTTTTATGTGTTCACTTGACTGGGTAATGAAGAGCCAGATATTTGGTCAAATGTTATTCTGGGTGCTACTATAAGAATTTTTCAATGAATTTAACATGTAAATTGGTAAACTGTGGGGTAGCATTATGGCACACTGGGTTAAGCTGGCACTCAGGATGCCCACATCCCATATCAGAGTGCCTGGGTTTGAGTCCTGCCTCCACTTCTCATCCAAATTCCTGATAATGCACATCCTGGAAGGCAGCAGATGATGACTCAACTATCTGGGTCCCTACTACACAGTAGGAGACCTGGATGGAGTTCTAGGCACCTGGTTTGGGCATGGCTCAGCTCAGGCTGTTGTAAGCATGTGGTATCTGCACCAGTGTATGGAAGATCTTTCTGTCTGTATGTCTATCAGTTTGATTCTGCATTTTAAATTAAAAAAATTGATAAACTTAAAAAATGCATTAAAATGAGTAAAGCAGACTACTCCCCCTCTGTGGGGAGCAACTCAGACTAGACTGTTACTGGAATTAAGACTTATTCTATGCATCTGCTCTCCCACAATATGGCACTGGGAGAGGAGGAAACAGCTTCTACACAGCTGCCTCCAGTTCAACCAATAGACAGCAGGACCTGCTCCTGATTGGAGGAGAGCAGCGTACTCGGCGTGTGGGTAGCAGAGTTGGGATTGGTGGAAGAGGACTATAAAGGAGGAGAGAGACAACATGCAGCAGAAACATCTAAGGGGAACATCTATCTGAAGGAACACCTGTGCAGCCCCTGAGAGAGCCGGCCGGTGGTGTGCTGCTCCCCCGCGGAAGTGGAGAAAGTGGCAGGGGGAACCGCCCTTCCACGGAGGTGGAAGGGTCGGTAGCCAACCCGGGAAGAACCAGCAGCAAACCCGGGGAGGGCCGAGCAGACAAAAGAACAGCGCAGGGTCCTGTGTCGTTCCTCTGCGAAGAGGGGGAGCGACACCCCTCCCCAAGAGAATATGCCTTATCTGATCAGTTGAAGGTCTAAATAGAACAAAAAGTCTGACCTTCCTTTGAGTAGGAGAGAATTCCTTCTGTCTAACTACACTCAGACTGGGATGGGTCAGTTTATTTCCTGCCTTTTGACTTTAATTGATATATCACCTTTCCCAGCCTTCAAGTCTGTTTGCTTTTGGGCCAGAACCATACCACTGCACATACAACTTGTTGATTACCTTGAAGATTTTGGAATTTGTCAGTCTCCAAAATTTCATGGACCAAATATCTTATAATAAATGCCCTTATACATACATACACGATGCATACACACCATCCTCTTGGTTCCATTTCTCTGGAGAACACTAATGTGCTGAGCAGCTCTGACTATGTTTCTTTCCTATATGACAGCATTTAAACTATTCAGAAATTACTGTTATATCTCCCCCAATTTTTTCATAGATATCTTTATCTCTTCCTTCTACATGAATTTACCTTAATATGTTAGGAAGTGGATACCATTTTCTAGATATGGTTAAAGAGTGCATATTTATGCAGAACTATTCATGTGTTGTATTTGGATATTACATTTAGTTTGATTTTATTTCTGGGTGTTAACATAGGACAAAATAGAAATAAAATTTAAGTTTTGATTCTGCAAATAGCATACTTTCTCAGGCCATTTTTCCATTGTTAAGCCATTTTATTAAGTGGACACATTTTTTTAATCATGTAAGATTTTTTTGCATGAGAAACCAACTTTGGAAACAGTAAGATATGACTATTGCTTGCCATTCTGTGTCAATGGTGATACTAAAAAGATATATAATTTAACAAAATGACAGTATTCTTGGATTAACAGAAGAATAAAGTAGATGGTTCATTCACTAAATTGAATATATTAAAATAGTATCTACATTGAAAACTACCACAAAATTAAAAAAACAGTTAAAAATCAGGTATCATTGAATGTTACCTTTGTTTGATTAGCTGTTTGTAGTTGAAGTAGGAGAAACATTGGCAAATTAATGACTTATGGTAAGGCAAAAAAGTAGAGTATATCATAATGTTTCATTAAAAATTTTATCTGAATAAAAAATTCTTAATTAAATTGTTAGATTTCCCCCTAACTTGCTCTTTGTTGAACATTTGCATTCTTAATGTTCTGACAATGTTAAAATTCATATGGAAACACAAGAGACCCCCAAAATAACTCAATTTTAAAAAACAAAATCAAAACTGGAGCCATCATAGTACCAGGTTTCAAGACATACTTCAGGGCAGTTATAATACAAACAGCTTGGTACTGGTACAAAAATAGACATGTAGACCAAGGGAATAGAATAGAAAGCTCATAAATTAATCCACATAGCAACAATAAACTAATCTTTGACAAATGAGCTAAAATCATCACTCTTCAACAAATGGTGTTGTGAAAACTGGATCTACACATGCAGAAGTATGAAACAAGACCCTTACCTTACACCCTATACAAAAACAACTCACAATGGATGAAGGCTCTAAACCTAAGACCTGAAATTATCAAATTACTGGAGGGAAACATTAGGGAAACTCTGCAAGACATTGGCATAAGCAAAGGCTTCTTGGAAAAGCCCCCAGAAGCATAGGCAATTCAAGCAAAAACAGAAAAATGGGATCACATCATACTAAAAGGCTTATGCACTGCAAAAGAAACACTCAACAAAGTGAAGAGGCAACCAATAGAATTGGAGAAAATATTTACAAAGAAGGCAACTGATAAAGGATTAATATCCAGAATCAATAAAGAGCTCAAAAAACTCAACAACAAGAAAACAAACAATCCAATCAAGAAATGGGCAAAGGACCTGAACAGGCATTTTTTGAAGGATGATATTCAAATGGCCAACAGACACATGAAAAAATGCTCAGCATCACTAGCCATCAGTGAAATGCAAATAAAAACCACAGCAGGATTTTGGCTCATCCTAGTTTAGGATTGCTCTTATACAGAAATTAAACACACACACACACAGACACACACACACACACACAATGTTGCCAAGGATGTAGGGGAAAGGTTACCCTAATACACTGTTGATGGGAATGTAAATTAGCACAACCATTATGGAAGACAGTATGGAGATTCCTTGGAAAACTGAAAATAGATAATACATCTGACCCAGTCACCTCACTCCTGGGAATTTAACCAAAGGAAATGAAAACAGCATATGAAATCATTATTTTTACCTCCATGTTTATTGTAGCTCAACTCACAATAGCTAAGATATAGAATCAACCTGGATGCCCATCAACTGATGACTGGATAAAGAAAATGTGGTATATATACACTGTAGAATACTACTCAGCCATCAAAAGAATGAAATACTGCCTTTTTCAAAAAAAATGGATGTAACTGGAAACCATTATGCTTAGTGAAATGTCAGCCCCTAAAAGACAAATATGTTTTCTCTGATATGTGATAGTTAATATAGAATACAAAAAATGCATATGAATGAAACAGACATCTTGTGATTTGATTGTTGTTCTTAGCTCTTGTTTAAACTTCTGTGGAACTATTGTCTTTCCACTTTTTATTTGTTGAATGTCATGGTTAGTTAGTGGTGCATTCATTCTGTGATTATAAAGTGGCTGAAATGATTTTTTTTGCAAAAATTAAACAAAAAAAGAAAGAAAGGAAGGAAGGAGAATTCTGCTTTGTTTATATTAATGAAAATTTAAAAAATAAAATTGAAAAAATGCAAGTAAAATATGTGCATTAAATATTATCTGAAAAATTAAACCAGACTTCTAAAATTAAAAAGACTTGAAAAGTCTGAAGCTAAAAATTTACCATACATTTACTCCACAAATATGTATTGCCAGGTTTAAAATAGCTTTTAATTATTGGTCGCATACAAAACAATGATCCCTTCCCTCAGGAAGTTTGTAATACACTGGAAGAAGAAACAATAACCATGGGAGCAAACAACTACTGCTCAGTGCTGAATGGATGTCTTAGTTCATTTGGGTCAGTATAACAGAATACTGTAAACTGGGTAACTTAATTACAACAGAAACACATTTATCACACTTTTCTAGGCCGAGAAGTCCAAGACAAAGGTACTAGAATATTACAGTGTCTGGTGAGGATCTGCATTCATGGTTGATAGATGATGCCTTTTCCAGTGTGCACAGAGGGGCAAAGAAGCTCTTAGGGCCTCTTTTGTAAGGGTTTTAATCCCATTAATGAGACCTTTGCCCAGAGCCCCAACTTATTATCGCAATGGTTATCAAGATTCAGCATATGAATTTTGGCAGGACACAAACATTTGGATCACAAGAATGGAAACTAACAAAGCATTTTTGAAGCACAGTAACTAGGGGAGCCTAACTTGGGTTGCATTATCAATATAGCCTCTTGTTGGAGGTGAACTAAAGAATGAAAAGAAGGCCAAAGGAACGACCCCAGGGAAACGCATTTCAGCCAGATGAAAGAATGATCATAGGGAAACGCATTTTCAGTCAGATGAAATCAGATGGTGAATATCTCAAGATAAGAGAGTGTTTGATATGCAAGCAACAAATATATCTATAGTATCAAAATTTATGGCAATAAGCAACAGGAAAATGGCTAGAGAGAAGACTGAAGAAATGAACGTTAGGTCACACAGTCCGTTGAAGATCAAAATAAGAGTGAGGTGGTTTTCCATTGTGATGGGAAGTCTGAATATTTTTGAACAGAGAATTAATATGATCCAATTTATTTCTTGAGAAGATCACTATGGCTGCTGGTTAGAGATTGGATCGGTGCAAATCAACATGAATGCAAGAAGTCTAACAAAAAGATGGCTACAGTGTTCCAGGTATGAAGTAAAGATATTTTGGAGAAGACTAGGGGAAGCAGAGCTGGAGAGGAATGAAAGGGTTTCATAAATATTATGCACGTGAATGATGGTACTTATCAAATATGATGAAAACAGTGTGAGGTCAATGAAGATATAAACAACAAATCTTGAGAATCTGGGTGGATAATGAGATGGATGAGGCCGGGAAAGAAACTAATTTTGGAGAGAAAAAATTGAGAGACACATTTTGAGCAAATTAAGATGCTTTTGAAACATCAAAATAGATATGTCAAGCACAGTGCTAAGTCTCTCAGTCTAGGAATCATAAGAGTTCTGAGTAGGAGATAAAAATTTGAGGATCACTGGAATAAAGATGGGATGTAAAGAGTTGCTTTGTGACTTCTCTGAGAACCTTTTTAGCAGAGTACTAGGTCTCAGTGGGTTGAGAGGCAGGTGAAGCAATAGACAACAGATCTAGACTCCGCTTTCATGGAGTCTGAAGAAAAAACAATTTAGGAAAAAACTAAGGGGATATTGAATGGAGAGCTTTCTGATAAAAATTTCCAGGTTGTTTATAGGATGTGTAACAAGAGATAGTAGAATGGGTAAGATTGAGAATCTGAGAGATCTGGGATAAGAGGATAAGATGTTTTTGGACATGAGATAATCAATTCCCAGAGAAAAAAGAAAAAGATTGAAAAGATTTGAAACAGTCAGGCTATCCAAGGAGTAGGGACACCTCTTTCTTTGAAATATAGGAGGATAATTCAGAATGGTGAAGAACAAGAAAGTTTAGAAGAAGATGAGGGAGAACAGAGATGTCGTTTGAAATTGTTTCTATTTTTTGGGTGTAATGAAAGTGACAGCATTAGCTAAAAGTGAGAGGGTGATAATAGAGTTGAGATTTTCCTTAATTTGTGTTGCAGAAAATGGGAAAAGGTACTTGACTCCTCCATAGTTGTTATCCCAAGCCCTTCCAAATATCTTAGTAAGGCTGGTGACTATCAGAACTTCACATGATAGTTTTATTGATTTCAAATTCCAAATCCTCTTCACACTAAATTCTTTGATTGACTTTTCTATATGTAATTAACTCATTTTATAGCATTCCTGGGCTATTAAACTATGATCCAGGTTCAAGTAAATTTTCAATTGAACAAGACTTTATGGCCTCTCCAATTTCACTTGATGAGATGACATTAAAGATAAGCAAAACATTTTTAATTTGTCTCAGAGGACCTAACCAAGGAAAATATTTCCCTAAGCTTTGGAATGGGAAGAGCATGAAAACTAGTAAATTTGTAGTGTAGGCCAAATTTCCACTCCATTTATTACAAAAGTATGATTGGTTCAATCTTCTAAACATGGAATGCCTACTTTATCATTCTTATTTCCTAATTGACTTGGGAGCCTTTTGTTTGTAGTCACTTTAAAACTCATTTCTAGTCTTGATACACTGTCAATTCAAGAAGAACAAAGAAAATAACACATTTCTTTGTGAAGAGTTAAAAATAGCTGAATAATTGGGGCTGGTGCTGTGGCATAATGGGTTAAGCTGCTATCTACAGCCCCTGCATCCCATATGGGTGCCAGTTTGAGTTCTGGCTGCTCTACTTCCAATCCAGCACCTGAAAATGCTCCTGGGAAAGCAGTGGAAGATGGCCCAAGCGCTTGGGCCCCTGTAACCACATGGGAAACCCAGACAAAGCTTCTGGCTTTTGTCTGGCCCAGCCTTGGCCTTTACAGCCATTTGGGGGAGTGAACCAGCAGATGGAAAACTCTCTTTGCCTTTGCCTCTCCCTCTCTGTAACTCTAACTTTGAAACACATAAGTCTTTAAATAAATAGATGAATCATTAATATTTAATAATTGTTAGCAACATATTAGTTATATACTTACAAAAAAGAGCAAAGTTTATTCTGTCTGTATTATTGACATTGATTACTTCACTTTTGAAATTCTTACTCTTAAGATTTAAGATCCCTTTATATTGGTTTATTGGATTTCGAAAAGGAATGTATTTTCAGTATAATGACAAAATCAAGCCATGATATCTTATGATGTATTTCTTTTTTTGGGAATATCATATTCTTAGAACTGTATCTATAAGAACTGGCCATCAAAGAAGGAGGTACCTTTCTCTGAAGGGAGGAGAGAACTTTCACTTTGACTTTGACCTTGTCTAAATAAGATAGGAGTTGGCAAACTTAAAAGGCTTCCATAGCCTTGGCAACCCATGACAAGAGCCTAGGGTGATTCTGACACCATAAACAAGAGTGTCAATTGTTAAATCAACAACAGGAGAGTCACTGTGCACTTAATCTCCATGTAGGATCTCTGTCCTTAATGTGTTGTACAATGTGAATTAATGCTATAACTAGTACTCAAATAGTACTTTACACTTTGTGTTTCTGTGTGGGTGCAAACTGTTGAAATCTTTACTTAATATATACTAAATTGATCTTCTGTATATAAAGATAATTGAAAATGGGGGGCGGAGCCAAGATGGCAGAATAGTGAGGGCGCGCACTGATAGTCCGGGAAAATTTAGTTTAATAAAAGCGGAGTTACGGTAGCCTCAGAAAAAGGATCAGGAAAAAAAATTGCAGAGGAAACTCTTCCGGAGCTAGTGGCAGTGACTCAGAGGACCTACTGGGAGAGCAGGGTCGCCCACTGCGTGGAAGCCGAACCGCGGGAGCCTCAGAGTCTGAGCGCCAGTGCGGGAAGGGGAGTTGATGTGACACAGACACCAGCAGGGAGAGGAGGGATGCCCAGGGCTCCGAGTCCACACATCGGTGCTGGAAGCAGAGGTGAGCTCAGTAACTGGAGACATTGGCGGGGAAACGGCAGGCAGAATTTTAGAGGGAAGCAGGCTTTGAAGCAGGAAAGTTCAACAGACTACCAGAGAGAAGGGGAAAAAAAAAAGGTGAGTGCATACTGGTACAGACAAGTTCCTCTCTCCGCCAACCTTGCAAAGGCAAGCAAGAGACAAAGAGCTGGGATATACATAATAAAAGGGGGAGAGTTAAGGCTACAATTCAGTAGACTAGGCAACCCAGTGGGAGTCCGCAGGAGAAATGGAGCCTGCACAGACTCTTTGGGTAGAAGCCAGAGATCTGAAGCTAAATACCATCCATTCTGCTCAACCTTGCAGTATTACTTACCTCCTGAATAAAAAATAAATAAATAAATAACCAAGCAGAGCTCTCAGGCCACACCCATCTCAAGCCTCCAAGGCTCCTCCAACAGCAGGCAGTCCACTTAACACAGACATAGTATATAAAAAAAAAAACACCTCACAGTGAGGGAAAAAGAATTAACCATGCCAAGCAATAAACACAGAAATCGAGGGAACAAGATCAACAATGACACTATGATGCCTCCAAATAAACAAAACACCCCAAGCCAAGATTATGAAGATGATGAGATAGAAGAAATGCAAGATACGGATTCCAAAAAATTTATGATAAGAACATTTAGAAGTTTTCAAAAGCAAATCCTTGAACTACAGAAATCCTTATTGGACAGGATTGAAAATCTCTCTCATGAAAATGAAATTTTAAGGAAGAATCAAAATGAAACGCAGAAACTAGTAGAACAGGAAAGTGTGATAGTGAAGAGAAATCAAAATGAAATGAAGAGCTCAATAGATCAAATGACAAACACATTAGAGAGCCTTAAAAACAGAATGGGTGAAGCAGAAGAGAGAATATCGGACTTAGAAGACAGAGAACAGGAAAGGATACAGTCAAGCCAAAGAAAAGGAGAGGAAATTAGAAATCTAAAAAATATTGTGGGGAATCTGCAGGATACTATTGAAAAACCCAACATTCGGGTTCTAGGAGTTCCTGAAGGCATGGAGAGGGAGAAAGGATTAGAAGGCCTTTTTAGTGAGATACTAGCAAAAAATTTTGCAGTTTTGGAGAAGGACAGAGACATCCTAATACAGGAAGCTCATAGAACCCCCAGTAAACATGACCAAAAGAGATCCTCACCACGACACGTTGTAATTAAACTCACCACAGTGAAACATAAAGAAAAGATCCTAAAATGTGCAAGAGAGAAACGTCAGATTACTCTCAGAGGATCTCCAATCAGACTCACAGCAGACTTCTCATCAGAAACCCTACAAGCTAGGAGGGAATGGCGAGACATAGCACAGGTGCTAAGAGAGAAAAATAGCCAGCCCAGAATATTATATCCTGCTAAGCTCTCATTTGTGAATGAAGGTAAAATAAAGACCTTTCACAGCAAACAGAAATTGAAAGAATTTGTTGCCACTCGTCCAGCCCTGCAAAAGATACTTAAAGATGTGCTACACTCAGAAACACAGAAACACGGCCATCAATATGAAAGAAGGGAAAGGAAGAACACCTACCAGTAAAAGAGCATGGGAAGCTCAAAGCATATATTAGAACTTATCTTTGGCAAATGGCAGGGTAAAGTCACTATGTATCAATAGTCACATTAAATGTGAATGGACTTAACTCTTCACTTAAAAGACACCGATTGGCTGACTGGCTTAAGGAACAACACCCAACTATTTGTTGCCTACAAGAAACACATCTCTCTAACAAAGATGCATGCAGACTGAAAGTGAAAGGTTGGAAAAAGATATTCCAAGCCAACAAAAAACAAAAAAAAGTAGGTGTATCCATATTAATATCAGACAAAATAAACTTTAATACAAAAACTGTTAAGAGAGACAAAGAGGGGCACTATATAATGATTAAGGGTTCAATTCAACAGGAAGATGTAACTATTATAAATGTATATGCACCTAATTACGGGGCACCGGTCTATTTAAAAGATATGTTAAGGGACTTAAAGGGAGACTTAGATTCCAATACAAGTACTGGGGGACTTCAATACTCCACTCTCAGAAATAGACAGATCATCCAGACAGAAGATCAACAAGGAAACAGCAGATTTAATCGACACTATTGCCCAAATGGATCTAACAGATATCTACAGAACTTTCAATCCTACATCTAAAGACTTTACATTCTTCTCAGCAGTGCATGGAACCTTCTTTAGGATTGATCACATACTAGATCATAAAGCAAGTCTCAGCAAATTTAAAAGAATAAGAATCATACCATGCAGCTTCTCAGACCACAGCGGAATGAAGCTGGAATTTAGCAACTCAGGAAACCCCAGAAATATGCAAACACATGGAGATTGAACAACATGCTCCTGAATGAACACTGGGTCATTCAAGAAATCAAAAGAGAAATTAGAAACTTTCTGGAAGTAAATGAGGATAACAACACAACATATCAAAACTTATGGGACGCAGCAAAAGCACTATTGAAAGGCAAGTTTATAGCAATAGGGCCCTATACCAAGAAATTGGAAAGACACCAAATAAATGAGATTTCAGCACATCTCAAGGACCTAGAAAAACTGCAGCAAACCAGACCCAAATCTAGTAGGAGAAGAGAAATAATTAAAATCAGAGAAGAAATTAACAGGATTGAATCCAAAAAAACATTACAAAAAATCAGCCAAACGAGAAGCTGGTTTTTTGAAAAAATAAACAAAATTGACACCCCATTGGCCCAACTAACTAAAAAAAGAAGAGAAAAGACTCAAATCAATAAAATCAGAGATGAAAAAGGAAACGTAACAACAGACACCACAGAAATAAAAAGAATCATCAGATATTACTACAAGGACTTGTATGCCAGCAAACAGGGAAACCTATCAGAAATGGATAGATTCCTGGACACATGCAACCTACCTCAATTGAACCAGGAAGACATCGAAAACCTAAATAGATCCATAACTGAAACAGAAATTGAAACAGTAATAAAGGCCCTCCCAACAAAGAAAAGCCCCGGACCAGATGGATTCACTGCTGAATTCTACTAGACATTTAAAGAAGAACTAATTCCATTTCTTCTCAAACTATTCAGAACAATCGAAGAAGATGGAATCCTCCCAAATTCTTTCTGTGAAGCCAGCATCACCTTAATCCCTAAGCCAGAGAAAGATGCAGCACTGAAAGAAAATTATAGACCAATATCCCTGATGAACATAGATGCAAAAATCCTCAATAAAATTCTCGCCAATAGAATGCAACAACACATCAGGAAAATCATCCACCCAGATCAAGTGGGATTTATCCCTGGTCTGCAGGGATGGATCAATGTTCACAAATCAATCAACGTGATACACCACATTAACAGACTGCAGAAGAAAAACCATATGATTATCTCAATAGATGCAGAGAAAGCATTCGATAAAATTCAACACCCTTTAATGATGAAAACTCTAAGCAAATTGGGTATAGAAGGAACGCTCCTCAATATAATCAAGCAATTTATGAAAAACCCACGGCCAGCATCCTATTGAATGGGGAAAAGTTGGAAGCATTTCCACTGAAATCTGGTACCAGACAGGATGCCCACTCTCACCACTGCTATTTAACATAGTTCTGGAAGTTTTAGCTAGAGCCATCAGACAAGAAAAAGAAATTAAAGGAATACAAATTGAGAAGGAAGAAGTCAAACTATCCCTCTTTGCAGATGATATGATTCTTTACCTAGAGGATCCAAAGAACTCTACTAAGAGACTATTAGAACTCATAGAGGAGTTTGGCAAAGTAGCAGGATATAAAATCAATGCACAAAAATCAACAGGCTTTGTATACACAAGCAATGCCATGGCTGAGAAAGAACTGCTAAGATCAATCCCATTCACAATAGCTACAAAAACAATCAAATACCTTGGAATAAACTTAACCAAGGATGTTAAAGATCTTACAATGAGAATTACAAAATCTTAAAGAAAGAAATAGAAGAGGATACCAAAAAATGGAAAAATCTTTCATGCTCATGGATTGGAAGAATCAACATCATCAAAATGTCCATTCTCCCAAAAGCAATTTATACATTCAATGCAATCCCAATCAAGATACCAAAGACATTCTTCTCAGATCTAGAAAAAATGATGCTGAAATTCATATGGAGACACAAGAGACCTCGAATAGCTAAAGAAATCTTGTATAACAAAAACAAAGCCGGAGGCATCACAATACCAGATTTCAGGACATACTACAGGGAGTTGTAATCAAAACAGCATGGTACTGGTACAGAAACAGATGGAACAGAATTGATACACCAGAAATCAACCCAAACATCTACAGCCAATTTATATTTGATCAAGGATCTAAAACCAATTCCTGGAGCAAGGACACTCTATTCAATAAATGGTGCTGGGAAAACTGGATTTCCACGTGCAGAATCATGAAGCAAGACCCCTACCTTACACCTTACACAAAAATCCACTCAACATGGATTAAAGACCTAAATCTATGACCTGACACCATGAAGGTATTAGAGAACATTGGAGAAACCCTTCAAGATATTGGCACAGGCAAAGAATTTCTGGAAAAGACCAGGGAGGCATAGGCAGTCAAAGCCAAAATCAACCATTAGGATTGCATCAAATTGAGAAGTTTCTGTACTGCAAAAAAAAACAGTCAAGAGTGTGAAGAGACAACCGACAGAATGGGAAAAAATATTTGCAAACTATGCAACAGATAAAGGGTTAATAACCAGAATCTACAAAGAGATCAAGAAACTCCACAAAAACAAAACCAACTACCCACTTAAGAGATGGGCCAAGGACCTCAATAGATATTTTTCAAAAGAGGAAATCCAAATGGCCAACAGGCACATGAAAAAATGTTCAAGGTCATTAGCAATCAGGGAAATGCAAATCAAAACCACAGTGAGGTTTCACCTCACCCTGGTTAGAATGGCTCACATAGAGAAAGCTACCAACAACAGATGCTGGAGAGGATGTGGGGAAAAAGGGACACTAACCCACTGTTGGTGGGAATGCAAACTGGTCAAGCCACTATGGAAGTCAGTCTGGAGATTCCTCAGACACCTGAATATAACCCTACCATTCAGTCCAGCCATCCCACTCCTTGGAATTTACCCAAAGGAATTTAAATTGGCAAACAAAAAAGCAGTCTGCACCCTAATGTTTATTGCAGCACAGTTCACAGTAGCCAAGATCTGGAAGCAACCTAAATGCTCATCAACAGTAGACTGGATAAAGAAATTATGGGATATGTACTCTTTAGAATACTATACCGCAGTGAGAAACAACGAAATCCAGTCATTTGCAACAATATGGAGGAATCTGGAACACATCATGCTGAGTGAAATAAGCCAGTCCCAAAGGGACAAATACCATCTGTTCTCCCTGATTGGTGACAACTGACTGAACACCAAAAAGGAAACCTTTTGAAGTAAAATGGACACTATGAGAAACGGTGACTTGATCAGCATAGCCCTGACTGTTAATGAACAACTTAATTCATTATCCCTATTAGTAGTTTTTTTTGTCTGTTCTACTTAATATGACTGGTTTAATTCTGTAATTAATACACAGTTATTCTTAAGTGTTGAAATTTAACTGAAATGTGATCCCTGTTAAACATAAAAGTGGGAATAAGAAAGGGAAGAGATGTACAATTTGGGACATGCTCAGGCTGACTTGCCCCAAATGGTAGAGTTAGAAACGTACCAGGGGACTCCAATTTAATCCCATCAAGGTGGCATGTACCAATGCCATCTCACTAGTCCAAGTGATCAATTTCTGTTCACAATTGATCATAATGAAAAGACTAAGAGTCAAAGGGATCACATAAACAAGACTAGTGTCTGCAAATACTAACCGATAGAATAAATAAAGGGGAGAGTGATCCAACATGGGAAGCGAGATACTCGGCAGACTCATAGAATGGCTGATGTCCTAAACAGCACTCTGGTCTCAGAATCAGCCCTAAAGGCATTCGGATCTGGCTGAAAAGCCTATGAGAGTATTTCAGGCATGGAAAGCCAAGACACTCTGGCAAAAAAAAAAAAAAAAAAAAAAAAAAAAAAAAACTAAATGAAAGATCTCTGTGAATGAGATACCAGTGGATCTCACTTTCTCTGAAGGGAGGAGAGAACCTCCACTTTGACTATGAGCTTGTCTAAACAAGATAAGAGTAGGAGAACTCAAGGGGCTTCCATAGCCTTGGAAACTCATGACTGGAGCATAGGGATATTACTGATGCCATAAACAGGAGTGTCTTTTTGTTAAGTCAACAACAGGAGTCACTGTGCACTTACTCCTCATGTAGGATCTCTGTCCTTAATGTGCTGTACATTGAGACTTATTGCGATAATGAGTACTCAAACATTATATTTCACTTTGTGTTTCTATGGGGGTGCAAACTGTTGAAATCTTTACTTAATGTATACTAAACTGATCTTCTGTAAAAAAAAAAGAAGAAGAAGAAATTATCAATTCCCAACTTGACTCTCACTGGGATTAAACATGACAATAGGTCTGATCTGATTTCATCATCATTTAAAAAGTCATCTATTATTTTTTACTTTATGTTTCTGTGTGGGAGCAAACTGTTGAAATCTTTACTTAATGTATGCTAAACTGATCTTCTGTATATAAAGAGAATCGAAAATGAATCTTGATGTGATTGGAAGGGGAGAGGGAGTGGGAAAGGGGAGGGTTGCGGGTGGGAGGCACGTTTTGGTGGGAAGCCATTGTAATCCATAAGCCGTACTTTGGAAATTTATATTCATTAAATAAAAGTTAAAAAAAAATTGAAAATGAATCTTGATGTGAATGGAATTGGAGAAGGGGTGAGAGATGGGAGTGGGTGGGAGGGAAGGTATGGGGGGGGGAATCCACTGTAATCCAAAAGCTGTACTTTGGAAATTTATATTTATTAAATAGAAGTTAAAAAAAGTGAAATTAAAAGATAAAAAAGAACTGTTTCTATGAACTACATTGAATCTGTTCTCTTTGTGTTAATTTTATATTCACATGAAAAAGTTTCATAAAATAATAAAAGTACAAATGATACTAAATTTATTCCAAAAATTTTAAAAAAGTAACACCAATGGAGTCAAGTATTACTTGGTTTCCTGTATTTGAAGGGTGACCTTTTCTCTTTGGGAACAATCAAATGACCCTTAACCTAAAAACTAAGGTAAAATTCAACTTCTACCTTTATCATGGATAATTTTAGGAAATAAAGGCCAATCTTCGGTTGAATCAGAATTTCTAATCCAGCTGAGAGTGGTTTTAATTGGTACTATACTTCCAGTCATTTGTTCTTGCATCCATATTCGCATTTTGCAGTATCCTATGATGAAAAGCAGAACATTTCAGTTTGAATTGACTCTCCATCACTATCCTTGCCATGTGGCTCTGTGTAAGCTATTTTTCTTTTCTAAATTTCAGATGCATTATTTCTCAATATTGTTAGAAATATTTGTGTAAATGCCTAGTATTAGTCTGTAAACTAGAAGGCAGTTAATATTTTTTTTACTCTCCTAAATTCCTGCTTTTATATGTTCCCTATTACACAAATTCTTGAATGGCATTAGTTTCTGCTTTGCTTTAGTTAAGTGTTTTTAGTCTTTAGACTGTCTTTTGTCTGTAGTCTGTGCTGTTGGGTCACCCTGATGGTGGTTACCATCTGCCTGCATTCTTACACGTGAGCTGATTTTAAGTCCCAGTTACTGTGCTCATCCACATTTAGATAACAGATTGCATCTTAGTTAAATTGTCTCAATGACCATGCTATGTCTGCATCACGACTCATTGTCTCCCGTGATATTTTATGACTACTTTAGACTATTTGGCTATCTGGTCTGCTCTCATTCCTGCTCCATGTAAGTTATGTTTAGCTTCAGATTGATTTATAGTTTGGGTTTTGGTCATTATATGATGTAATAAATGGACCTAAATGTCATCTATTTTCCAATATGAAGAAAATAATCTGCCACTTTAAAGAAAAACATAAATCATTGATAGTAGGAAAATTCAGTATGCATGATAGAATAATATATACATTTGGGAGAAAATATTGATAATTTAGCATGTTATTTATAACTGCATAAATTTTGAAATGCTGATCAAATTCATTGCTTCTTTAAGTTATCAGTGTGAACCATAAGATTAATTTCTCAATGTCCAGATAGAAAGTGTTTTGTATAATAGAAATAAACATCTGTTGGTTTTTCATATTACATGTAGTAGTATAGTAATGGGTTGAATTAGGTACTATACCTTTGTGCACCTCTGAAAAGCAGGAAATGAATTAATTGGCTCAAATGCCTACAGGTTGATGTTTGAGAAACAATGACACTAAGATAGTAAATCAGAATAGATCTTAATGACAAAAATACTTGAATTGTTAAGAACAGAGTGAAAAACAACCCAGGAGGACAAACAAAAATCAATCACTAGAACTGCAAAACATTAAGTCATTGGCCCAAAGCTTAAGCCCCATGAGGGTCATTTATCATCTTGTTCTTTTCACAAGGAAAGACACATCTTTCACACAATACTCTATCACAGTTTTTTCTCCTAAAATGCAATGCTATTCACAAACCTTTACGTCAAAAGACCCATAGTATCCAAAACATCTCAAAAATCTTTTTATATAAATATGTTCCTTTGTTATTAAAACAACTTTGATATTGAAAGAGTTTGGGGTTCCAATAAAGTAGAATAGTGCCAGGATTGTCTGACTTACACAGGGTGCAATTAATGTTTAAAAAGGGGAAAAATACACTTGTAGAATAGAACTCTGGGGAAACCCTAGCAGGAGACCCAGCATGAGCAACAGAAATGCACCAGACCTATGCTGAGGAAGCAAGTAAACAACAGAAAAAAATAGAAGCTTGGATCCAGAGAGGAAGACACCTACTCTGGCAAACCAGGTAAGAGGGGAATCCATGGGCCCATGACACTGCTGACATAGCTGGAGGGAGAGCTTGGTGAACTGCTTTTAAAGTTCTACATGAACCTGCTAAGATAGCAGAGATGGGAAGAAAGAAAAAAAAAGAAGAAAGAAAAAAGACTATATGTACCCCACCCCTACAATTCTTCTCAAGCTATTCAAAACAATTGAAAAGGAAGGATTCCTCCCAAATTCTTTCCTAAACATGAAAAAAATACAATACGGAAAGAGAACTAGAGACCAATTTCCCTGATGAACATAGATGCAAAAATCCTTAACAAAATACTAGCCAATCGAAGCCCAAAACACTTCAGAAAGATCATTACCTGAACCAAATGGGATTTATCTCTGATATGCAGGGATGGTCCAACATTGACAAATCAATCAAAGTGATATGTCACATTAACAAATTGAAGAACGAATACCCCATGATTATCTCAATAGACACAGAGAAAGCATTTGATAAAATACAACACCTTTCATGATGAAAACTCTAAATAAATTGGGTTTAGAAGGAACATTCCTCAACACAATCAAGGCAATTTATGATAAACACATGGCCAGCATCATATTGAATGGGGAAAAGTTGGAAGCATTCCCACTGAGATCCAGAACCAGAGAAGGATGCCCACTCTCACTATTGCTATTCAATATAATCCTAGAAGTTTTAGCTAGAGCCATTAGGCAAGAAAAATAAGTCAAAGGGATACAAATTGAGAACTAAGGAAGTCAAACTATCCTTATTTGGAGATGACATGATTCTACGTATATGGATCCAAAAGACTCCATCAAGAGTCTTCCGGATTCATAGAAGAGTTTGGTAAAGTTGCAGGATACAAAATCAACACTCAAGAATCAACAGCCTTTATAAACACAGACAATATCATGGCTGAGAGAGAATTTCTAAGATCAATCCCATTCACAGTAGTTACCTAAAAATTCAAATACCTGGGAATAAATTTAACCAAAGATGTCAAAGATCTATATGATGAGAATTATAGAACATTAAAGAAAGAAATAGAAGAAGATACAAAATTGTAAAAATCTGGCAAGTTAATGCATTGGAAGAATCAATATAATCCAAATGTCCATACTACCAAAAGCAATTTACAGATTCAATGCAATACCAATCAAAATACTAAGAACATTCTTCTCAGAAAAAAAGCAATGCTGAAATTCATGTGGAAACACAGGAGAATCCAAATAGCTAAAGCAATCTTATATAACAAAAACAAAGCGGGAGGCAACACAATACCAGATTTCAAGATACAGTACAGGGCAGTTATAATCAAAAAAGCTTGGTAGTGCCACAAAACAGATGGATAGACCAATGAAACAGAACAGAAATTCCAGAAATCAATGCAAGCATCTACAACCAACTTATCTTTGACAAAGGAGCTAAAATCAATCCCTGTAGCAAGGACAGTCTCTTCAACAAATGGTGCTGGGAAAACTGGATTGCCACATGCAGAGGCATGAAGCCTCCTACTGTACACATTTCACTGAAGTCCACTCAAAATTGACTAAAGAGCTTAATGTATAACCTGATATCATCAAATTATTATACAACATTGAGAAAACCCTATAAGACATTGGTGTAGACAAAAGAGTTCTTGAAAAAGACCCCAGAGGCACAGGCAATCACAGCCATAACTGACAAATGGGATTATATCAAATTGAGAAGCTTCTGCACTGCAAAAGAAACACTTAGAAAAGTGAAAAAGCGAGGCGGAGCCAAGATGGCAGAATAGTGAGGGTGCGCACCGATAGTCCGGGAAAAGATAGTTTAATAAAAGTGGAGTTACGGTAGCCTCAGGAAAAGGCTCAGGAAAAAATTTCAGAGGAAACTCTTCAGATCTAGTGGCTATGACTCGGAGGACCTACGGGGAGAGCAAGGTCGCCCACCGCGTGGAAGCCGAGCTGCGGGAGCCGCGGGAGCTGCCAGAGCTGCCTGAGCCGCCAGAGCTGCGGGAGCCGCAGAGTCTGCGCACCAGCGCTGGAAGGGGAGGAGGGAAATTGAAGAAGCTCAAACTGCCTCAGTAAAACTTGAGCAAACATCAATCTCTGGAGTTAAGACTTTGGTGGACCTGTGTGGAGAGCATGGGAGCCCGCAGTTTGGGACAGCAGCGGCAGACTCAACACACCAGCGCTGGAATGCGAGGTGAGCCGAACCTCAATAGCCCGAGACACTGGCAGGCAAGCAGAAAGAGGAGACTAGAGGGAACGACCCCGGGGGGAAAAGTTCACCAGGCTAACTAGAAGAGAGAGAGAGAGAAAAAAAAAAGTGAACAATACAGACATGAGTTTCTCTCTCTCCGCTCACCTCTCATAGGTGAGCAAGACAAAGAGTAGGCGCCATCTTGGACATACGTCATAAGCAGGGCGACCTCAGGTCTGCACCGGCCCTGAGCCTAGCAGAAACACCTATCTCTGGGGGCGTGGGTGAATTAACAGGAGATTAGGACCTAGTGAATGTGTGGTGCTAGTGAACTGAGACTGTGAAAAAAGAGACGGTGGGGGAGAGAACTCACGGAATTCACGTGAGTACTCTCCAGAGATGCTACAATTCGGTAACCTTGGCAACCCAATGGGAGATTGCAGGAGAATTTGAGCCCACACTGAGGACAGGACAGATTCCCTGTGTTGTCCTTGGGAAAGAGCTTCCGATCTCTGGCTCCTGGGGGTATATCATTTGCCTGCTAACTACCTCCAATTCTGTTCAGCTGTGCGGAATTACTTCCCTTTTGAAGCAAAAAAAAAAAAAAAAAAAAGAAAGAAAGAAAGAGAGAGAGATTTACCATGCCTAACCTGGGAGTGTCACCTTTGGCACACCCTTAACCCTCAGGAACCAAACAGAGCTCTCAGGCCAAACCCATCTCATGCCTCTAAGGCTCCATCAAAAGCAGACAGTCCACTTAATCTAGAGTCATAGTATAACGAGAAAAAACACCACAGTGAAGAAACCAAATATCTCCAATATGCCAAACAACAAATGCAAAAACCGAAGTAATAAGAACAAGGAAGACACTATGATGCCCCCAAATGAAAAAGACACCCCAATTCAAGATTATGAAGATGATGAGATAGAAGAAATGCAAGAAGCAGATCTCAAAAAATTGATAAGAACATTAAGAAGTTCTCAAAAACAAATTCTTGAACTACAGAAACCCTTACTGGACAAGACAGAAAATCTTTCTCGCAAAAATGAAATATTAAGGAGGAATCAAAATGAAATGAAACAATTGTAGAACATGAAACTGTGATAGTGACGAGAAATCATAATGAAATGAAGAATCCAACAGATCAAATGACAAACACATTAGAGAGCCTTAAAAACAGAATGGGTGAAGCAGAAGAGAGAATACCAGACTTAGAAGACAGAGAACAGGAAAGGATACAGTCAAGCCAAAGAAAAGGAGAGGAAATTAGAAATTAAAAAATATTGTGGGGAATCTGAAGGATACTATTAAAACACCCAACATTCAGGTTCTAGGAGTTCCTGAAGGCATGGAGAGGGAGAAAGGATTAGAATGCCTTTTTAATGAGATATTAGCAGAAAATTTCCCAGGTTTGGAGAAGGACAGAGACATCCTAGTACAGGAAGCTCAGAGAACCCCTAATAAACATGACCAAAAGAGATCCTCACTATGACACGTTGTAATTAAACTCACCCCAGTGAAACAGAAATAAAAGATCCTAAAATGTTCAAGAGAGAAACGTCAGATTACTTTCAGAGAATCTCCAATTAGACTCACAGCAAACTTCTCATCAGAAACCCTACAAGCTAGAAGGGAATGGCAAGATATAGCCCAGGTACAAAGAGAGAAAAACTGCCAGCCCAGAATGTTATATCCTGCAAAGCTCTAATTTGTGAACGAAGGTGAAAAAAAGACCTTTCACAGCAAACAGAAATTGAAAGAATTTGTTGCCACTCATCCAGCCCTGCAAAAGATGCTTAAAGATGTGTTACACACAGAAACACAGAAACACGGTCATCAACATGAAAGAAGGTAAACGAAGGAAACCTCCCAGCAAAAGATCACAGGGAATTCAAAACATATATTAGAAAATATCTTTGGCAAATGGCAGGGCAAAGTTACTACTTATCAATAGTCACATTGAACGTTAATGGCCTGAACTGTCCAGTTAAAAGACACCGATTGGCTGACTGGGTTAAGGAACAAAACCCATCTATTTGCTGCTTACAAGAAACTTATCTTACCAACAAAGATCCATACAGACTGAAAGTGAAAGGCTGGAAAAAGATATACAGCCAACAGAAATGAAAAAAGAGCGGGAGTAGCCATCTCAATAGAGTACAACATAAACTTTACCACAAAAACTGTTAAGATAGACAAAGAGGGGCACTATACAATGATTTAGGGATCAATTCAACAGGAAGATATAACGATTATCAATGTATATGCACCTAATTACAGGGCACCGGTTTATTTAAAAGATTTGTTAAGGGACTTAAAGGGAGACTTAGACCCCAATACAATAGTACTGGGGGACTTCAATACTCCACTCTCAGAAATAGACAGATCAACAGGACAGAAGATCAACAAGGAAACAGCAGATTTAAATGACACTATAGCCCAAATGGATCTAACAGATATCCACAGAACTTTTCATCCTACACAGAAAGCATTTACACTCTTATCAGCAGTACACGGAACCTTCTCTAGGATTGACCACATACTAGGCCATAAAGCAGCTCTCAGCAGATTCAAAAGAATTAGAATCACACCATGCAGTTTCTCAGACCATAGAGGAATGAAGTTGGAAATTAGCAACTCAGGAATCCCTAGAGCATACGCAAACACATGGAGATTGAACAACATGCTCCTGAATGAACAATGGGTCATAGAAGAAATTAAAAGAGATATCAGAAACTTTCTGGAAGTAAATGAGGATAACAGCACAACATACCAAAACTTATGGGACGCAGCAAAAGCAGTGTTACGAGGAAAGTTTATATCAATAGGTACCTACATCAAGAAATTAGAAAGGCACCAAATAGATGAGCTTGCAATGCATCTCGAGGATCTAGAAAATCTGCAGAAAACCAGACCCAAATCTAGCAGGAGAAGAGAAATAATTAAAATCAAAGAAGAAATCAACAGGATTGAATACAAAAAAAATCACAAAAAATCAGCCAAACGAGGAGCTGGTTTTTGGAAAAAATAAATAAAATTGACACCTCATTGGCCCAACTAACTAAAAAAAGAAGAGAAAAGACTCAAATAAATAAAATCAGAGATGAAAAAGGAAACATAACAACAGACACCACAGAAATAAAAAGAATCATCAGATATTACTACAAGGACTTGTATGCCAGCAAACAGGGAAACCTATCAGAAATGGATAGATTCCTGGACACATGCAACCTACCTCAATTGAACCAGGAAGACATCGAAAACCTAAACAGACCCATGACTGAGACAGAAATTGAAACAGTAATAAAGGCCCTCCCAACAAAGAAAAGCCCAGGACCAGATGGATTCACCGCTGAATTCTACCAGACATTTAAAGAAGAACTAATTCCATTTCTTCTCAAACTATTCAGAACAATCGAAGAAGAGGGAATCCTCCCAAATTCTTTCTATGAAGCCAGCATCACCTTAATTCCTAAGCCGGAAAAAGATGCAGCACTGAAAGAGAATTACAGACCAATCTCCCTGATGAACATAAATGCAAAAATCCTCAGTAAAATTCTCGCCAATAGAATGCAACAACACATCAGAAAGATCATCCACCCTGACCAAGTGGGATTTATCCCTGGTATGCAGGGATGGTTCAATGTTCACAAATCAATCAACGTGATACACCACATCAACAGACTGCAGAAGAAAAACCATATGATTATCTCAATAGACGCAGAGAAAGCATTTGATAAAATACAACACCCTTTCATGATGAAAACTCTAAGCAAACTGGGTATGGAAGGAACTTTCCTCAATATAATCAAAGCAATTTATGAAAAACCCTCGGCCAACATCCTATTGAATGGGGAAAAGTTGGAAGCATTTCCACTGAGATCTGGTACCAGACAGGGATGCCCACTCTCACCACTTCTATTCAATATAGTTCTGGAAGTTTTAGCCAGAGCTATTAGGCAAGAAAAAGAAATTAAAGGGATACAAATTGGGAAGGAAGAAGTCAAACTATCCCTCTTTGCAGATGATATGATTCTTTATGTAGGGGATCCAAAGAACTCTAGCAAGAGACTATTGGAACTCACAGAATAGTTTGGCAAAGTAGCAGGATATAAAATCAATGCACAAAAATCAACAGCCTTTGTATACACAGGCAATGCCACGGCTGAGGAAGCACTTCTAAGATCAATCCCATTCACAATAGCTACAAAAACAATCAAATACCTTGGAATAAACTTAACCAAGGACGTTAAAGATCTCTATGATGAAAATTACAAATCCTTAAAGAAAGAAATAGAAGAAGATACCAAAAAATGGAAAAATCTTCCATGCTCATGGATTGGAAGAATCAACATCATCAAAATGTCCATTCTCCCAAAAGCAATTTATACATTCAATGCAATACCAATCAAGATACCAAAGACATTCTTCTCAGATCTAGAAAAAATGATGCTGAAATTCATATGGAGACACAGGAGACCTCAAATAGCTAAAGAAATCTTGTATAACAAAAACAAAGCCAGAGGCATCACAATACCAGATTTCAGGGCATACTACAGGGCATTTGTTATCAAAACAGCATGGTACTGGTACAGAAACAGATGGATAGGCCAATGGAACAGAATTGAAACACCAGAAATCAACCCAAACATCTACAGTCAACTTATATTTGATCAAGGATCCAAAAACAGTCCCTGGAACAAGGACAGTCTATTCAATAAATGGTGCTTGGAAAACTGGATTTCCACGTGCAGAAGCATGAAGCAAGACCCCTACCTTTCACCTTAAACAAAAATTCACTCAACATGGATTAAAGACTTAAATCTATGACCTGATAGCATCAAATTATTAGAGAGCATTGAAGAAAACCTGCAAGATATAGGTACTGGCAAAGACTTCTTGGAAAATACCCCAGAAGCACAGGCAGTCAAAGCCAAAATTAACATTTGGGATTACATCAAATTGAGAAGTTTCTGTACTTCAAGAGATTCAGTCAGGAAAGTGAAGAGGCAATCGACAGAATGGAAAAAATATTTGCAAACTATGCAACAGATAAAGGGTTAATAACCAGAATCTACAAAAAGTCAAGAAACTCCACAACATCAAAACAAACAACCCACTTAAGAGATGGGCCAAGGACCTCAATAGACATTTTTCAAAAGAGGAAATCCAAATGGCCAACAGACACATGAAAACATTTTCAGGATCACTAGCAATCAGGGAAATGCAAATCAAAACCACAATGAGGTTTCACCTCACCCCGGTTAGAATGGCTCACATACAGAAATCTACCAACAATAGGTGCTGGAGAGGATGTGGGGAAAAAGGGACACTAACCCACTGTTGCTGGGAATGCAAACTGGTTAAGCCACTATGGAAGTCAGTCTGGAGATTCCCCAGAAACCTGAATATAGCCCTACCATTCAACCCAGCCATCCCACTCCTTGGAATTTACACAAAGGAAATGAAATTGGCAAACAAACAAGCTGTCTGCACATTAATGTTTATTGCAGCTCAATTCACAATAGCTAAGACCAGAACCTACCCAAATGCCCATCAACAGTAGACTGGATAAAGAAATTATGGGACATGTACTCTATAGAATACTATACAGCAGTCAAAAACAGTGAAATTCGGTCATTTGCAACAAGATGGAGGAATCTGGAACACATTATGCTGAGTGAATTAAGCCATTTCCAAAGGGACAAATATCATATGTTCTCCATGATCGGCGACAGCTAACTGAGCAGCAAAGGGGAAACCTGTTGAAGTGAAATGGATACTATGAGAAACAGTGCCTTGATCAGCCCTTGTCCTGACTGTTGATGTACAATGTAATACTTTATCCATTTTATTATTATTTTTGTTCTAGTACTATTGGTTGAACTCTGGATTAACACAAAAATTTTCTTAGGTGTTTATATTTTAACTGAAATATGATTCCTGTTAGGAATTTGGAAAATATTATGCTGAGTGAAATAAGCCAGGCCCAAAGGGGCAAATATCATATGTTCTCCCTGATCAGTGATAACTAACCGAGCACCAAAAGGAAACCTATTAAAGTGAAATGAACACTATGAGAAACGGTGACTTGATCAGCCCTTGCCCTGACTATTGATGAACAACTTAATACATTATCCCTCTTAGTATTTTTTTTTGTTTGTTCTACTTAATACTTTTGGTTGAATACTGTTATCAATATACAGTTATTCTTTGTGGGGAGCAACCCGGACTAGACTAAGTTACTGGAATTGGGACTTGTTCTATGCATCTGCTCTCCCACAATATGGCGCTGGGAGAGAAGAAAACAGCTTCTACGCAGCTGCCTCCAGTTCAGCCAATAAACTGTAGGACTTGCTCCTGATTGGAGGAGAGCAGCGTACTCGGCGTGTGGGCAGCCGAGTTGGGATTGGTGGAAGAGGACTATAAAGGAGGAGAGAGACGGCATGCACCAGGAACATGTAAGGGGAACATCTAAGGGGAACACCTGTGCAGCCCCCGAGAGAGCCGGCCGGCGGTGTGCCACTCCCCTGCGGAAGTGGGGAAAGTGGCCAGGGGGAACCGCCCTTCCACGGAGGTGGAAGGGACAGTAGCCAACCCGGGAAGAACCAGCAGCAGACCCGGGGAGGGCTGAGCAGACGAAAGAACAGCGCAGGGTCCTGTGTCGTTCCTCCACGAAGAGGGGGAGCGACATAATGGTGCCGTGACTTGGATATGAAGCCTAGGCAGGACTTAGTGTCGTTCCTCCATGAAGAGGGGGAGCGACATAATGGTGCCGTGACTCGGATATGAAGCCTAGGCAGGGCTTAGTGTCGTTCCTCCACGAAGAGGGGGAGCGACAATTCTTAAGTGTTGAAACTTAACTGAAAAGTGATTGCTGTTAAATATAAGAGTGGGAATAAGAGAGGGAAGAGATATACAATTCGGACATGCTTAAGATGACTTACCTCAAATGGTAGAGTTAGAAACATACCAGGGGATTCCAATTCAATCCCATCAAGGTGGCATGTACCAATGCCATCTCACTAGTCCAAGTGATCAATTTCTTTTCACAATTGATCATAATGAAAGGACCAAGAGCCAAAGGGAGCACATAAACAAGACTAGTGTCTGCAATTACTAACCGATAGAATAAAAAAGGGAGAGAACGATCCAACATGGGAAGTGAGATACACAGCAGACCCATAGAATGGCAGATGTCCTAAACAGCACTCTGGCCTCAGAATCAGCCCTTAAGGCATGTATATCTGGCTGAAAAGCCCATGACAGTATTACATTCATGGAAAGCCAAAACACTCTGGCAAAGAAACAAACAAACAAACAAAAAACCTAAATGAAAGATCTCCGTGAGTGAGATCCTAGGGGAAAGAACAGGTCATCAAAGAAGGAGGTACCTTCCTCTGAAGGGAGGAGAGAACTTCCACTTTGATTACCACCTTGTCTAAATATGATCAGAGTCGGTGAACTCAAAAGGCTTCCATAGCCTTGGCAACTCATGACAAGAGCCTAGGTTGATTACTGATGCCATAAACAAGAGTGTCAATTTGTTAAGTCAACAACAGGAGTCACTGTGCACTTACTCCTCATGTAGGATCTCTGTTCTTAATGTGCTGTACATTGTGATTTAATGGTATAACTAGTACTCAAACAGTATTTTTCACTTTGTGTTTCTATGTGGGTGCAAACTGTTGAAATCTTTACTTAATATATGCTAAACTGATCTTCTGTATATAAAGAGAATTGAAAATGAATCTTGATGTGAATGGAAAGGGGGAGGGAAAGGGAAAGGGAGGGTTGCGGGTGGGAGGGAAGTTATGGGGGGGGGGAAGGCATTGTAATCCATAAACTGTACTTTGGAAATTTGTATTCAAAATAAAAGTTAAAAAAAATGAATGGCTTGCTCAGGAGTTACTAATGTTGGAGTCAAAAACTCCTTGATTCCTTGGAACACCTTTTGTAGCTCCCCTGTCCAGCACAGTTGTCTGTTTCAGAGGATTTTAAGCAAACACAAGGCTTAGAATCCAAATCCTAGAATCCATAACAACTTTTGTAGCTACCCTTTTCAGTACAAAGTCTGCATCAGGGCCTCTTTAAGGCTATATACAATTTCAGGCATGGAAAGCCAAGACACTCTGGCAAAAAAAAAAAGACCTAAATGAAAGATCTCTGTGAGTGAGATCCCAGTGGAAAGAACAGGTCTTCAAAGAAGGAGGTACCTTTCTCTGAAGGGAGGAGAGAACTTCCACTTTGACTATGAGCTTGTCTAAACAAGATAAGAGTCAGAGAACTCAAGGGGCTTCCATAGCCTTGGAAACTTATGACTGGAGCATGGGGGGATTACTGAAGCCATAAACAAGAGTGTCAATTGGTAAAGTCAACAACAGGAGTCACTGTGCACTTACTCCTCATGTAGGATCTCTGTCCTTAATGTGCTGTACATTGAGACTTAATGCTATAACGAGCACTCAAACAGTATCTTTCACTTTGTGTTTCTATGGGGGTGCAAACTGTTGAAATCTTTACTTAATGTATACTAAACTTTGTGTTTCTATGGGGGTGCAAACTGTTGAAATCTTTACTTAATGTATACTAAACTGATCTTCTGTAAAAAAAAAAAAAAAGAAGAAATTATCAATTCCCAACTTGACTCTCACTGGGATTAAACATGACAATAGGTCTGATCTGATTTCATCATCATTTAAAAAAATCATCTATTATTTTTCACTTTATGTTTCTGTGTGGGAGCAAACTTGAAATCTTTACTTAATATATGCTAAACTGATCTTCTGTATATAAAGAGAATCAAAAATGAATCTTGATGTGAATGGAAGGGGAGAGGGAGTGGGAAAGGGGAGGGTTGCGGGTGGGAGGGATGTTATGGGGGGGGAGCCATTGTAATCCATAAGCTGTACTTTGGAAATTTATATTCATTAAATAAATGTTAAAAAAAGCTATACATAAAAGCTTAGAATCTGAATTTTGGAATTCAAATTCCATAGAATCCTGTCATCAGCAATTCCCAATATTGGAACTTTTAGTTAGAAGCTCCTTAGTTCTCTGGAACAACTTTTGCAGCTACTCTTGTCAGTATGGGGTCTGTATCAGGGCGCCTTTAAAGCTATGCACAAAAGTTTTCAATCCAAATTTTGGAATTCAAAGTCCACAGAATTTCACCATTCCCAGAATTATCTGTGGCTGCCTTTAAATATTTGACCCTATGTTAAAACATACGAGATAGGAATTTTACAGAGACATGTATCCCAGATTTTACATTTGAGGCACTTAATAAACAATGAAACTAGACCCTACGTTACACCTTACAGAAAAATCTGTTCAACATGGATTAAAGATCTAAATCTATGACCTGTCACCATCAAGTTACTAGAGAACATCGAAAAAACCCTGTGAAATATAGGCACAGGCAAAGACTTCTTAGAAAATACCCCCAGAAGCACAGGGAGTCAAAGCCAAAATTAACATTTGGGATTACACCAAATTGAGAAGTTTCTGTACTTCAAAAGAAACAGTCAGGAAAGTGAAGAGGCAACCGACAGAATGGAAAAAAATATTTGCAAACTATGCAACCAATAAAGGTTTAATAACCAGAATCTACAAAAAGATCAAGAAACTCCACAACATCAAAACAAACAACCCACTTAAGAGATGGGCCAAGGACCTCAATAGACATTTTTCAAAAGAGGAAATCCAAATGGCCAACAGACACATGAAAAAATGTTCAGGATCACTAGCAATCAGGGAAATGCAAATCAAAACCACAATGAGGTTTCATCTCACCTCAGTAAGAATGGCTCACATACAGAAATCTGCCAACAACAGATGCTGGCGAGGATGTGGGGAAAAGGGACACTAACTCACTGTTGGTGGGAATGCAAACTGGTAAAGCCACTATGGAAGTCAGTCTGGAGATTCCTCAGAAACCTGAATATAGCCCTACCATTCAACCCAGCCATCCTACTCCTTGGAATTTAACCAAAGGAAATTAAAATGGCAAATGAAAGAGCTGTCTGCACCTCAATGTTTATTGCAGCTCAATTCACAATAGCTAAGACATGGAATCCTAAATGCCCATCGACAGAAGACTGGATAAAGAAATTATGGGGTATGTACTCTATAGAATACTATACAGAGTAAAAAAAATGAAACCTGGTCATTTGCAACAAAATGGAGGAATCTGAAAAACATCATGCTGAGTGAATTAAGCCAGTCCCAAAGGGACAAATATATGTTCTTCCTGATTGGTGACAACTAACTGAGCACTTAAAAGGAAACCTGTTGAAGTGAAATGGATACTATGAGAAATAATCACTTGATCAGCCCTTGTCCTGTCTAGGAACAACTTACTACTTATTTTTTTAGTGTTTTTTTTTTTTTTTGTTCTACTTAATAACATTGGTTGAATGCTTTAATTACCACACAATTATTTTTAGTCATTTAAATTTAATTGAAATGTGATCCCTGTTAAATACAAGAGTGGAAATAAGAGAGGGAAAAGATGTACAGTTAGGTACACGCTTACTCAGACTTAACCCTAATGGTAGAACTAGAATCGTGCCAGGGGATTCCAATTCAATTCCATCAAGGTGGCATGTAGCAATGCCATCTTACTTGTTAAAGTGATCAGTTTAAGTTCATAATTGATCAAAAACATAGGATTAAGTGTTAAAAGGATTACATAAATAAGACCAGTGTCTACAAATAATTTGTTTTCTTTCTTTTTCTTCCTCATACAATGTGCTGAAATCTTCACCTAGAATAGACTTAATTTTCTGTGTATAAAGTTAAATGAAAATAGATCTTAGTGAAAAACAAGACTGGGAACAGGAGAGGGAAGAGAAGAGGGATAGGAGTATGGATAGGAGGGCAGGTATGGTGGGAAGAATTACTATGTTCCTAGTTATATTTAAGAAATGCATGCAAATAAATATAAAAGGAAAGACTTCGCTGGAAGATCACACGAAGGAAGAGAGTTTATAAATTGTTGAGCAGTATAAGTGATTTTCCATAATTTTTATAAATATAATTTTTTTTTTTTTTTTTTTTTTGACAGGCAGAGTGGATAGTGAGAGAGAGAGACAGAGAGAAAGGTCTTCCTTTGCCGTTGGTTCACCCTCCAATGGCCGCCGCGGCCGGCGCGCTGCGGCCAGCGCACCGCGCTGATCCGATGGCAGGAGCCAGGAGCCAGGTGCTTTTCCTGGTCTCCCATGGGGTGCAGGGCCCAAGCACCTGGGCCATCCTCCACTGCACTCCCTGGCCACAGCAGAGGGCTGGCCTGGAAGAGGGGCAACCGGGACAGAATCCGGCGCCCCGACCGGGACTAGAACCCGGTGTGCCGGCGCCGCTAGGCGGAGGATTAGCCTATTGAGCCGCGGCGCCGGCCTAAATATAATTTTATTTAACTGACCTTGAGCCACCAAAGCAAATGAAAATTTCCCTAAACTATGAGCCCCTTGGAAAGCTGTTAAGGTTGTGTTAAGAATACCTTAGTACCAGCGAAATTAGTGAATGGTTGAATTTAAATGGATCACGCAAACATCCCTCCTTCTCATATCCCTGTCCAAGTAACTCACAACTTTCAATCTCCAGGGTGCAGTTTTGTTCATCTAGAGGGTATCTTCGGAGATCCATCATACATGCAGCTGTGGTTGTGATCCTATCAGAGTAAGAGAGATAAAAATACATCATAAAATTTGTGACATTTTATTTCTAGACTTCCCAGCCCCACATATATTTACCAGATTGCAGAAACAAGGGCTCAAAAATGTTTTGAGATCACAAGGGACTATTATGTAATATGCTAATAAATTAATAACATGAAAATACATATGGAAGTGGATAAGTTCCTAGACATACAGAACTTACTAAAATGTACCAAGAAGAAATAGGGATGCAGGCCATACCACTAAGTAACAAAGATTAATTCAATAATCAAAAACTTTCTAACAAAGGAAAGGCCAGAATCATATTGTTCCATGAGTCAATTCTACCAGATATTCAAGGAAGACCAAGTATCGACTCCTCTTACATTCTTCTAAAAACTGTAAGACACAAAATTGTCACATTCATTTTATGAGATCAGCATCACCCTGATTCCAAAACTAGACAAAGGCACTACAAGTAAAGAAAACTACAGGCAAAAAGCCCTGGTGAATATGGATGAGAGAATCCTCAATAAAAATACTAGCAAACTGACTCAAAAACACATTAGAAGGATCATACAACCTAACCTTTTGGGATCAATGTCATGTGCAAATCCATCAACGTAATACACAATTATTAACAAAATAAAACCAGATGGTCATATCAGTAGATGCAGAAAAATTGAAAACTTCTCTAAGGTCTGGAACAAGTCAAAGATGCCCACTTTTCTCACTTTTTTATGGAATGTTTCAGCCAGAGAAATCAAGAATGAAAAAAAAAAGCATTCCAAATCAGAAAGGAAGAAGTAGAGTTATCTCATCTGCAGATGGCATCATCATATACATAGAAAACTCCAAAGATTGCATATGAAAAAGTTAGAAATAATAAATGTATACAATCAAGTTACAACATGCAAAAATAAGTAGTGTTTCTATATACCAAAACAAACTCACTGAAAGGGAAATTAAGAACATACTCTACTTATATTAGCAGCAATAGAAAAAACACTTAGGAATGAAACAAAGAAACATTAAGAATCATAAAACATTGATAGAAAAAAGTTAAACAGAAAATAAATGGAATGCCTCCCATGCTCATAATATAGAAGCAATAATATTATCAAAATGACCATAACCCAAAAGGGAGCTATAGAATCAAAACTACCCTTATCAAAATCTCAACTGGATTTTTTCACAAAGATAGAACAATCATAAAATTCACAAGGAATCACAACAGAGACCCCCGTGCATAGCCAAAATTCTAATTCACATTTCCATCATGGTATGTAAGACTTCCTCTTTATCCACAATCTTGCCATGAATTCTTATCCTCTGTCTGTTTGATACTAACCATCCTGACAGGTATGAGATGACATCACACAGTGGTTTTGATTTGCATTTATCTGATCATTACAGACACCAGGCACCTTTTCAAATGCCTCTTAGTCATCTGAGTATTGTCTTGAGAAGTATTCTTTGAATCTACTCCACATTTTAATTGAATTAATTATATTTTTGGTATTGGATTGTATGAGATCTTATATATTTTGATTAGCAATCCTTTACCAGATATATTATTTATAAATATTTTCTCCGATTTTATAGATTGCCTATTCATTTTGCTGATTGTTTCCTTTACTGTGCAGAAGCTTTTGAGTGTGATTCAAAACCACTTATCTACTTTTTGCCTTTATTGTCTGGGCTTCTGGTTTCATACCTAAAAGGTTATTGAGAAGATTGATGACAAGAGATTTCCCTGTTTTCTGCTATTAGTTTCACAGTTTCAGTTTTCATGCTTAAGTCTTTAATCCATATTGAGTTAGTTTTGACACATGGTATAAGATATGATCCAATTCCTTTTTCTGTCAGTGGGTATTCTTTTGTTTCATTAGGTTTTGAAGAGATTACTACCCTTTCCTCATTGTGTGTTCTTGGTGTCCTTTTTGAAGATTGGTTGATGTAAATATGTGGATTGGGGGGCGGTTTCCTCAATTCTGTTTTAAATCATTAGCATATTGTTTTTATTACCATAGAATTTTTATAACAATTTGAAGGATGATCCTAAGACTTATTGATTACAATGCTAGGTCCAACTTCTTAATCTATTGAGGTAAGTTCATTTATGCCTATTTTTTGGAGATCTTATATAATGAAAAAATCTTGAATTTTGCCAAATGCTTTTTCTGTATCTAGTAAGGTGATCACGTAATTTTATCTTTAATTATGTTAATGGGGTATATTGCATTGATTAATTTGACTTGTTGAAACATCCCTGCATCCTAAGAATAAACCTCGCTTTATCATGGTGTATGATCCTTTTGATCTGATGTTGAATTTAGTTTGCTAGTATTTTATTGATTAGATTACATTCATAATTAGCGTAACTGACTAACTGCCACAATAGCAATATGTCTACGATATCACAAGAAAGCTGTTGAAATTTTGAAGATATGCAGATAGGACTTCAGTTTTACTTTACTGCATACTCATGGTGTGAACTTGAATTATTTCCATGATGCTCAGTCTCCTCATTAATCAAGTACCTACTATGTAGGATATCTCTCAGGATTAAAATAGATAATGTACACACAGCTCTCAGTCCAGTGCCCTGTACATAGTTGTGCTCCTTACTGATGGTCATCATTATGGTTGTTATTATCTTATGCTTTCCCCTACGTGCAAGAACGTCTTAGCAATGTCTCTGTCAATATCTACAGAGGTTTGACTAGGATGAATCTAGATTATGCATGCTTCTTGTTCTACACCCTAACGCAACAACAATAAAGTCAGCCTTCTGTGACTCGTGTGTCACGAGTATTTGTCTATTATTAGACATTTGTCACATTCATATCTGGAACCAAGGCCCATTTATCCTCAGCAGGTGGCATATAAGCAGAGAAGAAATACAGCTCTAGGATTGAAGTTTACACCATTTTTGCAAGCTATGGTAGACATTATGTGTTTATCCAAACTCTAGGGCTCTTATTCTAGATATCTCATTTGAATTTCAATGACTCCATTTTCTCTTGGTTGTGATGGTTTCCTGTACTGGGCAATCTGAGAGAAACTGAAATTCACAGTCCAATCCTGAAAAACTCTGGTATTATGTTGTAATTAACAAAATAATTATCAAAATATTTATTTGAGAGGCAAAAAGTCTCTCTCTCTCTCTCTCTCTCACACACACACACACACAGAAAGAGAGAGCACACCCCCATTTGCTGGTTCATCTCTCAAATGCTCGCAATGACTGGGACTGGATATGAAGCTGGGATCTAGGAAGTTAATCCAGGTCTCCCATGTGAGTGCCAAGAATCAAATCATTCGAACCATTATTGCTGCCTCCCATGGAACACATTAGCAAGAAGTGGGAATCAGAAGCTGGAGCCAGGTATCTAGCTCAGATACTCCAATCTTAGGGGCAGCATATTTACTTGAGTCTCAACTTCTGGGTTAAATGCCTGCCTCTGACAAACTATCTTAAAAAATTAAACAGTCCTCTGCTGCAAAGTATGATAATAACATAAATGATTCAAAATATTCAAATTCAAGAATAAGTTTTCTTTCTATTTTAATCATCAGGAGTTAACAACACTTGAAATTTTTTAGAAATACTCTGCAGGTTGAAGCACAGCTATGTCTTCTTAGGGAGAAAATCTCCTAGACAGCTGCCTACAACTGTTCTGCATATTGCTTATTTTCTTTAACAATTCATCTTGGATTTGGTTCTAAGCTAGTAAGTGATAAGCTATCTTAAAAAATATTATACAATGTGTTCAGTTGTATGGAAATACCATAACTTATTTTCCTAATCATCCTCTAGTGAGCACACATTTTGTTTCCTACCTTTTATTTTTTCAAATGAAGATACAGACATGCATACACAGTCTATACTTTATTTCAGTATAGTGTATATGCATATATACATACAGTATATATTGTACATATATCCTAGTGTATGCTATGCATGTTAATGAAATGGTACCATCTTATCTGCGGTGCCAACTTAAGCCTCAGTTACCATCTTGGGCACTGGCTCAGTTTCCATCCTTTGAAATAAGTTTCAGTTTCTTAAGCCCCGCCTGGTTTGCCAGAAATCAGGTGAGCAAATGGCCCAACCATATGTGTTGCCTTCACCCCACCGAATGGAATGTACTGTGCTTGCTTCCTTATTTCTGCTAAGCTATAATGGCCTGTCCTCCTAGTAAAGGCTGCTGTTCTCTAGTGCACGGGAGGCAGCCTGTAGGGTTCCTCACCAACCCCCTCTGCCTGGGACAATAAAACTTTTCCCAAACTTAGGTGTTTTGTGTGTTTTGTGGTAGCCTTTCAATGCATATATAATATATGATTAGTCTTTAAAACATTCATAGAAAATTTGCTATGAAAAAATCATGTATGGATATAAAATTTTTTCACACCAGAATAAACATATCTTTTAATTCTATTTTTTCATGAACTTTTTGAAACACTCTCACATATTTGAAGAATCTGTAAATATCTATCAGATAGAACATTTTTGAGGCAGCCAAGGCAAGCTATGGATTTGGTCATTTGTGTTAGGTTAAGTGGAATATAGGCAACTTTCCCAACAGTGTTTTTATTTTAAAGTACTATTGGGAAAAAACCTGGCCCTTTCCAATTTCTCTTTGGTTTCTTTACAAAAGATGAAAGTTCACAGCTGTGAACATTTGGACACTTCCTTTGGAGCCTTTCCTAGTCAGGACACTGATCAATTTAATTGGATTTATTTGAGCATTAGGCAAGAGCAAAGGGAGTTTTAATGTTTAATTAAATTTTTTTTCAAAGTGTTTTATGAAAAAATTTGAAAGCTTTTTAATTTCCAGAATGTGGCAATCAAAGAATTTGACTAGATTCTTTACCACCGCCCGCTTTCAGGATCATATAGGTTAATTTATTAACTCAAAAACGTATCATGAATATCTTTTAACACATTTTACTAAATAAATAGTTGAAATGCTTGTGTGTGTGTGTGTGTGTGTGAGAGAGAGAGAGAGAGAGAGAGAGAATGCACTCATCCACAGTTTTATTCTCCAAATGCATGCAGTGGTGATGGTGGTGGTGGATTAGTGGCAAAGGACTGAGCTGGGAACTGAATCCAGGTATCCCATGTGGGTGGCAGGAAAGGCCCCACCCCATAAGTCAACCCATTGCTTCCCAGGATCTGCATTAGCAGGAAGCTGGAATCAGGAGTCCAGAGTTGGGAAAGATTATCTTTTGTTTCTCAAAATACAATTCTGTAACATTATTTTTATAGTGCACAGTATTCTAAATAAATAAAACAACACTGTAAATATTTAAAAATCTTTTAAAAATTCATCTGTCTACTATATTCTTTAACAGCTGCTTATGAATAAAGAAATATGAAGACGTGAATATTCTCTGGGAATCACTGAAGTAGAGCTCTCTAATCCACCGGCCTGGCTAATACTTCTCAGTCACGGATGATTTTGTGTTGCAGGGAACATGTGGCAGTATCTGAAGACATCTTGATTGTCATGCTGAGACTGGAGGGTTGATAATGGCATCTAGTAGGTGGAGGCCAGAGATGCTGCTAAACATTCCACAATGCATATGATAGAATAATGAAAAATTTCTGTTCCAAAATGTCAATCATGCCAAGGAAAAAGAAAAGAAGAATTAACTTGCTACAGTAGTGTTTTCAAACATTTTTCCCCATGGAAACCTTTACCTAAATTAAATCTTATAGGGAACATCACTATATAAAATACAAATGAAATAAATGAAAGTTCATAATTTGCTGTGACAAAATCACCTTATGAGTTCAATTATTGATATTTATATTATTGGGCAAACAAATTTGAAAGCAGAGCTTATGATGAATATTAATTTTTTTATCAACCATGTTAAAGGTGGCTGTTTATTTGGGGACAAATTATAACACATATATACACACTTACATACTTTGTAGAATGATGATAGCATATCATTACATAAAAATACTTCCCAACATGCAACAAATGAGTGAACATAGGCATGAATAGGGATCCAGGAAGGCTTACTTTAAAAAAATTATAGGAAATCTCCACAGAGAGGTAAGTGTTGAGGAATTTCTGGATGAAGTCATCAAGGACAATAAAATGAGTCCAGGGGATAATAAGCACCATGGTGAAGTGTGTAGAATTTTCAGAGGTTATCTGGATTTAGCTGAAGATCAGTGGTGGGTGTAATGATGTGTGAAGTTGGGAACAGTGATGTAGTTGGAGGTGAGAGGGTCTGGAGGCCCAGAAGAGAAATGTGCACAGGATAGAATAGCAAAGAGCAGGCCACATAGACGGTGAGTAACAGTGAGCGACATCATAGAAACACATGTTTGGAAGATACTAAGGGGAATTGATTGACTCTGAGTGAAACAATGAATAGTCAGAAGGATTTTTGAACTTTGTAAATCTAATTATATTTTAGCATTTTGAATGAGTCCTAGTGATTCAGCTATAGCAGTCTCTACTACCTGGGTTAATTTGCTAAATTCTTCTGTTATAGCGAGTTATTTTGTATTATCTCTAATGATTTTGCCTTATCATGTAATTCTAATGCATCTTTGCTAAGAAAATCATGAAAAAGAGTCTGAATTTACCATGGACCACTTGATCATTACCATATTGGATGTGTTCAGTGCGGGGACAGAAACAACGAGCACCACACTGACATTTGGACTCCTGCTCCTGCTCAAGTATCCTGAGATCGCAGGTATCACCACAACAATGGGCAGGAAAAACAACTGGAAGAGTTAGAATCGTGCCAGGGGATTCCAATACAATCCCATCCAGGCGGCATGTACCAATGCCATCTCACTAGTCCAAGTGATCAATTTCAGTTCACAATTGATCACACTGAAAGGTCCAAGAGTCAAAGGGATCACACAAACAAGACCAGTGTCTGCTAACACTAACTGATAGAATCAAAAAGGGAGAGAACGATCCAACATGGGAAGCGGGATATCTTAAATGCCCCTCTGCAGCTTTTTTTTTTTGTATTTTATTTCAATAGTATTGAGAAAATCATAAAAATACTGACTACTTTGTTTTAAAAGTAGACTGAATTTTTTTTTAAGATTTATTTGTTGGAAAGGCAGAATTACAAAGAGAGAGAGAGAGAAAGAATATACCAAGAATCCATCTACTGGTTCCCTTCCCAGATGGCTTGCAACAGCTGGGACTGTGTCAGACTAAAGTCAGGAGCCAGGAACTCTGAGTCTTCCACATAGGGGCAGAATAAAGTACTTGAGCCATCATCTATTCTTCCCAGGCACATTAACAAGGAACTGGATAAGAAGCAGCATAGCTAAGACTTGAACAGACACTCTGATATTGAAAGTGGGTGTCCCAAGTGGTACCTCAACCTGCCCCAAGTACTTGTCTTTTGAATCTCACATTCTCAAGCAAGAGTTATCCTAATTTTGAAAGATGACAACAACAAAAATCTCCCAATATTTCTACCAAGAAACAACATCTATAATCAATGACACCTTTACAAATAGTTCAGGAACAATCACAGGTGGTTGATCTTTAAAGGTGCTTAATGATGATATTACTTGGTGCTCCATGTTCTGCATAAGTAACCTGGCAGCACAACTAGTATCTTGATCACCCACATTTCAACCACATGAACTCTTTTTTTGTTTTTTTGACAGACAGAGTGGACAGTGAGAGGGAGAGACAGAGAGAAAGGTCTTCCTTTTCTGTTGGTTCCCCCTCCAATGGCCGCTGTGGCCGGCGCACTGTGACTGGCGCACCGCGCTGATCCAAAGCCAGGAGCCAGGTGCTTTTCCTGGTCTCCCATGGGGTGCAGGGCCCAAGCACTTGGGCCATCCTCCACTGCCATCCCGGGCCACAGCAGAGAGCTTGACTGGAAGAGGAGCAACAGGGACAGAATCCGGCACCCCGACCAGGATTAGAACCCGGGGTGCTGGTGCCGCAGGCAGAGGATTAGCCTATTGAGCCCCGGTGCCTGCCCACATGTACTCTTACTAGTTAACCATTTTATATCCAAACTAGAGCATGCATTGAAATATTATACTGAAACACTGGTTCCCAAGTTGTGAGACTCTGGAGTTCTCACAACTCCAGAGTTTTTATAAACAAAGTGGTTTATAAACCTAACAAAGTATTGTCTATAAAATGAATAATGAATGTCTCATGTGGATGGGTACTACAGTTGTAATAAAATATCTACAACTTCTAGAAAGCATAACTGAATTTAGATAAAATAATAGATATCATATTACATACAATATATATACTACATATAAATAATAGATAAAAGACATACAACTGAAATCATTGTGAGAAACCAAACCTCGTACCAAAGCTTGACCATTACTCAGTGCTTCCTCAGCTAAATTCACCTGAGCCAGTTGACTTCTTTCGCTTCCAAATCCATTATGATATCAAAATGCATTGAATAATCATGACAACCCAAAAAAGGAAGAAATCAGTAGTTCCAGAACTTGAGCTGTGGGAGTTTCCCTTTTCTGGAGAGCACTGACATTAGTGAAACAGTTTCCATCTTGGGATGTGTCTGTTCCACATTTCTCACTACCCAAAGGAAGTCACTGGCCTAATATGGATTAGGTGTGCCAATTATCCAAAAGTTAGTAAGGGTTGAATAAGACCCAATAAGTACAAATATATTCAGCAGAAACCCACCAGGGTCCTTGAGAAGGGAGAGGTCATTGAGATTCTGAAACTCCCCAGTACAAGCATAAACTCACAAATCCATGTGTTAGCCTGTGGAAATTTGAATCGCAGAGTTCTCATCACCTTGATGATTGAAGGATCTGACATCTCACTAGTATAGATTACAGTAACATATAGCTAAGTTAACTGAATACATGAGCTCCTGGGAAGGAAAAACAATTGCGCAGCAAGAATTCACTGGATCCCCAATGACACGAGAAATGTTCCTGAGAATTCTGCCCATTTGTTCTGTCTTTTGGATGAGAAGAGGCAAAGAACATTTCTAAGAATGATTTGTCCCCAAGTTTTTATTTGTTCCCCCTGCCTAATTCACTTGCTCAGCAGTAGTTAGTCACCTCTAAAATTAATTAACACATCTACATGGAAACGTACTCATACTGTGGCTGAAGCAGGCATTTATAATTATTTTTTATGGAATCAAAAGTACCAACAATCACTGAGCTAGATGGGTTGAGGGACTGAAGATTGGATTGTTTTCTGCAGTGTTTTTAAACTTTTCATGTGCAAGGTATTAATTCCAAGTGTGTGAAAATATTATTATTGGCTAATAGCAAATGAAAGTACAACAGGGTAGAATCAGCTAAAGGCAAAAGCATTAACTGTTCTTCTGAAGACAGATTTTCCAGAGGTGAATTCCTGACAGCAAAACATTCATCTGTCTCTTTTTTTTTTTTCAAAGACATTTAGAATGGCTTACATTATAATCCAATTTATTGACATTTTGAAGGTTAGGTCAAAACACTATAATGGGCTATTAGTTAGAAAATATGTTCCCATGATACTCTGGAATGGATACGAATTATGTTGTTGTAGCATTTACTTACTAAGGCTTAGGTTGTATGGTTGTTGACCCTAAGAATCATCATCATCTTTTATTATGAATATTTGATGGTTGAGGACAGCATGATTCTCATGGGTGACAAAACACAATCTAGGAAGTCCTGACCCATAAGTGGTTTAAAATATAGGTATATATTTACACACATACTCAAGAGTATGTACACATAAATACACGGAAAGTATACATTTACAAATAAGGATGTGAAATTCAACAAATCAAAAAATTGTGAATGTATGGTTGAGATTTTCCTATAGCCTTCAGTTTTATAGGGAAGAACTGCCCAAATTTTAATCTCTGTAGAATGTAATTGCACAACTTATTAGGATGTGTTTGAAGGAAATATTACAAAGAAAAGAAGAAAATTCTTAAAATTGCTAATTTCTATTCACATCCCTGTGGTTGGTGAGACTGACAACAAATAACAGTTAAAGGTTGAAATCAGTATCAGTGAAGGGCATTTGGGCCCAGGCTGCACCCGTTAATCCATGTTAGGTATCACCCAATGCAACTAATGAGAAGGTAGATGGGTTAGTGTCAGGCATTACTAATGAATGCACGATTTTTTTCAGCTTATACTTACTGAAGGCTCACTGCAACAATATGAAATGAATGTCTGTTATCTTCATACTTCACCCCAAATTTTATTTAGAAGTAGATAGGTCAGTCTGTTTAGGAAAATACCTTGATATTTGAAGGAGAAATACTGAGAGCATGAGAAATCAATGACAAGGATACAAAAGTGCATAAATGGCTGTGTTAGGCTTTACAAAAGATTTAGGTATGCAGAAAGAAAAGATGGAGTGATAAAAATGTTTAAGAATATATTTGATAATAATTTTAAGGTTTTTTGCCTTGTTATGATAATATGTTTTCCCCCAGTGCAACCATACATTAAGCACGGATGTGTACACATACATATCATAAAGCCTTGCTTTATACTTGGAAGGATGCATGGAAAGGAGCCAAATTCCACATCTTGCCAGTAATAGTATTCTATAAATACTGCTTACTAAGCCAGTTGGTCTTCACTATACCCAGTCAATGAGCATAGACCTTCAAAGCCAGAGATTACCAAATTATGTAAACCCTTTGGGATGCCTCAGCAATCCTGCAGAAGATGTTACACTTCCACGAGTAACGGACTGCATATAAGTTATGATTCCTGAGATTTAAGGGGTAATTTGAGCTAGTATTATGAATTCTCTTATTGCAGCTGAAACAAATTATCAGAAATTTAGCGGTTTTGGCTGGTGCTGCGGCTCACTTGGCTAATCCTCCGTCTGCAGCGCTGGCACCCCAGGTTCTAGTTCTGGTTGGGGCGCTGGATTCTGTCCCGGTTGTTCATCTTCCAGTCCAGCTCTCTGCTGTGACCCGGGAAGGCAGAGGAGGATGGCCCAAGTGCTTGGGCCCTGCACCTGGATGGGAGACCAGGAGGAAGCACCTGGCTCCTGGCTTCGGGTCTACACAGCGCGCCGGCTGTGGCAGCCATTTGGGTGGTGAACCAAGGAAAGGAAGACCTTTCTCTCTGTCTGTCTCTCTCTCTCTCTCACTGTCTAACTCTGCCTGTCAAAAAAAAAAAAAAAGAAATTTAGTGGTTTAAAACAACACAAATTCATTTTGTTACAATTCTGGAGGCCAGAGATCCTAAAATAAAGGTCTAAGAAGAGATGTGTTCTTTCTTGCCTCTTCCAGCTTCTAGAGACTGCCTTCCATGGTTCATGGATCCTTCCTTCTATCTTCAAATCACATTGCTCAAATCTCTGTTTCTGTCCTCAAAACACTCCTACTCCCTTAGTTTTCCTTTAAAAGGACATTTGTGATTATATTCAACCCATATATGTAATCCTGGATAATCTCTTTTTATCAAAATCCTAACTTAATCACTTCTGCAAAGTCTTTGTTGCCTTCAAGGGTAATACATTTACAGAATAAGGGCATGGATATTTTAGGGGTTGGGGACCATAATTCTGACTACCACACATGCAGTAATAGCCTTATTATGTAGATGTTATTTACATCCTGATACTAAAGGTAAGGAAACTGACAGATTAAGACATATATATATATATATATATATATATATATATATATATCCAAGTTTACATAGGCTGTATTTAAATTCTGATATAGTAGACTCAAGAGTTAAGATATCTGTAGTTATCACATTTAGGCCAGATGACTCTAATAGAGGAAATTTGGTCTGGTAAAATTTCTCCCACAAGCAGTAAAACAAAAAAATTAAGAATTTATCTTATCATATTCGTCACTGTACATTTAGTTATTAGTAACTTACCCAATCAATGATGAGTATAAAAAGGACTGGATTTAACTGGAAATCCACCAATACTGTGAACACTTGCTACAGCAGTTATAAGTAAATCCACATACATACTATCATAATTCTTCTTTTGTTTACTTGTTTATTTAACACTTTTAGGTATCAGAAGATGGAATATAGAGCCACTGTCTATTTGTTTTATAAAATAGCATATGTTTTCCTCTTATTTGGGACTATTATCTTTGCTACTTTTTTTGAAATCCAAATATGTAATGTTGGAGAAGTGTTTACACTATCAAGATATCATGAAAATCACTCAAGTTTGAAAAAAAAGAAAGCTCAACCCTACACTTATTCAGTTGGTGGCAACTCGGACAAAAGTGCCGTAACCTAGGTTTGTGATGTTCCACAGGTAATACTGATCATCCATAGGTGAGATTCATTGTGGAACAGAGAAAGAGAAGAGGGTTATTATGTGTACATACATTTCAATGTGTGGTACGTAGTATGTACTCAATTAACTGTAGTTATTATTTTCAAACTATGTTTCTATAAATAAATATATGTATGATTTCTAATACAAGTAAATTATATCATTAAATACATGGCTATACTAAAGCATATGATAATACATAAAATTATAGTTAAGGAAATACATAAAATTATAGGTAAGGAAATAAAAAGGATTCATAATCTCCTTACTATAGTTTTATTATTAATTTTCTTTCTTCTAAATACATTGTTTAACAAAGTTGAAATTATACTGTATGTAATGATTCCATTTGCTGTTTTGTTTAGACTATTCATAAAGATTTTCTTAAGTCTTTGGTATCCTCTGTGAATACAATTGTAATAGTTACTCGAAATTCTGCCCTATTAACTTAACCACACGTCTACTGATGAACACCATTACATATTCTTTTGGCAATGCTTTGAAAAAGTTACCTTGAATGAATAGCATTTCACACTATTCTTCTTTTTAAAATTAATTATTTTAAAATAAACATTTTAACTTAGTTATTGTGGTTGTTTTAATTTTGAGTTGCCATTTGACAAATCATTGTGTTTTATATATACACACACACACACACACACACACACATATATATATGGGGTACAGATTGATTTTACAATTTTTGAATACAATGTGAAATAATCAAATCAAGCTAATTAACTCATCCATTACCTCAAATAATTATCATTTTTATTTGATGAAAACACTTGAAATTACTTTCAGTGTTTCTGTAATGTAAAATATAATATTATTAATCACTACATTCACTAATATAAAAAAGTACTAAAATTCACGCGGAACCACAACACCCCCTAAATTGTCAAGCCATAATTAGAGAACAGAACAAAACTGAAGTTATCACACTATATGATTTCAAACTATACCATATAATGACAGTAATTGAAACAGCACAGTACTTATGGTACTTGTATAAAAAGACTCATTGTCCAATGGAACAGAATAAAAAGCCCAGAAAGGAAACCATGTACATGTAGTCAATTGATTTCCAACAAAGGTCTCAACTACACACGTCGGGAAAAAATACAGTCTCAACAAATCATTTTGGAGAAATTGGATATCCATAATCAGAAGAATCAAATTGGATCCTTATGTCACACCACTTCATTTAAAAAAAAAATGATTCCCATAGAATGGCAGAGGTCCTAAACAGCACTCTGGCCTCAGGATAAGCCCTTAAGGCATGCGGCTCTGGCTGAAAAGCCCAGGAGAGTATTTCAGGCTTGGAAAGCCAAGACACTCTGGCAAAAAAAAAAAAAAAAAAAAAAAAAAACCACAAAAACAAACAACAACAAAAAAACAAACCACCTAAATGAAAGATCTCTGCAAGTGAGATCCCAGTGGAAAGAATGGGTCATCAAAGAAGGAGGTACCTTTCTCTGAAGGGAGGAAAGAACTTCCCCTTTGACCATGGCCTTGTCTAAAAATTATCAGAGTCAGTGAACTCAGGGGGCTTCCATAGCCTTGGCAACTCATGACAAGAGCCTAGGGTGATTACTGATGCCATAAACAAGAGTGTCAATTTGTTAAGTCAACAACAGGAGTCACTGTGCACTTACTCCTCATGTAGGATCTCTGTCCTTAATGTGCTGTACATTGAGATTTAATGCTATAACTAGTACTCAAACAGTATTTTTCACTTTATGTTTCTGTGTGGGAGCAAACTGTTGAAATCTTTACTTAATGTATGCTAAACTGAACTGTATATAAAGAGAAATGAAAATGAATCTTGATGTGAATGGAAGGGGAGAGGGAGTGGGAAAGGGGAGGGTTGCGGGTGGGAGGGATGTTATTGGGGGGGGAAGCCATTGTAATCCATAAACTGTACTTTGGAAATTTATATTCATTAAATAAAAGTTTAAAAAAAATAAAAATAAATTGATTCCAGGTCTTTCTTTCTTTCTTTCTTTCTTTCTTTCTTTCTTTCTTTCTTTCTTTCTTTTTTTTTTTTTTTACAGGCAGAGTTAGACAGTGAGAGAGACAGAGAGAAAGGACTTCCTTCCCTTGGTTCACCCCTCAAAAGGCTGCTACAGCTGGCGTACTGTACCGATCTGAAGCCAGAAGCCAGGTGCTTTCCCCTGGTCTCCCATGCGGGTACACAGCCCAAGCACTGGGGCCATCCTTCACTGCCTTCCTGGGCCACAGCAGAGAGCTGGACTGGAGGGAGCAATGGGGACAGAATCTGGCGCCCTGACCAGGACTAGAACCTGGGGTGCTGGCGCTACAGGCAGAGAATTAGCCCAGTGAGCCATGGTGCCGGCCTCTACTTCCTTTTTTACATCTATTCTGTAGACTTTGTACTGAACATAAACAACTCTTCTCAATGCAATCAGAGGCAGCCATTTACAGGTAATTAGCTATATAACAAATGTGGAGTAAATGAGCCCACTATTATTCATTTCTTTTGGGCCAGGGTAATTCATGAAGCACTTTGTGAATATGGAAGGCAGTTCATAACTCAGTTGGGAGTGGGAATGGTAAAAGGACAGGTGATAATAAGGGAACAGTAATCAACAAGTTCTCGGTCAGAGACTCAGTACTAGGCTTGTTTCACCATGGATGTCTGGTTGAGTTCAAGACAGACTATTTTTCCCAAATCATGTCCTTGCCTTCATACATCTTGGAGGATGAGTATGCATTAAATTTAACCTTTGTTTAGTATTTCCTAGTAAGCAATTATCTAAAATATATATTAGAATTCTAAAAAAATAAGTTTACTCTTTCCAAAAAAGAGCATCTTTACTTTCAACCTATTGATTATCAGAAATTTCTGCAGTGGACAAACTGAGAAATTAAAACAACAGGCAGCACTTAAACAATGGGAAAGGACCTAGATATTGAAGCAAAAGTAAAAGTCAAAGAAAATGTTTATCTCAAATGGCATTCCAAGATTTGGTGTTCAGTAAGTATACTACAGTTACAAAAGGGGTCAAACAGAGTTAAGAAGTAAAGCAGGTAAATAGGTCTTCTTTCAAGATTATTAATTTTTTGGTTTATTTGCAAAACTCTTTGTTTCTTTGCCATATTATTATGTCTCCCAGAACAAAGAGCTGACACATTTATTAAATGGTAATCAGAGTCATCTTGAGTGATATTCCTGAAGGAGTAAAATCAGATTTGAGACTTATGGAGAATTACAATACTGTGTTACCCGAGGACAGTGGCTTTATGTTGACAAAGCAAAACAAAAAAACAAAACAAAACAAAACAAAAAAACAAATACAAAAAAGGAATATAAATTGTGCAAAAATTTCCTGTAGCCTATGGGAATGAGCAGGCCATGTCACTTTATTATATTTAAATAATCAATACAAATACTTTTAAATTAGTGGGAAACATTACTTCTGGAACAACTGATAGCATTTTGTTATTTTTTTTCATTTCTCCTCCATGCCTGTGGACTTATTGCTTGTTTATAATCATATTGCAGAATCTCTTTTCTTTCCTCTGAACCTTAATATCATAAACGTTTTCCTCTTTGACATTAGGATTGCAAATTTTCTAATAAGAAACAGAATACCTTATATTGGACATGTAAGTGTTTTTCAACTTTATCAGTTTAAAATAAGGTTAAAACAACATTTCATGAATATATTGATTATTCCAAAGGTTCCATATTTTGGATTATTTTTCTAGGATAGAATTCATAGTAGGATTTATTGCTTCAAAACATGAAAGGTTTTATGAGTTGTTTTAATACATATTACAAAACTATTTTCTTAAAAATTATGCAAAATTATCATGGAAGGGAGCATCAATTTCTCTTGATTACTGTTTAATTATTGAAGTTTACATTCATGAAATAAGAAAGTACTTTTAATTTATTTTGATTAGAAGTCCAATGACATATTTTTAATATATTTGCCTGCAAGCTACATTTATAACCATTATTTCTCTAGAAAACAAAACCACTAGTGATAACTAAATTTATAATTAAAAGAGCAATATCAATGTTAACTTGGTTAATTAGATTAATAAATATATTATGAATGGAAAATGTTTATTGACATACTTCATGTTTTTTCCATCAAAATTCCTTTGGGCAGAAGTATATAAATTATAGAAATAAAAATTTAAAGAAAGCATCATCAAAATTAAGTTGTACATTTTCTATTTGCATGAAAATGTGAGAGCTGGTGATAATATATTTAAAAGGAAAATTGGAAAGCAATTTTATACATTTCCACGTTAATGATTAAGTATTTCAGATACTGTAACAGCAATAAAAATGGTATCTATTTCTGTACTTTTGTAAGCAGAAATTCCTAGAGTGGTAATATTTTGTGTGTGTGTGTGTGTTAAATTTATTTTTTAAATATAAAGGTAAGAAATTAATTTATTTCATGGATACAGTTTTTTTTAATTTTTTTTAACTTTTATTTAATGAATATAAATTTCCAAAGTACGGCTTATGGATTACAATGGCTTCCCCCCCATAACGTCCCTCCCACCCGCAACCCTCCCCTTTTCCATTCCCTCTCCCCTTCCATTCACATGAGGATTCATTTTCAATTGTCTTTATATACAGAAGATCAGTTTTAATAATATAATGATTCTTCCCACTCTGTCCTCCTTCACTCTCACCCTCCCTCCTTATTCCTTTCTTATTTTTCTTTTAATTTTTGCAATGGTTATACTTATAATTTGCTTCATAATCACAAGCTTAATTCTCCACTAAATAAAAGATTCAATGGGTAGTAAGTAGAATAATCACTGTTCCTCAGGAGCATAGACAAGGGCTATAAATCATAATCAAATCTCAAAAATATTTCAGTTTTACTTATATATATTGCATTTGTGTACTCTGTATAGTAATTATCACAAGTCAGGGAAAACACATGATATTTGTCTTTTTGGGACTGGCTTATTTCACTAAGCATAGTGGTCCCCCATTGCATTCATTTTATTGAAAAAGACAAGATTTATTCTTTTTTATGGCTGAGTAGTATTCCATTGTTTATGCTTTCTAAAGTGGTCGTATTTTATGAACTAAAAAATCAAATTATTAGGGGTTCCAAGATGGCAGAATTGTGACAGGATGGTCTGGATTACATGGGGCAAAATTAATATTTAAAAAAGGAGAGAGAGTACACCCTAGCATAAAACTGTGGGAGAGCCATGGTGTGAGACCCCCCCCCCCCAAGTAGTTGAGGTAGTCCAGACCTGTGCTGAGAGAGCAGAAAAAAAACAGATTTGCGGATTTGGATCTGGAGAGGACACCTGCCCTGTCAAACCACGTGAGAGGGAACTCCCCAGGCCCACAGTACTGTTGTTACATCTGAAGGGAAAGCTTAGTGAACTGCTACCGGAGTTCCATGCAAATCTCCCAAGGCAGGCAAAAACAAACAAACAAAAAATAGAAAAAAAAGGCCTTATATCTCTCCCCCTCCCCATCACACTATAGCTGAGACCTGTGGCCAGCAGGGGGAGAGCTGACACCATTGTTGGACACAGGCAGGGAGCAGTGCCTCAGCTCCTGTGTCAGTTATATCACACTGATTGTCTGGCAATGGGAGACAAAGCCACATAAGGTACCCTGCAACTTGCCCAGCACAACGGAGAAGAGAGTGGGGCTGAAGCGAGAGAGTACCTTGCACACCTGTAAACCACAGATATAACTAGAGAGAAGTCTACAAATGCTGAGAAACAAAGGCAAAAAAACAAAAATCAAAAAACAGGAAGACACCATGAGCCTCCCAAAGGAACACTATGACATTTCAATATTAGAAGCTGAAGATGAAAAGATTGAAATTGCCAGAAATGGAATTTAAAAAACTAATCATCAGATTACTCAGAAGCGATCAGAAGCAAATTCACAAACTAAAGAAAACTATACATGATATGAATAAAACTGTGACAGAATAAAACCATCAACCCAGAATTTTGTGCCCTGTAAAGTTCTCATTTAGGAATAAAGGTGAAATAAAGACCTTCCATAACAAAGAGAAATTGAAAGAATTTGTCACTACCCATCCAGCTTTACAAAAGATGCTAAAGCATGTGCTACACACAGAAACACAGAAAAATGGTCATTACTACAAAAGAAAGTAAAGGCATAAAATCTCACAGTAAAAGTAAAAAGGAAATCCAATGAAAAAAAAATAGAAAAATTTATGGAAAAACACAGGGCAAAGTCATTATTTATTAATAGTCACCTTAAATACAAATGGCCTCAACTCTCCAGTAAAAAGACACAGACTGGCTGAATGGATTTAAAAACAAAATCAATCTATTTGCTGCCTACAAGAAATACATCTCACCAAGATACTTGCAGACTGAAAGTGAAAGGATGGAAAAAGATATTGCATGCTAACAGAAACCAAAAAAGAGCTGGTGTAGCCATCCTAATATCAGACAAAAGAGACAAAGAAGGGCACTATGTAATGATCAAGTGATCAATTCAATAGGAAGAAGTGACTATAATAAATGGATATGTACCTTGGGGCCAGAGCCATGGCTCACTTGGTTAATCCTCCACCTGCAGTGCCAGCATCCCATATGGGCACTGGGTTCTAGCCCCTGTTGCTCCTCTTCCAGTCCAGCTCTCTGCTGTGGCCCAGGAGGGCAGTGGAGGATGGCCCAAGTGCTTGAGCCCCCATACCTACATGGGAGACCAAGAAGAAGCACCTGGCTCCTGGCTTCAGATCAGCACAGCGCCGGCCATGGCGGTCATTTGGGGAGTGAATAAACAAAAGGAAGACCTTTCTCTCTGTCTCTCTCTCACCGTCTGTAACTCTGTCAAATATATAAAAAAGTATATGCAACTAATTACAGGGCACCTGGCTTCCTGAAAGAAATGCTAATGGATCTAAAGGGAGCCATAGACTCAAATACAATAATAATGGATGACTTCAATATCCCACTTTAAGCAATGGACAGATCAACAAGACAGAAAACCAGCAATGAAACAATAGGGTTAATTGACAGTATAGACCAAATGGATTTAACAGATATTTACAGAACTTTCCACCCTACAGCCACGGAATACACATTCCTCTCACCAGTGCATGGAACCTTCTCTAGGAGTGACAACATGCTAGGCCATAAAGCAAGTCTCAGCAAATTCAAAAAAACTGAAATCATACCATGTATCACCTCTGACCACAATGGAATGAAGTTAGAAATCAACAACTTAGGAATCTCAAGAACATATATAAACAAATGGATATTGAACAATATCCATGCTCCTGAATGAACAGTGTGTCACAGAAGAAATCAAAAGACAAATCAAAAAATTTCTGAAAACAAATGAGGATTACAATACAACATATCAAAACTTACAGGATACAGCAAAAACAGTGTTAAGTGGAAAATTTATAGCAATTGGTGCCTACATAAAAAATTCAGAAAGGCAGCGAATAAATGAGCTATCAATGTATCTCAAAGACCTGGAAAAACAACAGAAAACCAAACCCAAATCTAGTGGGAGGAAAAAAATAATTAAAATTAGAAAAAAATCAACAAATCAAATCAAACCAAAAAAATACAAAAGATCAGCAAAATGAAGAGATGGTTCTTTGAAAAAATAAACAAAATAAATACACCATTAGCCCAACTGACCAAAAAATGAGAGAAGACCCAAGTTAGTAAAATCAGAGATAAAAAGGAAATGTAACTACAGACACCACAGGAATAAGAATATAAATTATTACAAAGAGTTGTATACCAAACCGGGAAACCTAGGAAGAAAGGATAGACTCACGGCAACATACAACTTACCTAAAGTGACATAGAAAATCTAAACAGACCCATAACCAAGCCATAAATTGAATCAGTAATAAAGACCCTTCTAACAAAGAAGAGTCTAGAACCAGTCGGTTTCACTGCTGAATTCTACCAGACATTTAAAGAAAACCTAACCCCAGTTCTTCTCAAATTATTCAAAACAATTGAAAGGGAGGGAATCCTCAAAAATTCTTTCTATGAAACCAATATAACCTTAATTCCTAAACCCAGAAAAGATGCAACAGAGAAAGAAAGAGAACTATAGACCAATCTTCCTGATGAACATAGATGCAAAAATCTTCAACAAAATCCTGGTCAATCAAATCCAACTACACATCAGAAAGATCATTCACCCAGACCAAGTGGGATTTATCCCTGGCATGCAGGGATGGTTCAACATTCAAAAAATCAATCAGTGTGATACATCACATTACCAAATTGAAAAAAAAATCATATGATTATCTCAATAGATGCAGAGAAAGCATTTGACAAAATACAACACCGTTTAAAGATGAAAGGAAACGTAACAACAGACACCACAGAAATAAAAAGAATCATCAGAAATTACTACAAGGACTTGTATGCCAGCAAACAGGGAAACCTATCAGAAATGGATAGATTCCTGGACACATGCAACCTACCTAAATTGAACCAGGAAGACATAGAAAACCTAAACAGACCCATGACTGAGACAGAAATTGAAACAGTAATAAAGGCCCTCCCAACAAAGAGAAGCCCAGGACCAGACAGATTCACTGCTGAATTCTACCAGACATTTAAAGAAGAACTACCTTACACCGTACACAAAAATCCAGTCAACATGGATTAAAGATCTAAATCTACAACCCAACACCATCAAATTATTAGAGAATGTTGTGGATACCCTACAAGACATTGGCACAGGAAAAGAATTCTTGGAAAAGACCCCAGAGGCACAAGTAGTCAAAGCCAAAATGAACAAATGGGATTACATCAAATTGAGAAGCTTCTGTGCAACAAAAGAAATAGGAAAGTGAAGAGGCAACAGACAGAATGGGAGAAATTATTTGAAAGCTACACAACTGATAAAGGATTAATAACCAGAATCTACAAAGAGTTCAAGAAACTCAATAAGAAAACAAACAACCCAGTTAAGAGAGGGGCAAAGGACTTAAAGATATATTTCTCAAAAGAGAAAATCCAAATGGCCAACAGACACAGGAAAAGATGTTCAGGATCACTAGCCATCAGGGAAATGCACATCAAAACCACAATGAGGTTTCACCTCACTCCAGTTAGAATGGCCCTCATTCAGAAATCAACTACAAATGCTGGTGAGAAAAAGGGCACCCTAACCCACTGTTGGTGGGACTAAAAACTGGTAAAACCACTATGGAAGACAGCATGATGATACTTTAAAAATCTAAATATAGACCTACCATATGACCCAGTCATCCCACTCCTGGGAGTTTTCCCAAGGGAAATGCAATCAGTACACAAAAGAGTTATCTGCATCTCCATGTTTATTGCAGCTCAGTTCACAATATCTAAGACATGGCATCAAACTAAATGCCCATCAACCGAAGACTGAATAAAGAAATTATGGGATTAGTACAGTATGGAATACTACACAGTAGTAAATTAAAATGAAATCCGGTCATTTGCAACAAAATGGATCAAGCTGGAAAACTTCATACTTAGTGAAATAACCCAGTCCCAAAGAGACAAATACCATAGGTTCTCCTTAATCTGTGAGAACTGATAGAGCTCCTAAAATGAAAGCTAGAGAAGTGGAATTGACACTTTTAGAAACAATGACTTGACTTGCCTTGTCCTGATTGTGGAGGGACAGGTTTTTATTGTTATCTTTTATCTTGTATTTCCTTTTTTATTTTCTTTCTTTTTCTTTTCTCTTCTTCATACTATATGTTGAACTCTTTATAATCGTATGTATAAAAAGTCAATTGAAAAAAGATCCCAGTAAAAAAATAAGAGGGTGAATAAGAGAAGGAGGAGGTAGTCTATAACTGTAAAGCTATATAATTCTGCATACAGTCCTACAGACTTACTTCTAAGCATACAGCCTAAACACTTGTCAAGGAACTCCAATCCCATTAAAATCGGTGGTAAAAGTGCCATCTTAATTGTAAAGGTGATGATATTAAATGTTAAAGTCAACATTTAGATAGGTTTAAGTGTAAAAGTGATCATATAAATAACATCAGGTGCCTGGTAATAATAATATTATTAAAAAGAACGGAATGTCCAATATGGAAAGCAGTCCACACAGCAGACTCCTAGAATGACATTCGCTGTAAATAACACTCTGACCTCAGAATCTAACCTTAAGGCTTCCTGGTCTGGCTGAAAGGCCTGTGAGAGCATTTCAGGCATGGAAAGCTAAGACTCTGTGGCAAAAAATATCCTACATGAAGGAACTCTGTGAGACTTCAGTGGAAAGAAGGGGCCATCAAAGAAGGATGTACTTCTCTCTGAAGGGAGGAGAGAACTTCCACTTTGCTTATGTCCGTATCCAAATACTGATGGCATCTGTGGACACAAAAGGCTTCCATAGCCTTGGCAGCCCATGGCAAGAGCTTTGCGTGATCACTGACATCATAAATAAGAGTGTTAATTGTTAAAGGAACACCAGAAGTCACTGTGCACTTACTCCCCATGTAGGACCTCCATCCTTAATGAATTGTACTATGAGAATTAATTGCAAAAATTCTTCTCAAACTGTAATCTATATGCTGTGTGTGTGGGGGGGTGCAAACTGTTGAAATCTGTACTTAACATAGAGTTGGTCCTCCGTATATAAAATTAAACTAAAAATAAACCATAATGAAGAATGGGATGGGAGAGGGAGTAGAAGGTGGGATGAGAGTTGGGGTGAGAGGGAGGGTGTGGGGGAAAGAACCACTATATTCCTAAAATTGTAGCTATGAAAAATGCATTCATAAAAAAATTACACTGTGCCCCATAAATATGTATAATAATTATTTGTCAATAAATACAAAAAAATTCAAATTACTTCTGTTTTCTGTTCATTTTTTTGAATCCAGTGTTAAATAGGTAAGTCCTGTAGGGGTCAGTATATCATGAAATACTATTTAAATATAAGTAATGGTATCCATTTCTGTAATGAAGAAATTATAAATTAAAATGTGAGAACATTTTCTAGCTATCATTGGCCAAAATTAATGTTTGATTGCAATAAGGTTTTTTGTCTCTGCTGTCACTGCAAAAAAAAAAAGATAATATGTGAAGTAATGAATAATTAGCTCAATTTAGTCATTCCACATTGTAGGCATAATTCAAAACAATATGTTATACATGATAGGTATTATACAACTTTTATTTTGAGATCACAAAATGGTAAAAATGTAATGTGTTTAAATATATCTAATATTACAATTGTACCTTTGAGATATTAAAATGTAGATTAAAAGCTCACACATTGCTGTTGATAAAATAAATGAATACAAACACTGTAGCAAACATTTTGACATCTTGATCCTGGGTAATTCTTAATTCAGTCATCCACTTCTAGGTTTCTACTCACTTGCATACAAGAAGACAAAAGCAGAGTGCTAATTTACCAGTCCTTGGAATAGCAATATTAGGTGAACATAAGCACTGACCAGCAAAGCAAAATACATACACTAGTGTATATATGAGTTACTTAGAGTAACTGGAATGAACAATACAGGTCTACATATATCAATACAGGTATACCCTACCTGATGTTAAGTAGAAAAACTACCCCCCCCCAAAAAAAAAAACTGGAAAGGATAGCTACAGAAAGCTACATTTATTTAAATTTTATAATAGCAAAACTTTCATGTTTATACCATAGAAATTCCTAAATGAGCAGTAAAATAAAAGATATACACTGAAATGATACACAGAGTTTTAGCACAGTGGTCACTTCTGGGGTGGACAGGTAGGAGTAGGAAAGGAGAGAGGAGGGGATGAATATGGAGTTGCAGTAATCTCTCAAATTCTTCCTCCCTTCTCTATCCCTTCCTCGCTTTTTCCCACCCATCTCTCCTTTCCTTTGCCCCCTTCCTTTCCTTTTTCTTTGTCTCTTGTCATTCTTAAAGAAAGCTGAAGCAAATAGGGTAACATGTTAACATGCTCTCAAACTTTGTGCTACTTTCCAATTCCATATCCTCAGGTAAACAGATAAATCCTGAAACAGATCCATTTGCATCCATATTTTAAATGTTGTTTTGAACTGGTATTAGCCACTTTCCTGTCTCCAACCTCAGGATTACCATAAAACAAGGAATCCAAAGGAACACAAAGTTTATTTCTCCCTGCACATCTACTATGCACCAACTGGCATTTAATATTGGACACTAATTATAACCTCATTCAATCAATACCTTCTGTAAAGAAAACAATAAACTTATATGGATCTGGATGATTGAGTCTGATATATATTTCCTTATAATTGTCATCACCATTTGCAATTACACATTCATTTGATTACTTATTTCCTGTATGAGTGCTGCTTGAATAGACGAGTACCACAAGGGAAATGACCCTGTAATGATTCATTTACCAAGGTCCAGTCCCATATCTGGCTCAGAATTGATGTGTAAATTAATGGAATTAATATGGAACTTTAGGAAACACTGGAATCATTTCTCAAAAAGAAAAATACCAGTTTGCTATCTTGCTATCTGTGCCAATGTTGTTTAGGAAAGAAAAAAAAACACTATGCCAACTTTGCTTGGAAAACACATTTATGGTAAATATCCATTTTCCTCCTTTTGCTTGGCTATCATGAAATTCAACAATCTCTCTACTGGGTGTACATCACAAGGAAATGAAATGAATTTGTCAAAGAGATATCTGAACTCCCATGTTCATTGCAGCACTATGCACAATAGACAAGTTATAAAATGAGCATGTGTTCATCAAAGGATGAATGCATAAAGAAAATGTGGTATACACTTCATCCACAATGGAATACCCTTCAGCCTTATAAAAAGGAGATCCTTTCATCTGTGAAAACATGCATGAACCTGGAGGACATCAAGTGAGAAAACTAATACCACATGATTTCACTTCTATTTGGAATCTAAAATAGCTGAACTCAGAGAAGTAGAGGATAGAGTGGTGGGTACCAGAAACTCCTGGGTGGGGAAGGTTGGGTCATGCTGGTCAAGACTCAAAATTTCAGTTTTCAAAAGATGTAGTATACAACATGGTGACTGTAGTTAACACCAATTATTGAAAATTGCTAAGAGAATATATTTTAGATACTGTCACTGCAAAAAAAAGGTAAGTATGTGAGTTAATGAATAAGTTAATTAGCTCAATTTAGCCATTCCACAACATATGCATAATTTAAAACAATATGTTGTACATATTAGGTTGTACGTATTAGGTATTAGCTTTTATTTGGAGATCAAAAAATGGTTAAAAAGTAATTTGTTTAAATAAATCTAGTATTACATTTGTACCTCTGAGGTATTAAAAAGATTTAAGTAAAGCAATGTTTAGATAATTACAGTTGAAACACACAGGAACAAAAAGGAAAAAACAATCATTTTTAACAAACAGTAACAACTGATATTATGTTTTATGTAAATAAGGAAAAGTATATATAGTATGCCTTCAACATTTAAAGTACAGTTAAAGTTATTACCATATCCATATGCTCCACTAAATATTAATGTTGTGAATTCATCAATACAAATATCCATTTGTGTGCAAATGCATCATTTATATTTCAGGAAGCCTGTGCTTGGTTTCTTTCTTTTTTTTTTTTTTAAAGATTTACTTATTTGAAAGGCAGTGTTAGAGAGAGAAGAGAAGAGAAGAGAAGAGAAGAGAAGAGAAGAGAAGAGAAGAGAAGAGAAGCAGAGAGGAGAGAAGCAGAGAGGAGAGGAGAGGAGAGGAGAGGAGAGGAGAGGAGAGGAGAGGAGAAGAGAAAAGAGAGAGAGAGAGAAGAGAGAGAGAGAGAGATCTTCCACCCGCTGGTTCACTCCTCAAATGGCTGCAATTAGTGGGGCTGTGCCAGTCCAAAGCCAGGAGCCTGGAGCTTCTTCTGGGTCTCCCATGTGTGTGCAGGGGCCCAAGCACTTGAGCCATTTTCCTCCGCTTTCCACGTGCATTATTAGGGAGCTGGATCAGAAGTGGAACAGCCTGGACTCGAACCAGTGCCCATATGGGATGCTGGCAAGGCAGGCTGCAGCTTAACCTGCTGTGCCAGAGAGCCAGCCTCTGTGTTTGGCTTCTTAAAAAACAAATTCAAATAAACTACATAGTTTATGGAATGGCTGTGAAGCATACAGAAAATCATCCGAATTACAAGTATTAGTTGTTTTGTCTAGGGTAGGATCATCTCACATTTACCGTTTGTAAGCTATTTTTCCATTCTGAATATCAGAAAATGATAAGAATGTAAATGACTGTTGCCTGCTGAATTGCAACTGCAATTGATTATTGCCCTGTGGATATCGACCAGTTTTGTCGGTTCACTTCCATTTGTAAATTCTTAACAGTATGCTCTGTGTTTTTAGAATTTATATCCCTCTGATTCTCCTTTGAACTGGCTATAATATCTTACAAGTTTTCTCATTGATTAATGAATGAATTCAAACTTTTGGCCCACATTTAGCTTACATTATTTCATGATTTTAATCTTTTAAAAATGACTGTTCTTTAGCAGTTTGGAGTTAACACATTGTCTTACTGTTTTCTGTTTTTGTGAAAAAATGCCCAAGGTCAGGTCCTTCAAAAAGAAAAGAGTTTTGTTTAACTCACAGAGTTTGAGATGCCAGAGGATGGCATGAACACGTACTTGGCTCCTGTCAGGGCCTGCTGGCTATATCATACGATGGATGGCATCATAGTGTGAGCACTTATTAGAGGGAGAGAGTTCATTGCATGATAGGAAACCAGAGGAATTCAGGGGCTAGTCTTGCTCCATCTATATGGAATATAATAAAATTTTAGCAAAGTCTGATTCATGTTCATAGTTATGTTTATTTGATTTACTGATTAATGATGAAAGTATACTGAAAATTACCTTTTCCTACAATGTGAGAGATTATTCTTTCCTTCTGTGCAGTTACCTAGATAGCAGACTGTTTCATATAAGCATTAATTTTCTGTTTTTTTTTTTTATGTGTGTGGATTTTTTAATATCTTTGATTATTTAAGGAAACAAAGTGACTACAAAGCTGTCACCCATGACCTTATCTTAATCAAATGTTCAAATCTCTGTTGACGTACTTGATATTGCCATTCCTAAGTCAGATTATAGTTATGTCTATATTTATATCTGTGTTTTGCATGTGGAAATGTCTTGGTTTCCCTAGAGTGTTTCTGAAAACCACAAGGTAATTTGCTAAGAATTATATGTGAAGAGTTGTTGCATCAGAACATATGCGTATCCTGCCCCAAATTAGATTTGTATAGGAAAAATGTTATTAATATAAGTATTTTAGAGAGTGTAAAAGCTATCATGTGAATGCTTATCCTCTCCAAAACTCATGTTGACATTTAACTACTGTTGTCACAGTAATGAGAGGTGGGACCACTAAGAGGTGATTAGACCTGGAGGGCTCTACCTCATGAATAAATGAATGTGATTATCATGGTCGGGGGTGAGCTTAGCCTCTTCCCCTCGCCCTCTTGTCTTCAACCTTCTGCTGTGGGATGATGCAGCAAGAAATCCCCTGCCAGATGCTGGCCCTTGGATCTTGGACTTCCCAGAATCCAGATTTGCAAGATGAAACATTCATTGAAATGTGCTCAGTCTATGGTATTACGTTAAAGTAGCACAGAAAGGATTAAAACAGATTTTGTGGAAAATCTTTGGAAATTTGTCAATATGTTTTATTTTCATAGTGTATTTTAAGCTTGGAATTAATACTGGTCAAAATTCTTACAAAATAATTCTTATTTTCCTACATTTATCAGCAGCCTGATGGTGCTTTTCTTGAAGGCATTAAACAACAGTATTTTCAGTCATAATTACATTTATAATTTAAAGAAGCAAAATTGTTTAAAAGTAATTTTAATTTTCCACAAACTTACTTCATTAACTTAAATGTAGCATCTTTTGGACGATTAACGTTCCATTTTATTCCCACTTGTGCTATAAGGATCTACTTCTAGACACAATTGTGACACTGGGAAAATAGTCTTATAGCATTCTCTGCTGCATTTGGGGGCCATATGCCTTATTTGTTAGATTTTCTTATCCCCAACACAACTTAAGTGCTTTTTATTATATTCTCCAAGGGCTTCCACTATTCTTTGCTATCTTATTTCTATTTCTTGGTAATGCAATGTTATAACATAGTTTAAATACAAGAATCTTTAAAAGCCCAAGTCTAAAAATTGTTGAAAATCTATGGGACCTAGTTTTTGGTAGCTTGTGTTTTGTTATGATTTAATCCATCAACTCCATCTATACAGACAGCCAGGATGGTAAACTGTTCTAGACCATATATAGGCTTCCACTGATCACCTAGTATTGTCCTACAGTTTCAAAGATTGGATCCACTAATTTGAAGAACAAGCTTCTAACAAGGTAGTTTTAGCAAGTGGCAAACTTTCCTTACAGGGAACAGATCTAAGATCAAATAACAAAAAGAATCCCATGTAGTGGAGTTTAAATAAACTTCCTGAAATGCTGGCTGAAGATTAATGACAGAAGATATAACTTGTTATATATCTTAGTCTGTTGTAAATGTATGAGAAATCATCCCAGCATCAATAACAATTTTGATTTGTGATTACCACCCTTTCGGGTTTCACTGTAACCATGATGTAATGAGATGGCTATGTGTCAATTGGATCTGATTTCAGAGACAATGTACCTTTTTTTTTTCTGGTGAACTCTGCTAAAATAATATGTTCAAATTGGAAACAAAAAGTGGTAGAAATAATGGTTCTTGAAAATGTGGAATTTCTCTAACTCAGAGAGCATGGGGAATTGAAAGGGTCTCTGTGGACTGCTAGTTTCTCTTTCACATCATCACAGATGATAATGGATCCTCAGGGAACAGTTGAAGTATTCCTCGGTTGCTATTGTGCGTGTCTCCTTGACTCAGAAGAAAAATAAAATCTCAGCTAAAAAAGAAAACCTGTTCAGTTTTTCACTGGCTCCCTTATATTTATAGATTATCTTTTTTTTTTTTTTTGACAGCAGAGTGGATAGTGAGAGAGAGAGAGACAGAGAGAAAGGTCTTCCTTTTGCCGTTGGTTCACCCTCCAATGGCAGCCGCGCCTGGCACGCTGTGGCCGGCGTAACGCGCTGATCCAAAGCCAGGAGCCAGGTACTTATCCTGGTCTCCCATGGGGTGCAGGGCCCAAGCACTTGGGCCATCCTCCACTGTACTCCCTGGCCATAGCAGAGAGCTGGCCTGGAAGAGGGGCAACTGGGACAGAATCCGGCACCCCGACCGGGACTAGAACCCGGTGTGCTGGCGCCGCTAGGTGGAGGATTAGCCTATTGAGCTGCAGCACCAGCCTATAGATTATCTTTACGCAGGTCGCTATGCTGGTGAATGTGTGTAAAATCAAACATGTAAGTTGCACATAAGGTACAAGTAATATTATAAGTATACAATATGGATATATTGTCTGTGGTTAAGAACGTGAACTCTAGGTAGACTTCCTATATTCAAGGTCAGGCTTCATTACCTATCAAACTTGTGCAAGTTATCTGACTTCTTTATGGCTTAGTTTTCTCCTTTGTAAGATGCGACCATAATATTATTAGACAAAATATTATGTATACGGTATTTGGAAAACTGCCTTGAAAGTCAAGGATTCAATATATGTTTGCTATTATGATTATGATTTGCCTATCACAGGAATCCTCCTAATGACTAAACATCTCAGGCCTGGACTCAATACATTCCAGGAGCTGCTAGATCCAGGAAAAACATCACTAAGACAGAAGCCTTATTTTCAACGTACAAGGAACCTGTTAAGTGACATGGTCATATCCATGCTGAGTGATTAGTGATGTGTATATATGGAGAATTGGTAACTCTCTCGCTGAAAACAAGTTACTCCCCAAGTTAGCAGCTTAAACACAAAAATATCTGTTAACTCAGAGGATTTTTGGGCCAGTGATCTGTGCTTGATGTAGTGTGAGTCCTCTGTCTCTAGGCCTTTCATAATTGAAATTAAGGTGGTATCTGAGGTTCTGGTCTTATTTGAAGGCTCCATTGATAAGAAATCCATAGTTAAGCCTACTCACATGGTTGTTTGTAAGGTTCAGTTCCTCAAATGCTGCCAGAAAATACACATGCTGAAGACCTCATTGCCCTGCTGGTACCTGGCGGGAGGGCTCTGTAGAGGTTTTCCATGACATGGGTATTTCCATGGAACAACTCTCAAATGGCTTATATGACAGCGAGAAATAACAAGAAAGGGCCACCTAGATAAATGCCAGAATCTTTTTAAAACCTAATTTCAGAAGTGGCACTGTATCCCTTCTGCTATAGTCTATCCATTTGAAGTGAGTCAATAGATTCAGCCACACTCAGAGTTATACAATGGTATGAATACCAGAAGTGGGGAGAAACTGAGATACATTTTAGAGGCTGCCTCATACAAGGCACAGTGGCAATGCAAAGAATAAAGAGGAGAGGATTGAAAGGTAGAATGAAAATGATATGGATTTTAAAGAACAAGTAGTTATTCATCGGACAAATGTGGGACAAGGATGCACAAAGCATGGGAAAACATAAGATCACTTGTCATGGGAGAAGTTATCTTGAAGCTTTCAGGTACCCTAACAAACACAATTCTCAGAGGTCATGAAACAGAAATAAATGCTAACAGATAAATTTAAAATTATTGGGTCATATGTGTATTAAATTGATTTAAAGTATAGTTAGAAGAATGGGAAATACAGGGCAAGTTTCACATTTAATGCAGGGTGCAAGCAGGTATGAAAACCTCACTACCTGAGCTCCAACCTATACAACATAGATTTGTTCTCCCCCTTTTCAGGCATTCTCAATGACACTGTGACCACAAGGATCAGAGCTGAGGTTTAAGTAAGGCAGCCCAGCACAGACAGTACTGTGAGTTATTGAGACGTAGGGAAAGACACAGGGATAATTACATCTAACTGCAGATGGGTCTTGATACTATAACCCCTAAACATTCATGGCTTTTATTTGTACATGTTGGGTACAGCACATCTGCTGGCAGAAGGGGGCATTTTGGGTGTTACCAATGAGTGGTCAAGTTGAGAGTTGATGATCAAGATTTTGGTCTTCCTATATTATATTTCTATCAACAAGTGACACGGTTTGTTTAGTCACTTTTTTTTTGAATGTCACACATGTTAACTTATTGTTCATATTGAAAAAATCTTGTGAATTCTGACTTTATTTCCTATGCTTCTTACCTACTCATTATCACTCCTTAATTATCCCATGAGTTTTTTTAAATGGAAAAAAATTATAATACTTTAAGAAACAAAAACAGAAGTATATCTTCAACAACCAGGGACTTAATTTAAGATTAAGGAGATATTACAATATGAAATAGAGTGTTAATGTGTCATTAATTGAAAGCTCATGAGAACCAAGAGAGAATGGACTGTGCACATAATGATGTGTGTTATGGTGGTGTTTCTTCCTTTTTAAATTTTGTTTAAGTTACAGAAGTTTCATGTACTTCATATGCACAGATTTAGGAACATAGTGCTTACTTACTAGCTATGCCTAACATTTCATATGAGTCTAATACATTTTTTCTTCTTTCTTTTTAACACAACTGAATATAGAATATGCACATTACCTCAGAGAGCTTGAAGCATTCTGGTATACAGGGGCCTTGCCATGAAAGTACAAGAGATACATGTAGGGAGGTAGAGAAGGCTATGAAAACATGGACTTTATCTCCCTTTGAAGGCAATGGAGAGTTGCTCAAGGGTGTGAGCAGGAATATAACTTGATTAGGAAAATCATATATACATATATGAATAATTAAAATGAAGGTAATGTATATTTCCAATGAATGGTTCAAATAAGATGATGCCAGTCTCCAAGCTCTGCTGTCTACTCTAAAATGTTATATCTGGGGGACCAGTGCTATGGTGTAATGGGTAAAGCCACTTCCTGCAGTGCCAGAATCCCATATGGGCACCGGTCCGAGTCCTGGCTGCTCTACTTCTGATCCAGCTCTCTGCTATGGCCTGGGAAAACAGTGGAAGATGGCTCAAGTCTTTGGGCCCCTGTACCTATGTGAGTGACCCAAAGAAGCTGCTGGCTCCTGGCTTTGGATCAGGGCAGCTCTGGCCTTTGCGGCCATCTGGGGAATGAACCAGTAGATGGAAGATCTTTCTCTGCCTCTGCCTCTCTGTAACTCTGCCTTTCAAATAAATAAATTTTTTTAAAAAATAAAATGTTATATCTGACATATTTTATGTAATTTGATGGTTTTATATTTTGGTTATGAATTTTTGAAACCTGTGTTTTCATTTCTTCACTATGGATTTTGAGTTTTATTTTGCCTCTGGGAACAATATGGTTTGAGAATGCTTTTGTCGAATTTTTGTGTGTGTGCATAGTCCAATCTATAGAGAATTTAGTTTCAAAGAATTAACAAGAATCAAGAGGAAATACCAAGCATGGCTGCTCTTTAGCTTGGGTTATGGGATCTTGCCAAGAGGGTACTTCTGGAAAGAGAGTCCAGCTGAAAAGCCACTTTAAGACTGCTTAGAAATAACAATATAATGCTGCATGGAAAAATAATATAGATAAATCAGAATTATATGAAGCAAATCTTATTGAGAGAAAAGGAAAATAATTTCTCACTTAGAAGAAAGGAAATAAAATTTAGAGATATCCTGGCACACTTAATAGAGTGTGGAGAACTTGTATGAATTTTGAGGCTGAGTATTGTTAGAAATAATGAAAAATACAGGAAAAACATCTCCTCCCCCAAATCGAAGCTTATAAAGACATGCACTGAGTGTAGAAGAATCTCTCTTGGTTTGCGCCTTATTTGTAGAACTCAGTGTTTCTTTCCTGGTGGGTAATGGGATCCAATTTACGTGATTGTCTTGCTTGTAGAAAGGCTGTTGCTGGCAGTTAGTTCTGTTGGCGAGGGTTCATGAGCTGTGTCTCATACTCAGACCCCAGCCAAGAGGCCTGCTAATGTCCGGTGACAGAAACACAACAGACCCAATTATCTTCATTCAATCTTTCCTGAAAGAATAAGAGATGGCTTGCCTCTAATTGGCATATTCAGTACTGTGGGAAAAAACCCTAGTTAAGGAGAACTTACAGCATAAGAAGATTTCAGAAAGTTGATGAGGTTTCCTATTTCCTGAGTTTGGCAATTCCATTTGGTACATTTAAGGAAGCTCACTAAACCTTACAGGAAAGATGTGTGACTGATGCAACAGAGCACAGGGTGGATTCACGGATGGTTCCAAGTCAAGTCTAGACGACTTCTGCAAGCTGAATAAAGCAATAACAATTCTCCTCTGTACCTCCAGAAAAGATCCAGTTCTGCCAACAACTTGACTTCAGGTTTCTGAGGTTCAGAATTGCAGGTTAATAAATCTGTTTCATATTAAGCCAGTTGATTAGTGGTGACTGCTTATTGCAGCAGCATGGAGAACCTGGAAGTTGATGACAGAATCTAAGATGCAGATAAGTTGGTAAACCTGCAGGCCTTAAGTGAATATGAATATGAGGAAAAGTCCAGGAAGCAATTAGCCCAATTGAGATTAGAAAAGGGCATACAACTTTTGAGTGGCATTACACTATTTAAATTCCTCAAATACAATTTTTCTTGACAATTGAGTCATTTTTATTTGGGTTCATAAATAACCCAAGTGTTTTTGGAGTTTTGGCTAATCATCATTGATCCCTGAATATTTAAAATTAGCATTAGAAAAACGTATTGTGCATCATTTCCACGTGGCAAAGGACAACAAGGCTATTTTCCCTCATCATATAATTCGATTACTAACATTTACTCTGTGAATTATGTTGTCTTTTACACATTTATTCCATTTAGGTTTGAAGAATTGTTAAGATTCATATACATCAGCAATTAATTTAAAACTATTAGTATAAAATTATAGTAAATATAAAAGTAATTTTTTTAGTTTCTTGCTTTCCTTATCAGTAGTCTGTGTTTAGAATAGGCCCACTAGAATAATCCAGATTAATATCTCCATCTCAAGACCTTTAATTTAATCCTTCAGTTTACAAAACAGTATTTTTCATGTAAGGTACATATTCATAGGTGTTTGGAATTACAAAATAGATATATCTTGGGTAGGATGGTGTTCATAATACATTCTAACATAAGACACAGGATATCCCACTCTTTGGAATGAGTGATGGCATATTTTAGAAAATAATAGTGAAATAATAATCAATTAAAATAATGCTAAGATAGAAAAATGAATGCTTGTCTTCTCTTCCCCCATTATAACTATTTGCCCATATTGTTTGCTTGTATATATTAATTTTATTTATTTATTTTCATTTCATTTGAAAGGCAAAGAAACAAAAATAGAGATAGACACAGAGAGACTTTTTATAAACTGATTCACTCCCCAAATGCCTTTAATAGCTGTGACTGGGATAGCCTGAAATTGAGAGCCAAGAACTCTCTTCCATCTTTTCTACATGTGTGGCAGAGACCCAAGTACTTGGGCCATCATTTGGTGCCTCCTAGGTGCGCAGTAGCAGGAAGATGAATTAGAAGTAGAGTTGGTAATGGAATCAGGCACAGCGATACAGGATGCATGCATTCAAAGCAGAGTCTTTATGGCTGGACTAATCCCCTCTCCAACAGATTCTTTTTCTACTTCCCAAACTCTCTCTCTCTATAAAATATATGTAATATTTTTATCAGCAACTTGAAAGTAACTGCAACCATCGAAATATTTTATTCCTAAAAATGTCAGCCAGAGTCCAGTAAGAACAGGATATGTCACAAAATTATCACTAGGCAATTATTAGGGTAAAAGAATTCTTTGACTATGTTTCTTTCATATTAATTTTATCTAGCTATCCCCAAAATGGCTTTTATAACTATATCTGTTTTGAAAAGAAAGTTGAGAATCAAATCAAGGGCCAGATATTGTACTTCATTGTCAAGATGGATTTGGTTTTCATAGCCTAGTATTTTCTCTCTCTTTTTTAGTCTTTCAAATTATTGGAATAGTTGAGGAGTTCAGGTAAGCTACTCCGTAGGATGTCTCACAATTTGGATTTATTTGACAAGTTTCTAAAGATTAGATTCTGGCATAATACTCTTGGAAAGAATACTAATTATTAGATATTATATGTCTCTACCATATCAAATCAGGAGACACTTAGTTTCAATTTGTGGTGTGAGGTGAGATCAACTGGTTAGTATAGTGAGTGCCTTCCTTTTTAACTAGATTATCTGAGGATGACTTATCATTTGAACTATTTTCTCACATAGATTCAATTCCTCTGAATTTGTTCATTGGCACACACTATACCTAACTCCAACCACCTGCTGACTGGGCAAATTTAGTTCCTCTGAGTGGCAATGGCCTGTAGTTAAGTCTTGTGGGAAGCTTCCAGGAAAGATTTTGCTTTCTTAATAAAAGGCATGGATGTCACTGTCACCATTTTTTCTTGGCTCTCTTTCCAGTCTATTAAATGTCACTGAGGTCATGAAAGCAGGGAGAGTAATGGAGACTGTTTGTCCCTTTGTTGAACTGCTGTGGTACTAAAGCACACAGACACCTAATTCAAGACTTCATTGGCTGAGAAAGAACAGTTCCACCTAGGCTTAAACATTAGTCAATTTTCTATTTAATTTTAGCTTAAGTTTTAAATCGACAGAACAGTTGTATGTGTGTGATATCAAGTGTTTTTTTTTTTTTGATACATGTATATATTGAATAACATTCAAATCAGAGTAAGGAAGCATTTCTTTTTTTAAAGATTTATTTTATTTATTTGAAAGAGTTACAGAGAGAGAGAGAGAGAGAGAGAGAGAGAGAGAGAGAGGTGTCTTCCATCTCTTCCATCCACTGGTTCATTCCCCAATTGGCTGCAACAGCTGCAGCTGTACTGATCCGAAGCCAGGAGCCAGGAGCTTCTTCCAGGTCTCCCATATGGGTGCAGGGGCCCAAGGACTTGAGCCATCTTCTATTGCTTTCCCAGTCCATAGCAGAGAACTGGATTGGAAGAGGAGCAGCCAGGACTAGAACCGCCACCCACATGGGATGCCAGCATTTCAGGCCAGGGCATTAACCTGCTGCACCACAGCACCGGCCCCTAAGGAAGCATTTCTACCCTCTCATTTATCATCTATTTTTCATGAAAACATTGAAAGTCTTTTCTTTTAGCTATTTTTAATATATATGTATCAAAAGTCTTATGGAAAATGAATTACAAAATAAGCTCATTTTGGTGAAAGAAATCTTTGAAATCCATGCAAATCTTTGAATTTTACATAAATGTTTAAAGGTCCCTTGTACAATATATTACTGATATCTAAATTAAGCTCCTGTTTAAAGGAATACCAGACTGCTTTCTCATAGCTAACTATAAGTTAGCAAGTGCTGACACAATTTTCTTCAACCGTACCAGCCCTTAGGCTCTCCAGCCTCTGTAAATCATTGCCCAAGTTAATGAAATAAGGTGGTATTTGTCTTTCTATGCCTGTCATACTTCACTTAACATAACCTCTAGTACCATCCAGGTTTTCACAAATAACAGGACTTCATCCTTTCTTATGGTTGAATAGCATTTCATTGTTTGATATACTACATTTTCTTTATCTGTATGACAGTTTTTGAACACTTACTCTGTTTCCAGTTCTTGGCTATCATCAACAGTGCTGCAATAATCATGGGAGTGTGGATATCTCTTTAACAGGCTGATTTTATTACCTAAAATAAATACCTTGTAATGGGATTGTTGGATAATATGGTAGTTGTGTTTTTAAAATTTTTTTGAGAAAAATATTCATTGTTTTTACTGAATTGCTATACTAATTTATATTCCAATCAACAATTTGCAAAAATTCTCTTTTAAACATCTTCATCAGCAATCATTATTTTCTTTCTGTTTGATAATAGTCTACTAGCTGGAATAAGTGATATATCATTGTTGTTTGATTTGCATTTTTCTGATGATGAGTGATGGTGAGCATTTTTTCAGATACTCACTCACCACTGGATGCCTTATTTGGAGAAAGTTTTACTTAGATCTGATTATGTTTAAATTGGATTATTTGCTCCACTGCTTTTTTATATATTTTACTTAAGTCATACAAGTTTCATATATTTCCTTTATACTGTTTTAGGAACATAGTAGTACTTCCCTTCCTACCTTCCCTCTCATCCACACTACTGCTATTGATTTAAATTCTCATACAGTATGTGATAATAACCCTCATCTGATGTGCATTTTTCAAGTATTTTCTCACATTCTGTAGGTTGTATTTGCACTGTGTTGATTATTTGCTAGAGCATGCAGAAGCTTTTTGGTTTGATGTAATCCCATTTGTTGTGTTTTCTGATGGTAGTTGCATAGCTCAGGTCTTGATCCATTTTGAGTTGATTTTTGTGTGTGGTAAGAAATAGAGATTTAGCTTCATTATTCTACATGTAAATATCCAATTTTCCTAGCATCATTTACCAAAGAGATTTCCTTTCTCCAGTGTGCATTCTTAACAATTTCATTGAAATTCATTTGACTGTGGTGTGAATTTACTTCTAGGCTTCCTGTCCTGTTCAATTGGTTTATATTACGTTTTCAAGCCAATACCATGCTGTTTTGGTTACTAGAGCTTTATAGCATTTTGTAAGTTAGATAATATAATGCCTCTTGTTTTGTTATTTTTGCTCAAATTACTTTGTTTCTTTAGAGTTTTTCTGGTGGTTCATGATTTTTGGTATTATTTTTTCTAGTTCCAGGTTTTTTTTTAAACTTTTATTTAATGAATATAAATTTCCAAAGTACAGCTTATGGATTACAATGGATTCCCCCCCATTTCAATGGCTTCCCACCCCATAACGTCCCTCCCACCCGCAACCCTCCCCTTTCCCACTCCCTCTCCCCTTCCATTCACATCAAGATTCATTTCCGTTTCTCTTTATATACAGAAGATCAGTTTAGCATACATTAAGTAAAGAGTTCAACAGTTTGCTCCCACACAGAAACATAAAGTGAAAAATACTGTTTGAGTACTAGTTATAGCATTAAATCTCAATGTACAGCACACTAAGGACAAAGATCCTACATGAGGAGTAAGTGCACAGTGACTCCTGTTGTTGACTTAACAAATTGACACTCTTGTTTATGGCGTCAGTAATCTCCCTAGGCTCTTGTCATGAGCTGCCAAGGCTATGGAAGCCTCCTGAGTTCACTGACTCTGAACATTTTTCGACAAGGCCATGGTCAAAGTGGAAGTTCTTTCCTCCCTTCAGAGAAAGGTACCTCCTTCTTTGATGACCCATTCTTTCCACTGGGATCTTACTCGCAGAGATCTTTCATTTAGGTTTTTTTTTTTTTTTTTCCCCCAGAGTGTCTTGGCTTTCCATACCTGAAATACTCTCATGGGCATTTCAGCCGGATCCGCATGCCTTAAGGGCTGATTCTGAGGCCAGAGTGCTGTTTAGGACATCTGCCATTCTATGGGTCTGCTGTGTATCTCACTTCCCATGTTGGATCATTCTCTCCCTTTTTTATTCTATCAGCTAGTATTTGAAGACACTAGTCTTGTTTATGTGCTCCCTTTGGCTCTTAGTCCTATCATTATGATCAATTTTGAACAGAAATTGATCACTGGGACTAGTGAGATGGCATTGGTACATGCCACCTTGATGGGATTGAATTGGAATCCCTGGTATGTTTCTAACTCTACCAACAATAGATGCTGGAGAGGATGTGCGGAAAAAGGGACACTAACCCACTGTTGGTGGGAATGCAAATTGGTTAAGCCACTATGGAAGTCAGTTTGGAGATTCCTCAGAAACCTGAATATAACCCTACCATTCAACCCAGCCATCCCACTACTTGGAATTTACCCAAAGGAAATTAAATTGGCAAACAAACAAGCTGTCTGCACATTAATGTTTATTGCAGCTCAATTCACAATAGCTAAGACCTGGAACCAACCCAAATGCCCATCAACAGTAGACTGGATAAAGAAATTATGGAACATGCACTCTATAGAATACTATACAGCAGTCAAAAACAACGAAACCCGGTCATTTGCAACAAGATGGAGGAATTTGGAAAACATCATGCTGAGTGAATTAAGCCAGTCCCAAAGGAACAAATATCATATGTTCTCCCTGATCAGCGACAACTAACTGAGCACCAAAGGGGAAACTTGTTCAAGTGAAATGGACACTATGAGAAACAGTGACTTGATCAGCTCTTATCCTGACTGTTGATGTACAATGTAATACTTTATCCATTTTAGTATTTTTTTTTTGTTCTAGTACCGTTGGTTGAACTCTGTAATTAACACACAATTATTCTTAGGTGTTTAAATTTTAACTGAAAAGTGATCCCTGTTAGGAATTTGGAAAACATTATGCTGAGTGAAATAAGCCAATCCCAAAGGGACAAATACCACTTGTTCTCCTTGATAGGTGACAACTAACTGAGCACCAAAAAGGAAACCCGTTAAAGTGAAATGAACACTATGAGAAACGGTGACTTGATCAGCCCTCACCCTGACTGTTGATGAGCAACTTGATATGTTATCCCTTTTAGTATTTTTTTTGTTTGTTCTACTTAATACTTTTGGTTGAATACTGTAATCAAGACACAATTATTGTTAAGTGCTGAAACTTAACTGAAAAGTGATCACTGTTAAATATAAGAGTGGGAATAAGAGAGGGAAGAGATGTGCAATTCGGGACATGCTCAAGTTGACTTTTCACTGCATTTGATTTAAAGTCTATTATATCTGATATAAGGATGGCTACTCTTTTGGATTTCATTTGAGTGTAAAAATCAATGTCTGGCCGGTGCTGCAGCTCATTAGGCTAATCCTCCGCCTTGCGGCGCCGGCACACCGGGTTCTAGTCCTGTTCAGGGCGCTGGATTCTGTCCCGGTTGCCCCTCTTCCAGGCCAGCTCTCTGCTGTGGCCAGGGAGTGCAATGGAGGATGGCCCAAGTACTTGGGCCCTGCACCCCATGGGAGACCAGGATAAGTACCTGGATCCTGCCATCGGATCAGCGTAGTGTGCCGGCCACAACAGCCATTGGAGGGTGAAACAACGGCAAAGGAAGAGCTTTCTCTCTGTCTCTCTCTCTCACTGTCCACTCTGCCTGTCAAAAAAAAAAAAAAAATCAATATCCATCTCTTCACTTTCAGCTATTATATCCCCTAAGCTTTGGAGTGATTTTTGTGTAAACAGCAGATAGTTTTATCTGTTTCTATTGTCCATGCTGTAGTTCTATAGCTTTTATTTGAATAATTTAATCCATCTAAATTCAAGTCAAGTATCAATGATAGAGTTTAACTAGCTTTAACTATTGATATTTTGCTATTTGTTTTCTAAATTTTGAATTCCTCTTTTTCTCCTTCTTAGGATCTTCTTTTAAAGTTACATGATTTTCTGTAGTACTGTGTTTTAATTCTTTGTGTATTAGTTTTTGTTTTTCTATGTTGCTTTGTGGTTACTATGAGGTTTACAAAATATTTCCTGATTAAAGCAAGCTTTTCAAAATGGTCACAACAGCATTGATTGGAAACTTAGGAAAAGAAATATAGAAGATTAAATTTATCAATAAAACTACAATTACAATTGATTCCTCTCTACAGTTTTACCTTTTGATATCTCACTCTACATCCTTAAATATTGCCTATCTTGACATAGGAATATTAATATTGTAATTATTTTATTTTTTAGTGTTTATACTAAAATAAAAATGAATTATATAATATATTCACAGTATTGGAGTATTCTTAATTTGCCTGTATATTTACTCTTATCAGTGACTGTTAAATTTCTGATATTTTATTCTTTTGTTTAAAAATATGGTGACAGCATTGGGTGTAGTGAGTAAAATTACCACCTGTAATTTCAACATCCCTTATGGGCACCAGTTTGAATCTCAGTTGCTCCACTTCAGATCCAGCTCCCTGCTAATGTGCCTTGGAAAGCATGCAGGATGGCTAACGTCCTTGGGCCCCTGCACCCATGTTCTTGGAAGAAACTTCTGGCCCTGGCTTCATTCTAGCCCAGCCCAGGCCACCACCTCTGTCGCCATTTGGGGAGTAAACCAACAGATGGAGATTTCTCAGCTTCTCTCTCTTTCCTTCTCTCCCTTTCTCTCTCCAACTCTGCTTCTCAAATAAATAAATTAAAGCTTAAAAAAGAGAAAAAATACTCTCATGGTCTTTTCAGAACAGAAGTCCCTTTTGAGCCACGATACCCCAATATTTGTATTTTACTGCTGTTTCAAAGTTCCTATAAACTTTCTTCATTATTCTTTTTTACTTTCTCAAATTCACATAATCAGCCATATTCAAGCTCACAGATTTTTCTATTTGTTGTATTTGTTGATGATGCCTTTCATCATGTTTTTATTTCCTTAGGGTACTTTAGAGTTCAAATTTTGATTTTAAAAATTATTTCAATATCTCTGATAAATTTCAAGATAAAGTAATTATTTTTACGTATTCTGGAAGCTTACTGAGCTACCTGTTGCTATGTGGTTGGTTTATCATATCTTATTTTGTTCATTTATTGAGGTCAAGTTTCTCTCAAAGTTCTTTTTTTAAAAAGTTATTTATTTGGCACAGTATGAGAGAGAGAAAGACAGAAACAAAGGGAGAGAGAGCAAGAGAGAGCAAGAGAGAGAACGAACTTCCATCTGTTGGTTTACTCCCCAAATGTCCCCAACAGCCAGGGCTGGGCCAAGTCAAAGCCAGGATCCAGGAACTCCATTCTTGTATCCCATATGTTTGGCAGTAGCCCAACTACTTGAGCAATCATCTGCTGCCTTTTTAGATTCATTAACAGGGAGCTGGATCAGAAGTGGAACAACTGGTACTCTACATAATATGTGATGCCAGCATTGCAAAATGCAGCTTAACCCCTGTGCCAAACACCAACCCCTCCCTGACAGTTCTTGATGTTTGTTGGGTACAAAGTCATCAGCACATTGAAGGGTATTTATTTCAGATTTATAATCTGGCTTTGTTAGTGTCTATCTTTCTGGAAATCCTGAGCAATCAGGCATTTTCTCTGCGCTGTTTCAGCACTAAAAGCCAGCTAAAGCTCAAGTTTGTCCCAAATCCACAGTTGGTGTGTTGTTCAGGATTTACTTTGTGTGTGTGTGGGGGGGGAGGGGAGGCGGGGAATGGGAAAGTAGATGAAAAAGGTAATTCATATATACAAATCCTCTGCCTGAGGCCAGGTTTCTCAGATGCCTTGTTCATAGTCATACTGTGTTCATGTATGACATGGTCCTATCCAGCACTAAGTTTCACCATACAGGGACTGGTATTAGGCTCCTATGTAATGAACTAGCTTCAACCTCCCTCTTGCCCGAAGTAGAAAATGTACTCAGTGGGAATGGAAAAGGATTACTATGCGAAGCCTTATGGGCACTAGTGCACCAGAACCTACATCTTCTTAAGAGCATCAGAGAACCAAAGTCCATGATGCTATGACCTACTGGCTGCTGTGGTGTACACATGGCATGGCATTGCTGCTGTCAGACATGGGTGATATTGGCCAGAGTCCTGTGCTAACCTTCCTATCCTATCCCCAAGGGATGGGGATTTTCTCTGTGTTGTGCTTCTCAAAGTTAGAGGAGGGGTGGTAGAAGCAGTACCTGGTCAGCCAAAGGTAATGCTAAGCTGGGTCACATTTGAGTCTCAGGGCTTCAGGGACTAGCATAGTCTCAGATGTGCATTCCTGACTTTCTACACAGCTAGTGGTGATTCAGGTTGAAATGTGTTCATCCCACTGGTACTTGAGTCTCCTGCTGGTGCCTGGGCAGGTACAGAGGCTCTGACCATGGGCATTGGCCTGCTGTCTGTAATTCTTGTGAAGAGAGTTGTACATGGACATCTATTTAAACAGATTTTTCCAGGTTGAACCAGTTGCTAGATCTTACTTCACCAGAACCTTCCTCTGCCTCCAAATTTTCTCCTTCTTGCAAGCAAAATGCATCTTAACTGATTTACTCCATCATTATGAGGAACATTGATGTTGAAGTGAACAATCCAACAATCTATCTTTGCATTTCAAACAATGAACAGCAAGAACAATTTCACCATAAATACATGGTCACGAACTGTAGGATGTAGAGTCTATTCTATCTACATTCCTTTCTATGATCTTCAGTAAAATCAAAAAACATCTACACAAAATTTTTATTTCTACGTCTCTTAGATAATAACCCACATATGGAATGCTGCCTAGAGTATAACTTCATCAAGAAGGGTGACTCCTCTTATTCTCAACTATAAATAAATGTTTTTTTTTTTTTTTAAGATTTATTTATTTTACTTGAAAGTCAGAGTTACACAGAGAGAGAAGGAGAGGCAGAGAGAGAGAGGTCTTCCATCTGCTGGTTCACTCCCCAGTTGGCTGCAACGGTTGGCACTGCACCCATCCAAAGCCAGGAGCCAGGAGCTTCTTCCTGATCTCCCACATGGGTGAAGAGGCCCAAAGGCCTGGACTATCTTCCACTGCTTTCCAGGCCATAGCAGAGAGCTGGATAGGAAGTGGAGCAGCTGGGACTGGACCCAGCGATCATATGGGATGCCTGCACAGCAGGCGGCGGCTTTACCCACTATGCCACAGCGCTAGCTCTTATAAATGCTTTTATATACATCTTCCATATTCTTTTCTTTTTTATTTATTTCTTTATTTTTTGACAGGCAGAGTGGACAGTGAGAGAGAGAGACAGAGAGAAAGGTCTTCCTTTGCCTTTGGTTCACCCTCCAATGGCCGCCGCGGCTGGCGCGCTGCGGCCGGTGCACCACGCTGATCTGATGGCAGGAGCCAGGTACTTCTCCTGGTCTCCCATGGGGTGCAGGGCCCAAGCACTTGGGCCATCCTCCACTGCACTCCCGGGCCACAGCAGAGAGCTGGCCTGGAAGAGGGGCAACCGGGACAGAATCCGGCGCCTCCCATATTCTTTTTAATGTGAAATCCAGTTGGTTCCACACTTCCATTCTCTCTCACTCTTAATTGGTCAATTGTTTAACCTTTCTTCCACATCTTCTATGTGTCCTTTCCTGAAACAGTTCTTTCATTTTACTCCATTCAGCATGTTCAAGACTTGTTAATGCAAATGGACAAGCAAGCAAGCTTAACATTCAAATAGTAATAACAAAATTCTTCCCTTGACCATGTTTTTTGTTCTAACTACTGCTTTTCCTCTTCTCTTCTTCAGCTTCTTTTCTGTTCTAATTGAGTATTTTGGAACCTTTCTTTGACTACTTTTATCATTAATGAATGAATTAAGTAAAGTATTTCCTACATGTTAATTTTATATTGTATGTGAGTCATGATTTTACTTAAAAATCTATCCCACAAAACACCAAAGATATGTATGATTTGTAATCAGAAGCATAGGTGAGACTTGCAAAGATAATAGTTTCCTCATTGTGTGATTCAGTATTATTTAACGTTATTGTTACTTAATGTTCCTTAGAATCCACACTGTTAACCAGAGGTCATCCAGGATACGAGCACCATTAAAAACCATCTTGCATATTCACAACACTCAAACAGATCCATGGTTCTTAGGTTTGGCTGCTCTTTGCATTTGCCTGTGGAGGTTAAAATCTGGAGCTACTATAACCTATTGCATATGATTCCGATCTTTATGAGCATAGAGTTGAAAAGATGAAAGGAAATACTGATCAATGAGAAAGTATATATGTGTTTGAAGAATTTAGAATTTAGAAGCTGCCTGAAGGGCACTTAACCTAGATTTCTTGGGGTAGAAGAAGCTCCCCAGAGGAGGTTACAGGTAAGGCAGAGGGCACTGCTTCCAGCACTTGTGCATATGCTGTGGAAGAAAGTACGTATGCCGCACACAGCGTCTGGAGCCACAAGGCAACATATGCTTTTAGACAAATGGAGTAGTGCAATGTGACTACAAAATTAATTTGAGTGGCATTTAGAGATGGGTTATGAAGTGGAGAAAAGGGCTTTTTCTGTCAGTAGTTTCTGATTTTTCTCTTTACTCTCCAATAAAAAACAACTCAGTACAGTTCAGAGAAAAATGAAACTAAAGTTTCATAAAGCAATATTTATGCTCAATACCTATAGTGAAATTTGCTCAATTGTGTCCTATTCTGTTCTATTCATTTGTGAAAATACTCATCACATTCCTCTAAATTGATTTCACTCACCAATGAATGACTGTACTTAAAAATCATTGGATTTTTTGTTTGTTGCTAAACTGAAGAACTTGGACATTATCATGAAAAAAAATTTAAGCACAGACGTTACTTCATTTTCAAATATTCAATACAGGCTTGTTGATTGAATAAATTCATCTCTCCGACCCTTTGCTGACCTCTCCGTTCTGCCATTCCCGAGGAAGAGGATGGAATAATGACTTGTCTATGCTCAGATCACAGTTCTCCTTGGTTCTCCAAGTGCCTCAGATGGTAGGATACAAATAAGAGTGATGAAAATCAGCAAATAGCACCCAGAAACATGAATACAGCTTGTGCTTGTTGACCCCCAGAGATCATCTTTAACGAGCAGTGAGGCAGTTTGTCTAAGTCACGAATTGTCACCATAGCTTCTGTTTCCATAGAAACAGGGCAACTAGTGAAATTCTTGGCTCTAAAAGCTATGATGAAATATCCACTAGCCAGATGGTCTGGCAACTGAAATTGTCATGCTTTGTGAGCATTTATCATGAATTGGCATCACATGAGAAAAGAAAGTCTTTCTAGTGAGGATGGAGCAGAGATGGAAAAGTGCAACCAGCAGGTGTCTGTTGGTAACTGGCATTGAGGTGCAGGCAAAAGGCAGAAACCTGGGACTGGGAGCTTGAGCCACTCCAACAATTCCCAGTTGGCTGCTATTATTATTGTTCCTACTTGCTTCTCACCATTAAGCACACAGCACTGTGAAAGAAGTTCTGTCTCCATACTCACAGCATCTAGGAACAAATGGACTTTTGAGCACTTTCAAATTTCTCCTTAAGGAAATAAACTTCTTATATATATTTTCTGCAAATGGAAACACTAACCATTGCTGGCCAGGAGAAAGACTAATGAAAGAATTGTACATTCCCTAGCTTGTGTATGAAACTCCTGTGCTTTGTTAATACCACTCAATTTGAAAAAAATGTATTTACTGTACACTCATACCCGAAGAGAGATCATAATCTAAGTCATTCAAGTAACAATTATAATAGTCAATATTAAATCCCAGGCACTGCACTAAACACTTAATGTTATTACAGCCACTATGAATTATGAAGTACTATCCTTGTTTTGCAGGTGAAGAAACTGAGGTTTAGAGAGTAATTATTTAACTTGCTTAAGGTTACTGTTAGTAATCTGAGGGAAAATGGAATATAGGCTGTGGTCTTAGCCACTAAACATCTTTACTACTTGTCTCTCCAAATATAAGGTAGTAAGATGCATGGGGATTTAGAGCAAGCTGTCACAAATGTTTGAGTCATAGATCTAGATCCCTTTTGCAGTTAAGTCAAACCTAGGTGAGTCTTCCCAGAAACTACACTGGTATAAAAATCTTTAAAAACGTTTACAAAGGAAAGCAAGTTTATTGGAATAGAGCTGACAAGATTTAAATCTATAATAAAGTTACATATGCTTCTTAGTAACGTATAAAATAAGATCAGTTACCTACCATAATTTTGACATACTAAATACAGTAAATGATATTTTGAAATACTTGCAGTAAAGGTAGTTTAAATAGAAAATTTTATATTTTGGTGCTTCTCTATTGTCATAAGTAATGACAATAATACTAAAGGTTTGCTTATATTACTCATGGAAAGAACTGTTGAATTTTTCATAGAATGAAATAAAAATAAGATGTAAATTTTTCTAATTCAGCTTCAAAAAACCTTAACACTTCACAGTCCATTTTGGAGACTCCAGATTAACAGCCCTGCATTTACAGCCATGGTTCTCTTTAGATCCTGTTACACCCATTCTATCCCTTAGGACCTTTGGTACCCATGATGCGATTTGAAAATATTTCCCTTCTGAATTTTGACCTCTGGATCTGTGAAATTAGGATAAAATCTACATCAAAGTGATTTTGCAAAGGTAAAATAAAATAATGTAAAGGTTTAAATTAAAGAAACAGTAATATATCATGCAAATTGTTTACCAAATATGTTCCCTTAAGTTCTTTGATTACACAGGTTCATTTCAGGGGCTATTTCTGGGGTCTGATATAGAAGCCAAAGGTCAGAGCTTCAGGCATCTAACTGACCTTTTAACCAGATGATTTTGGCTTTGCTTCTATGGAAGGTCACTTGTCGCTCCCCGTCTTCGTGGAGGAACGACACAGGACCATGCGCTGTTCTTTTGTCTGCTCGGCCCTTCCCGGGTTTGCTGCTGGTTCTTCCCGGGTTGGCTACCGTCCCTTCCACCTCCGTGGAAGGGCGGTTCCCCCTGCCACTTTCCCCACTTCCGCAGGGGAGCGGCACACCGCCGGCCGGCTCTCTCGGGGGCTGCTCAGATGTTCCTCAGGTGTTCCTAGTGCATGTTGTCTCTCTCCTCCTTTATAGTCCTCTTCCACTAATCCCAACTCTGCTACCCACACGCTGAGTACACTGCTCTCCTCCAATCAGGAGCAGGTCCTACAGTTTATTGGTTGAACTGGAGGCAGCTGCGTAGAAGCTGTTTCCTCTCTCCCAGCGCCGTATTGTGGGAGAGCAGATGCATAGAATAAGTCTTAATTCCAGTAACTTAGTCTAGTCCCAGTTGCTCCCAGTTGCTCCCCACAGTCACTGATAACAAAAAGCTGTTTGCTGGTCATTATAATGCTAGATGTGATTAGTCTTTCAAGATAACCAATATAAGAAAAGCATCTGGCTGCTTTATTTCTTAGCATTTAATTCTATGTGCTTATTTATTGCTAGGAAAATGTTAGCCTTTCTTTTGGTAAAACTTTGGCCATAGCAACTTGAGAAGAAAAATACACACTCAATTTGCTTCTCCATGCCATGTTTTGGTGACTGCTTTTTCTACATAGCCATTGAAAACATCAAATGAAAGGAACAAGAAATTCATATTTCCAAACTACCTTTCCTCCTACTGCTGACACCGAACAGAACTTTCGCTTTCTCGGTTTCATGCATATGGTAATCAGTTTGCTTTCCTTTGAACTAGGTAATTGTAAGAATCACAGAATATCCAAAGCCTGTCCATGTATATTTATGTTCACTAACAAAGTTTCACAAGGGATCAGCAGAGATACTACTGGTTCTGTTGGTTTAAATTAAATTCCTTAATCAATCCCCTGAGAAGTGTTATCTAGGAGGTAACTGCCGAATATGCATGAATCTTTAATGTGCTACATTCTACAACAGTTTCTTGGAGGCCTGCAAACGTGAATTTTGCACAACAAAAAATGACTTGCTGACATCAGACAAAGCATCTGGTGGTTTACCAATCTTGGAAACCTATTAATGCAGGCTTGGCACAGCAGAGTACAGATACAATGTTTTCTGGTTTTAAACCTCTCCCCATCCCCCTTAGAAGTAGCAGAAGATACCATCTACTCTTTGTTCCTTATGCCAAGATTTTATTACTCATTCCCCAGAAGAACAGTGTAAAGTCAGAACTATCTTCATCACTCATATCACCTGAGCTCAGAGAGGTGGAGTAATAGGCCTAAGGTCACTTGGCTTGTAAGTAACTGAGTAAGGTGAGGAGTCCAGGGCTTTTTGCCTCCAGGCTACCTTGTTGTTGCCAGTATAGGAGACTGCCTTTCCTCATGCAACACTTCATCTCCTCCTCACTCCAGCAATGTGGTGATTACTGAGGCACTGCATTTGCTATTGGCCTAGGGTTGGGGTAAGTTACAAAGGGATAGACCATTCTTGAGTTCTTGCTTCTCTGTTGCTCCCTTACCAAGGCTAACTTAATGTAGATGGACAAAGCAATACATTTCCATTGTACTCCTTTGTTTTTTTTTTTTCTTTTATGCTTCATTGAATTGTACCCTAAGTCCTTTCTCACTTCTTATCCAGGTAGTTCAGTGAGAACCACAAATTGCTGTGAAAGGAAGTTGTCAAAATAAATTCACAGTATTAAGCTGTCAAAATTTCAGTCCTTTCAGTTTTCAAAAAATTGTCTTAAGGAAAACATTAACATGGTAAGAAAATGTATTTAATCTAACTGTTGACTTCCTTAATGACTGAAAAAAACAATTTCCTTTAGCTGAATGAGGATGAACATTTGGAGAGCAGGTAAATCCTAAAGTAAAGGATCCCAAACTCCATACAGCAATTACAGAAGCACTGGGATGAAGTATCATAGCGCTTGAGAGTCATCATGGATGAAGTTCATGCTGTGTGTTTTTCTGCTGATGACAGCTCCCCATGCAGAGCAGCCAGGGTACTGTCTTTTGGATGCTCTGCAGGAATGAGATCTTTCTCTGTGAATAAGGTATTGTCCAGTCTTCCAGTTTGTTTCCTTGTATGGGTAACCACCTTCTCCACAGGCTGAAATTTAGCACTGGGGTCATGTGACACTTATGTGGTTGGTTTTGGTGTGCAGAGAGATCCCCCTTTCTAGGCAACATGGAGTAGGTGGAAATTGTTACATGCAACAGGCCACACACAGTCATAGAACATAAGCCCTCTAAACATAGATCATTTTATCTTCTCTACAAGTGTTTAATACATAATCTCTAATAATTGCAGGATCCAAGAGGAAGGGTAATAATAATGAGCTGAGTGTCTAGGGATGGTTTTTGCATTGATGAAGATAATTTAATTATGAATTGTAAACATTAGTTCAATTCTTAACTGTGACCAAATGCTATGTGAAATGTTTACAAAAATTGCTTCTTACAATCTGCATAAAATGCCTATCAGATACTGTTTTCAATCTTCATTTTATAGATGAAGAAATTGAGGTTAAGTAAATTTTCAGAAGTCAGAAAATTGCAAGTAGTAGAATTTATATATGAGCCAGGAATTTAGGTTCTTGCTCTTCAATGAACAAGAAAATGACTGAAGAAGTAGTCTACATAGTAAAGGAGGATAGAGTGGTCACTGATCTATTTTGCTTGGAGGGAAAAATTAGGTACATATGTAAATATGTACATGTATATCTATGTGTGTCTATAATCTATAGTCAATGTATGTGGGTGTTTATACACACATATATGCATATGTAGCAAAAATTTACCTTCAGTGTTGTACGTGAGCATGTGTGTGTGGTATATCTTCAAAAGAGATTTTCTTATATTAGAGGATATATCAGTGTCAGTAATAGAAAAATCATCGGCAGATATCCTGAGGCTACATGGGGTGCTTTAATCTATGTTCTCTTAAACAAAGATTTTTTTTTTTACAGAGCGAGAGGGAGGGAGAGACAGTGAGGGGGAGGGAGGGAGAGAGAGCGAGATTATCTTCTATCCACTGGTTCCCCAAATGGCTGCAATGCCCAGAGCTGGGCCAATCAGAAGCCCGAAGTCAGGAGTCAGGAGCCAGGAGCTCCTTTGAGTCTCACATGTGGGTGCAGGGGCCCAAGCACTTGGGCCACCCTCTGCTGTTTTCTCAAGCACATTAGCAGGGAGCTGAATCAGAAGTGGGGTAGCAGGTACTTCAACTGGCACCCATATGGAGTGTTGGTGTTGCAGGCTTCTGCTTAACCCTCTGTGCCACAACACCAGCCTAAAACAATGATTTTTTAATTGCTTGACACCTTTTACAAAGTTTCTCAGAGGTAGAGTCTAAAACTTGTTTCTTGTTTCATTCCAGAGCTCAGTACAGCTCCCTGCCTAATCCAGGATGACATAACCAACAATGGGATTCAAATTCAGGCAACCTGGCACAACAGCAAAACTTTTAATCATCATTTTCCCCTACCTCTCACAGAACCATCATCTCTCAAATGCATCAAACTGTGATTTGGGAGGCCCAGTTTCTTCCTCAGCTTGGAAAAAAATCAGATTCTTCTTGTATTCTGCATCAAAGATGAGTAGGAAATAAACTACCCAGAGAAATGTTGCCAGACTGCAAGCTTAAGAACAAAGCTGAGTATCCATAGCCCCTTGCATCATCTTGCCAATTTCTTCTTTCGCGTGTGCATTGAAACATGAATAAATACAGCAGATTAGGATGCCCCAGATGACTAGGAGCTGCCTGGGAGGATTTTATTCTGCAAGGCTTCTGCATAACATGATAGATGGAAATGTTCAAGAATACTGAACATAAATAAAAGATGCACACAGAAAAGAGGGAGATTCTTAAGGCTTTTTAAAGCCAATGTACCATAAGGATTTTTTTTTCCCTAGGATGCTGTAGGTAGGTCATGTGAATGGTAGTTGCTCAGTTGTTGGATAACTAACTACTGAATAAGCTAGAGCAGACAGCAGGAATGATTCATATCATCAAGTTCATAGATAATTGATTGTGGTGTTCCTGTCTACTTGTTGGCCCTGTTAATTACATATAAGCAGTCTCACAAAATTAGACCAAAACAAACTCAGAAAGTAATAAGATTTGTATATATTTAATATAACACTATTCAAAATGGAAAAACATGGAAATAAGCTAATTTTCCAATAATAGATTATTAGTTAATTTTGCCCTATCAGGATAAAGCAATATAATAGAATACAGTGTTTATGATGAAAATTTCATATAATAAAATGCTTACATATAGGTATGAAAATAAAATACTGAGAGAATTTGACATATGGAAAATAATCTTAATATTCCTCCTTCCTTTGTAGGATGAAATTCTAAGTAGTAATAATGAAATATAACAAATAATAGTAATGCCCAGAAAATAAACATGAATCATAAATTTCTTATCTTGAGATTTTTATACTCATTCCCAAAAAGAAATGAGTAAAATAAAAATTTTGAAAGTTGATTTATTATTTTTATCTGTTTAAAAGGAAGAGATAAAGAGAAACAAAGAGAGAGGGGAGAGAGATACAGAGAAAGAATCATCCATCCAAAAGTTAATAACTAAATACTTGTAATAGTTGGGGCTGGGCTAGACAGAATTTAGGAGCTAGGAACTCCACCTAGGTGTCCTACATGGGTGGTAGGGACCCAAGTACTTGAATCATCACCTGCTGTCTTCCAGGGCCTATATTAGCAGGAAGCTGGATTGGAAATGGAGGTGGGACTTGAACCCAGGCACTGTGATATGAGACGTGGGTCTCCCATACAGTGGTTTAAACTGCTGCACTGCAATGTCTTCCCAGAGTAAAACAAGTTTTCTAAAGTAAATAGTTAAAAAAATTAATTTTAAAATTATTTTTAAAAGATGAGGAGAGGACTCTCACAGAGAGATACTTCTAAAAGGTCAATTTCTCAATGTTTCAGAGAATAATTTGTATCTAGAAGGACAAAATTGAAGTAACTGAAGTTCTGTTTTTCATCTTTACAACCACTATTCTACCACTGTTTATTTATTTATTTATTTGACAGACAGAGTGGACAGTGAGAGAGAGAGAGACAGAGAGAAACCACTGTTTATTTTAAATCTACTAGTCAAGTGCAGGAATATAGCTCACTGAACTGAATACATGAACTGTTCCCAAAGGGGGCTCCCGTGATTCTAAACCCTACAGACCTTGTTTTCCAGAGGAGAGGAAGCCTGTTACTGGCCATGTAGGGAATCCTTTGAATTAACACCTGCTACATTTTGAATGTGATTTGTCTTCTCAACTCACACCGACATTTGATTGCCAAAGTCATTCGTTACTGGTATTGGAATGGTGAATGCTTGGTGTGATTATTGTGTTTAGGGGGCAAGTCTCTGGAGCATCCCTAGGTCACCAGAAGTGTGCACTCAGAAGGCAGTTCTCCCAAGAGGGCTGAGCATCTAGGCCCTACTCAGGCACAGTCAGTCTTTCTGCCATACTCCTTCTCTCCCTCCTTCCCGACTCACCGTGTGATCCTTCCCCTGCACATACTCGACCATCGGTCCTCCTCAGACGCCAAACCAATGGGTTACTCTGTCTTGGATTGTGAACCTCCAAAACTTTAAGTCAAAAATAAACCTCTTCTTCATAGGTAGGTTGTCTTAGGCACTTAGTTGTGTAACTAAAAGCTGACTAATACAATTTCCATGTAGATTATAAAGTCTTTCATTCTACAAATAATGAGAAAGTGCTAATTTGAAAACTAAATAAATATTATATCAGTAAAGTATGTCAATGTTTTCCCCAATTATTTAGAGATCATACCTACAAGCAAAGTATTATAGGGTAAGGAATATTTTGTCACTGATATATAGAATTACTGAAGCATTGTGAGAATAAAAAGGCAGCTGAATTTCAGTTGGCATTGTTAATTAATTACTACTCATAATTTCTCTATAATAACATCATCCCTTATTGCTTGCACCTGAGGTGAACCACAATCATTGTCCTATTACTAAAATGCCACTGATGATACATCTCAGAAAAAGAAGAAATAAAATCGCATGTTTGTCACTGGAAAGGAGACTTTGAAGCTGCCTTCTCAAGGAAGTTTGAGGTTTCTGCCACCTGTGATACCTGAAACTAAATGTGCTACCTGGGCAAGGATTGATTAAGCCAGGAAAGAGATGTCCCATATTGGACGATGGCTAACAGACTGATCAGAGCGTTTCCTGGAGAAATAGCATTGCCAAGTTCATGGATAAGACAGGTTGTTGACATTTGAGTATTCCCTAGCTATTGTTTTGGTTATTTATTAAATCAATCTTGGTAACACTGATATGTAGGTAATTTATCTGCCATATTTTGGGGGAGTTTGTTGCAATAAACCTTTTATCATCTTAGCTTATTTCTGTTGGTCAAATTGGAAGAGTGGTTTACCTTAAAATGTGAACAAATAAAATAAAGATACAATATAGACACTAGCAGAGACTACATAAAAATTTAAGGTTAGGTTATCTGGGTTGAAAAGTAAAGCTTTTTTTGTTAGCATTTTTCTCTGTTTCTTGTAATATACCATAAGCATGTGCTGGCAGCATTTCAGGAATAAAATTATGAGATAACAATATTTTCTAATTCAACTTGATTGGCTTTAAAAAGAGAGAAGGAACAATGTTATATCTAAACTCCTTACACAGAAGTAAATTTGCTTTTCTTGCGAGAAAAAAATAAACCTAACGAGTACACAAACTAAAAGGGCTCTAACCTGCTGAGATTAAATACAGTTTATCTGGGCTGGATATCTTAATTTTTATTACTATGCTGTAGGACAAACATTCCATTTGAAGTTCTTCCAGAATATTAAGAGACCAACATAATGGTCAGGTAGGTACCTTGAACTGCACAGGTGAGGTGGGTTATTGCTTTGAACAATCTCTTGCCTATACTGAAAGGTTATTTTTGAAGACAAGAGTACCGAATGTTCCAAGTTCTCCCTGTTGTCATGGAAACCTTTCAGCTAGCTGAATAGGTTAGCAGGATTTTATGTTCTCCACTTTGACAAATACAAGGAGACATGATCCCAGCTTTGCATTACTAATCAGAAAACTTTTGTTTTCAAGTCTTCTAGCACTTGATTAGTCACATTTGCTGAATGTTTTTCCCCCTCCACAACATACAGCAACAGGCAAGTTTTCTTTCAGAAATCATTCCCACTGTAGAAGCAGGGCCAACATCATGACTGGGCTGACCTTGTTGTGTTTGGCAGCAATACTGCTTGCAGCTCTGAAAGGCTCCTGCAGATTAATTTAGGCTCCTGCCGTAACTCTTCTGATTTGTACTGACTTTCAGTGGTTTCCTGGAGGTAAACTCACTTGCTAATAGGCAGAAATTATTCCTCATTTTAGCAGCAACAGAATGCCAACCCTAGCTTATAAAGCATAGGTAAGCTTTAGGAAAAAGGCACCCTAAGGCTAAAACCAAAACACCAATGTCACGTGGGTAAACTCAGATCCAGCAGATCTGACTTTTCCCTCTCATTTTTCTGTAACAACCCTCTACATTGCTTTGTAAGGTAGAAGTGGTCTAAGAATCCATAGGCAAACTGGACTGCTAACAACTGCATTGCAGCAAAAGACTGACCAATGTGAGTGAGCTTGCTGAAGCTGGAATTTGCTGGGCTTCTTTAAGAGTCATCACACTCAGAGAGCCTGTGTGTGCATGGCAAGGGAGTTGATAAAGTGTCTTATAGCTTTAGGCTTGTTAAGTATCATACCAAGTAATAATTTAGTATAATGCAACTATTAGAAGGTAGACTTTTGTTGTTGTTGTTAAGGGAGAGAGAGGGAGGAAGGAGAGAGAGAGAGAGAGAGCACGAGCCAGGGGGAGGGAGGGAGGGAGGGAGAGAGAGATATCTATTGATCTTCTGTCCATTGGTTCATTTCCCAGATGACTGCAATGAAGTCAGGAGCTTCCTTTGGGTCTCCCACGAGGCTGGTAGGGGCCAAAACACCTAGGCCATCTTCTGTTGCTTTTCCCAGGCCACTAGCAGGGAGATGGATCAGAAGTGGAGCAACTGGACATGTACTGGCATCCATATGGGAATGCAGCGTTGCAGGAGGCCACTTTACCCACTACACCAAAATGCTGGCCCCTGGAATGTGGGCTCTTTTGGCTGTGTGAATTTGGGACTTTCTCTGGTATCTCGACTTCTTTAATCAACATGATGGAAAAATCAATAATATCCATCCCCAAGGTTTGTGGTGAGGATTAAAGAGTTAATATTTGTGTATGGTTTATACAGCCTAAATAAGTATATTTGGCAAGAAAAAGCAATGCGGGAAGACAGCAGTGATAGGAAATGAAGAAAAATAAAAAGAGAAAAGAAATAAGGAGGGTATATGGACGAAGGAAGGAGGAGGTACATGTGGTTGCATCAGTCGTTGGATGTTGTCAAAATTCTATCTCAGATCTAACCCCTATTGAACACATGTCTCATTGGATAAGACTAACTGAAATAATTTTATACAAATCATGACTAATACCGTGATTTTCATTATCTAATTGCAGTCCAAAGAAATTTACCTTTCTGTTGTTAAGCAGTCCAATGTCTGTTCTGCATTAATGCAGTGAGGTTTGCCTAAGAAATCTACATGATGAAATATGTAGTTTCAATGGAACCGAAAGGGTTTGACATTAGATTTCAGCCTTTCTGTAGCAGAGTTATATTTATTCTGGAAATTAAATAGTGTATTTGAAATACATATGCACATTCTTCTTGCAAAAGTAACAAATTGACTGATGCAAATGGATAAATAAGAAACCACCCTAAATATCACTTGGTAAATTATGAACAGTGCATAAACATATACCAAAACCAATGGTGTTAGAGACCATCAAAATGAATTATAGCACAAACCTCAACTCTGATATTGACGAAGAGTGGTTGCTGATTGAAAAGTCAGACATGAAAATAAAGCACTTTGGGTTCCTATTTTGTGTGAAACATAGGCTTTCCTAAACCCTTAAAATGTTTTTTCATGTATACATTATGATTGTTTTTGAAGATTTGTGTGTAATAAGTCATAATCTATAATGCAAACTGTATCTTCTCTTTAGTAAATCCAATATATGTTATGAAATTTTCCCAGTAGAAAAAATATTTCTACATCTGTCCATTTGATAATAATGATGAATGTCAGGATTTTTTTACTGTTGTATATAATGTTTTACATTTATTATTTCACATTTTTCATGTGGCTCTTTTTATTTAAACTACTCATTCCAAGTCGTTTCATTTTCCACTGAGCACAGAATATCAGATCAAAAATGTGGGAGGAATGAATGAGTAACTAAGTAATGGACATTATGACTTGGAGAGCTTAATAAATAACAAAATAAAAATGGTTCTCTCCCCTCTTAGAAATGAATTAATTTTATTTAAATCAAATTTTATTTTTATCAATCTGATATATGCAAATATTAAAGAAAATTTAAAGGTTTTGAGGAAATAAAGCAGCTTCTGTGATCTTCTTCTCCATATCTTATTCTGGTTCTCTCAAGAAAATAACTTTGAACCATTTCTTAGTTTTTTGTTCCAGTGCTAAATGTCATATTTATAAAATCGCTTTGCCTTTGCATTCTAAAAATCAACTTTCTAATAACAATTGTGTGTCTTAACAATTCAAGCAAACCTCGTAGTTAGTTTACTATTTCATTTTGTTGTGGCATATTCTACAGCAGTTTTTTCAGAAAGTATAAAAATGGAAGTAAAATTTTCTAGGCCTTGAATATCATAAAATGTTTTAATTCTATTTTCATATTTTATAGATGATTTATTTTACACAGAATTATAGATAAAAATCATTTCCTATAGGATTTTAAGAGTACTCCTGGGGGCCAATGTTGTGGCTCAGTTAAACTACCAGCAACCCATATGGGCACCAGTTTGAGTCCTGGCTGCTCCACTTTCAGTCCAGATATGCCTAGAAAAGTAGCAGAAAATGGCCTGAGTGCTTAGGTCGCTGCCTTCCATGTGGGAGACCCAGATGGAGTTCTAGGTTCCTGGCTTAGGCCTGGCCCAGTCCTGGCTATTACTGCCATTTGGGAAGCGAACTAGCAGAGAGATCTTTCTTTCTTTCTCTCTCTCTCTCTCTGTCTGCCTCTGTCTCCCTTTCTCTCTCTGTAAATCTACCTTTAAAACAATTAAATTTTTTTAAAAAGTATTTCTCTGCTGTCCTGTAGCTTCCTATTTATTCTGCTGATGGAAGTCAGGTGCCCTTCTGACCCCAGTTCTTTGGACTTAAAGTTCTTTCATGGAAGTTCTCACGAACTACATTTCTCTCTAAAAGGTTCTAAATTCATTGTGAGGAACTTTTAATTGAGTCTTTTTATTTATCTATCTGGCAATTTAGGGGGTTCTTTCAACCTGGAAACTCATTTTTTTCCAATCGGTTAAATTATTTGGTTTATTTGATAATTTATTCCCTTCCATTTTTAATCTATTCTCTGTGAATCAACTGGATGATTGACATCTTACATTAACAGCCGGGTGTCTTACTTTCTTTTTACATTATTTGTCTCTTTGCCTTTTATACCATTGTCTGTGAGGCGGTCTTGGTTTTCATTTCTGCTCTTTACTGATTTTTCTGAAAGAACTCTAGTATTTTTAATTTCTATGGGTTCTTTCGGATTTTGTTAACTAGGGTTTCAGGGTGGCGTTGCAGCCCTTGTGATGCCGGCCTCTGATGTCAGAGTCCTAGCTGCTCTGTTTATGATTGCACTTCCTGCTTAAGAACCTGGGAAGGCAGCAGAAGGTGGCCTAGGTACTTGAGTTCCTGCCACCCCCATGGCAGACCAAAATGGAGTTCCTGGCTCCTGGCTACTGTCTGATCAAGACCTGGCTGTCTGCAGGCATTTGGGGGAGAAAACCAGCAGAAGGATGTTCTTTCTCTCCCTGCCCCCCCCCACCCCCAAGGCTGTATCACTCCCTCTCTTGCTATTGCTCTACAAAATAAATAAATATTAAAAATTAGCACCTTATTTTTGTTTTATGAATATAATTTCCTCTATCTTCTATGTATTTTTGGGGGGTACTTTTGTTTTTAAAATTGTTTTCCTGTCTCTATTTTTTTTATTTTTTAAAGATTTATTTATTTTCAAAGTCAGAGTTACACACACAGATAAGGAGAGGGAGAGGCAGTGAGAGAGAGAGAGAGAGAGAGAGAGAGAGGTCCTCCATCCGCTGGTTCACTCTCCAGATGGCAGCAATGGCCAGAGTGGAAGCCAGGAGCCAGGAGCTTCTTCCAGGCCTCCCATGCGGGTGCAGGGGCCCAAGGACTTGGGCCATCCTCCACTGCCTTCCCGGGCTACAGCAGAGAGTGGGATTGGAAATGGAGCAGCCAGGACTCGAACCAGCACCAATATGGGATGCCGGCTCTGCAGGCAGTGACTTTACATGCTACGCCACAGTGCTGGCCCCCGTCTCTGTTTTTTCCAAATTCCATGTTCCCCTCTTTTTCTCATGTAGAAGGATTTTTCCAAATTACTATCATCCTTACTATCTGGTTTTGTGTGTTTTAAAAGGGAAGCATTTAAAAACTGAGCAAGGCTTCTTTACTGATAGTTTTCATTTGAGCCTTGACTTTCATATGTTACTAACTGTGGAGAACATTATAAGTTTTCTTATAAAGCTTTTCAGTTTCTTTGTGACAAATCTCCAATAGGTAGATGTACTCTGGGGTGACAGCAGATGAGAACAGAGAGGTGAGAATGCTAAGTGTTCCAATATGAAACCCTGTAGATATTAATTTCTTGCTTTAGGTCCAGCACTTTGACATGAATATTGTCTTTTCTTTGACAGGAATATTTTAATGAGGGCAAAAGTGGTAGGGGGAAATTTGTACTCCTCACTTTACCCCTAAGATCTCCTCTGATATTTCATGGAATACTGTGCTCCTGCTTGCAAGCCCATCTTTGGTTCTCAGGGTCTGTCATTTGCTTTCTTGTCAGCTACTTTTCTAGACAGGTAAAAATACCACCGTCTCTTCTCAGCGAAGCTAGTAACTTCTCCTTCATCACTTTATTTATTGATATTCCTTCCCTGTTTGCTGTCTGTTTGTTTTGTCATTGATGGTTTATACTGCTTTTGTTTGTCCCCTATCATTTTGGCAGTGCTGAGGACTGGGCAGAGATAGACTGATGAGTTCACTCTTCAATATTTAACTGGAACCCCCAAAAAACCACAACATTTTAAAAACAAGTTAGTGGTTTGATATTAAGTAAGGCTTCAAAGTGAAACACTGGAGTCAGGTAATTTGGCTGGCTTCCATCTTTTCCAAGATAGTCTGACAGCCATTTTTTCATGGTGACCTATTTCACTTGCCCCACACTCCTACTTACTGCCTGTGTATGACAGAGAAGGTGACCATCTGAGAAATCATTTTAAGAGCAAGGAAATCTCTTTTACCTCTTCTAGCTATCCATGCTTCACATAATAATTAATTTTGCCTTACATTTTTGATTTTTAGTAATCCTTTAAACTTTTTTCCATTATTTATAGTTTGGAAAAATTGCAACTTTTTTTTTTTTAAAGGATTGGTAGGAGTTGGGATTGTGTTTTGGAGAAGCTGTGATGTGTGTGTCACCAGAAGAGGGGGTAATGATGACATTAGCTAAGCCTAGGGAACTTTGTAGTTTAAATCCAATGTTGCTTGGGATTCCTTTAAATCTGCCTTTGATTCCTGCCTCAGCCACTTGTTATATGACCTTAAGCAAGTTATTTAACCTTCTTCATTATAAATTGGTGTTCATAATACTTACTTTGTAGGATTTTGAGCATACCGATGAGATATTTAATGAAACAAAAAATCTTGGAAAGTTTAGAGAATAGGATGAGATAATAGATGAAGAGAATTTAGCGCGACCTCTTATCTGTACAGTGGTACAATAAAGCAGCTATTTCTAAAACAGAATTTACAAAATGCTACAGGAAAAAATTACTTGTTTTAGAGACAAGACTTGGTTGTGTTCAATTTTCTGAGGATTTTTATTTATGTTTCCCTCTGATTTTCCAAGTTCATGATGATAAACATGGTGGGTTGTTCAAATCATTAAACTCAGAGTTTTATGGTAGCTGTGTTTTGTTCTCTATAGTCTGGAAAAGTCTGCATAATCTGAGGATCAGAATGATCTGTGGGTGAAAGTGAACAGACAGAAGAACGCTAGGATTGTTACGGGTGGCTGTCTCAAAGATGGATGTCTGTTGCTGTATGATCAATTTGGTCATAGAGACTAAAATTGATCATGTTGAAGGCAGCAACAAAAGTTCCATTCAAAGCTGCAGTTTACTTAAATTAACTGCATTTGGGCATCACCTGGAATAGACTCATTTGATTAAAGTCTGAAGGCAGCAGGCAAAGCAACATGTGAACTAAGAGATTATTAATATTTTCTGTGTAATTTTTTGAATAGAAATTTACCAGAGTTAAAATAACCCTGGACTCAGTGGCAAGAGATCTAGATTTTATAATGCACTAGTGTAGCATTAATTTTCAATAATCAAGAAATTTCCAGGAAAGAAACTGAACTAGTTTTTTTTTTTTTTTTTTTTTTTTTTTTTTTTACAGGCAGAGTTAGACAGTGAGAGAGAGAGAGAGAGAGAGAGAGAGAGAGAGAGAGAAAGGTCTTCCTTCCGTTAGTTCACTCCCCAAATGGCTACTACGGCTGACGCGCTGCGCTGATCCAAAGCCAGGAGCCAGGAGCTGCTTCCTGGTCTCCCATGAGGGTGCAGGCCGTCCTCCACTGCCTTCCCAGGCCACAGCAGAGAGCTGGACTGGAAGAGGAGCAACCGGGACAGAACCGGCGCCCCAACTGGGACTAGAACCCGGAGTGCCTGCACCGCAGGTACAGGATTAGCCTAGTGAGCTGCGGCGCCGACTGAACTGCTTTTAATCATATTTGTATTGAATGTGATTAGTACAGTGGTTTTATAGAAAATTAAATGTTATTCTGTACAGATAGACAAAATTGGCTGCAAATTTTACTTCAGTAAAAATTAAGATCTTGACAAAAATTGTCATTCCTTTGAATTTAAAATGTCATTGATATTGCATACAAGTTTGTTGTCACTTTATAATTTTCCTACAAAAATTACATTTGCTAATTTTAGTGACTTATATTTGTTCTTATTGTCTCAATTCTTCGTTAGTCTTTATTAATTTTCTCAGCAGTGGCCATGTTGCTATGTTTATTTTCCATGTCTGACACTTAATTTTATAGTACTAACTCCATTGTTTTTGATGTCTGGTTTAATGAAGAAATAAAATTTAACTGTAAGTGACCACAAGATACAAAGTAACAGATAGGCAGAATGAAGAAGTCTAAAAATCTAATGTACAATTTGAGGATGATAGGCTAAAAATATACTGTGTATAGGATTTATACTAACAAGTAGATTTGGACTATTCTTACCATGTAATGAATATATTAATTTGCTTCATCATAATAATTTCTCATTAGTAATATGTATTGCATAACGTCATGCTGTAAATATGTAAATATTAAGTAAATATAAAATGATAGAGGCATAACTTTAACTTAAAATTATCTTTGATAAGTTTGGACTTGTGGTTCACTGTATTGTCATGAAAACTAATTTGTCCTAGAAAGTTGAACATCCATCTGTTTTCTGATCCATCTGTTTTATGTATATTAACTTTAATTACAATTAACTGTGTATATATCTTTATGGCACTCTAATTTCAGATATGACATCATACACTCCTAGAATTGAGTTTTTTTAAAGAAGATATGAATATGAGAAAATAGAAAGATACACTCTAGAATACTGCTTCTTGCCCTCTATTTTTACCTGTCAAAAACATTAACCTACATCATATACAAGGTTTATAGTTTAAACAGCCTTTTTAGAAACATGATAAAGGCTTTACTCCACCCTGTCTCACTCTTGCACCACCCTGTCTCTCTCTTGCACCACACTATTTTAATTGGTTTTCTTGCTGACATCAGGGGAAAGCACTGGAGTAAGGTATGAGACTGAGAAAATCAACGGTTGCTATTTATTCTATCTATGATGGCAATGCCTGGACCCTAGCTGAGTTTGAACAGACTGTCGGTATCAGATAAAGATGCTGAGTACCAAGTAGAGAATCTTCTTACTCTTCTAATTAGAGTGAACACTTCAAGAGGCCAACCAAAGGATTTTTACTAGTATTTTTTTCTGACTCTTATTGTTCTTGATTTACAGAAGTCTATTTGACTAGAGGGAAATTTTCTTTTGTTTCCTTTCTCACTTCTCTGAATACAGTGCCAAAATAAGAAGTGGATGGCACTCCGCACCAATCTGTCCTCTCTGCCTTTGCCTTCCCAATAGAGCAGGCCCTAGGAGTTTGGTGCCTTGTGTTTATGGCATTTCAAATCTCTGCCTCCTTTCTCTTCAGCTGTGTTCTTTGAGCAATTTAATCACTCCAGGTTCCAGTGGGAAAAAATAGAGAAAGATTTTCATAATGGTCAATAGTTAGGTGAAACCTACTAAATCCTCACAAGTCTGTTGTATTTTAGCATGCATGTAAACATATGGGATAATTAAAAACAATTTAACAGATATTCGAATGATTGTAGTTTATATGGCTTCTTTCAAAGAGTAAGTCATTGAAGAACATCTTCCAACGAAGCCTTTTCCTTCCATTTATTAAATTAATACAACAACTATATATGTTATCTTCATCCCTACACTTAACTCAAGCCACCATCATATCTCTCCTTGATTACTATACCACTTCCCCACTGGTTGACTGGGCTTATGATTTCCCACTCCATAGCTGAATACTATAGTATTGATACCCCTAAATTGTGCCATGGACTAAATTTACACCCATTGCCAAGGTTTATGTGGTAAGTATCCAGATTGTTCCATGATTGAGTCCTTTTATCCTCTTCTGACCCATCTCTGTCATGGACTTAATGAACTGCAATATTGATAGCAAACCACAATCCCTGTGGTCCCTCCCCAAACAGTAGCCTGTGCTGGTGTGTCTCACAGTGTGACCTCAGGCAAGTGGCATGAATGCCAACTGGGAATTGTTAGAGAGGCAAATCCTCAGGCTTCATATGAAATATGTTTAATCAGTAAGACTGGTAATGAGGTCTAGAAATCTGTTTTAAAATGCTCTCACAGACTCTGGGGCACACTTTAAATATGGGAGCTGCTGCCATGCCTCTTAATCGTGAGTCATGTTAGTGTGTGGCCCAGGAATGTTCATTCTACTTACTTCATCTTCAAGACTCAGTCAGGCATTAAAGTCTGGAGATTGACTCCCTTACTTAATCTTCTTCCAGTAAGATGACAATGAATACTTGTTGACTGATTTGTAACAAATTAACTTTAGTTTCCCTGAATCTAATCATTTATTCAGATGATTCCCATAAATGAAAAGAATGGACCTAACTGTTAGGATAACATTTTGAGGAAACAGAAGTAAAGGGAACAGTAAAGGCTGATGATATAACTATTAGGCAAGGAATTGCCCAAAAATTACAGCCTATTTTGTGAGAGTGAAACATCACCCATCACATATATCCTAGAAAAGGGACAAATGTCATCCTGTATGACTTTATAGACCTGCCTTGGTATTTAATGGGGTGTGGGATCACAGGGTTTTGGGGTTACTTGGAAAGTCTTATTTATTTCTCAACAAAGTCAGGAAAACTGTATGACAGTAAGTTCTTCAATACCGAGGTAGCCGGACTCAGCCTTCCTGTTTGTGAGTCCTAACACGACTGGAAAAGAAAGTGATCTATCCTGTTTACAAAATTACAAAATGACCATTTTAATTTTCAATATTTTTGTCCTTTTAAAAATAATATGCTCCTATTGTCAGTACAATAGTTTTTATTTTTATTTTAAGCAATGTTACCTCATTTCCCACACTATTCTCAATAAATTAAGAGATGTTATTCATTTTATGGAATCACATTAAGGATAAGCACCAGCATATTCAATATACAATTACCAGTCCATTAGCTATTTAAAGAAATTTCATTATGACATTTCTTTAAAAACATGACTATTAAGCCTTTTTATTTATGTACTTGAAAGTTGTATCACACAAAATGAACTCCGAAAATCTCTGAATTAGCTTTTTGAATTTACTCACATTGACTAACTTCATTCATTTTCATAAATATTATTTATTAATCTTAATTCATCCATGGAAAAATAAGATAATGAGGCCAATCAAATGAAACTGTTACTGTAATAAACTGTAGTGTTAAAGATATTACTTCTTAAGGCCCTTAGAGAAGCTAGATGACTGTACAGCAATGCTTTGTAAGTAAGACTAAGGAAAGGGAATTAGAAGACTGAAAAAGTGTAATGGCTGTAAAGGTAAAGATGAAAAGTTTAATTATGGCAAATACTCTACATAATCATTTTATTTTAAAAAGTCACATTTTCTAAGTCACCTTCTTGGTTTGGCATTCCAGGATTTCTTCAACTGACAGTCAAGGTCTTACATAAAATTATATTCTTTTTCTTTAATTAGAACTCATGGATTCACAAATGAGAACTTAAGGTTTCCCTGTGGATATGAACAACTAATAAACTTCCTTTCTGATTAAAATTCCTCATATACACATGTCTATAGAGGATCAAGGTGAGGCCATGTCTAAGGATGCCCGGCTGGGGACCTCAAAGTAGGACAGACACATTTGTGGTCTTCCCTAGCCCCCTGAGGAAATTCATATAAACCAGAGAGTGCTTCCAGTAGCCAGTGCTAACACACAGTATTCGCTTCAGTTGACTAGCATGCCCTAACAGGGGAAAGGAGAAAGAAACGAAACATTCTGCCATCCTGCATTTCCACACCTTTCTTTTGAGCCCAGATTGCTTTTTGAAACAAAAACAATAGTCATTTTCAGAATGAAAGCTCTACTGTTGCAACTCACCAAAAGAAATCACTGTACACATATTTTCTATTTCTTTTACCAGAAATAAAATCTGTACAAGGATAAGTAAGGCTACTGAGCTACAATAGAGGAAGAACACTAACATATTTCTCAACTACAAGATCCTGAAACTGAACTTCAAGAGAAATAAGGAATGCTGGTTATTTTTTTTTTAACGAGCTAGTTCCTTTATGTCTGAATGTTCTGTGGTCGTTTCTAGTTACACAAGTCATTTTAATTAGTGTGTCCAGTTTTTTGTTCTATTTTGTAGGAATTGGAGGCTGGAAAGGAGGAGCAAGGAGACAGATGAGGAAGGAAGACAAGAAGGCAAAGAGAGCAATAGTCACAATAATAAAGAAAGCTAATACCATTGATTGTCTGCTTTGTCCTTGAAAGACCAGAAACTGCTTAAACCCCACCAGTCTTACTAGGTTGGTAGTATTGTTATGCACACTTTATATGATCATTGGAATGACTTCCCTAACTTTCTGTAAGTGAAGGTACTTCAAAAAGCTCATGGAAAATGGAATTTAAAGATAAACTTGGTGCAGAAATTTTTGAAATCCATGCATATGAGTATTCTGATGTCAGGAAGAGGAAGGTGAAGAGAGGGAAAGGAAGGAATTTTCTCTAGACTTGGTGGTTCTGGATTCAGCTCCTTTCACTGTGGAGCTATAGAAATATATTTTGGTATGGAAGGAGATGGGGTCATTGGGTACCGTCATCTTTCCCCTTCTGTCCAGCTGCCAGAGAAACTGGCCCCTTTCTAGCTTTAGATCAGTGTGATAGTTTCATATGCCACTCTTGAGAAGCACAGCTTCCCCTTTATTGAGCATACCTGACCGACGGATGAATGCAGCCTATCTGGAAACACAGTTCTTGTGCTTCAGAGGGTTATCCTGAAAAACCTATGGCAAAAATATGATCCAACGTTCTGTGGTCAGTCAGGATTGTGATTTTGATGCATTAGTGCTTTACAAATTTTTACCTTTTATATTCTTGCTCCCTCTTGCTCTTATGAAACCATCTCAGAAAAAATTAGAATCTAGACATGAGCTCTGAGTAGCTGTCTACAGAAATGGGAATAATCACCTCAAATAATAAATAATCAACAAGCACGTTATTCAGATGGAGCTGTAGGGGTAAATGATGGGAACTCCTAACAAGGCCAACAACTGAATAAATTGCTTCTTGATCTCTCCACTGAGAATAAATTCATGTAAATCCAAGGAAGCTGAGCTACTGCCGCTAATCCACCATGTGTGGTGACTAATTTTATTAAGTGAAATAAGAAAAAGAAAGATCCTTGCAGTAGAAATGTATGCCAAGATGATTGCCTTGGCCTAAGCGCTGAGCCCTGTGGCAGCACAGAGTGAGCAAGGCCGATTAGGCTGGTTCGTCAGGCAGTGCCAGAGCACAGAGCCCCAACTGCTGCCAAGTGGCCGCGGGAAAGCTCACCAGCCAGCGCAAGTCTGAATCTATTCTGTGCATCGTTGGAGAAAGGGAAAAACAGATACTGCTCTTGACTTTGAGGTAACCTTGCTCCTGAATAGATAGATTGTAGCTGTAAAAGTTTACCTTTCCTTAACTGAAAAACTTAAAAGCCAGTTCCCCCTGATAATTTGAAGCTGATTATTTCAGGAGAATCGGTGCACTAAAACTCTTTTTCTGTGAGGAGTTGCAAATTCAACCTTCCTGAAGTAAGTACAGTAAATAAGGCTGTAAGAAATAATGGGGTCTCTTGCTAGTTGAAAAGGCCTGTTTCTAAGAGTTTCCACCCTAAACAATGTGCATGTACCTTGTAAAGCTAATCATACACATAGTCCTCATCTGAACCATTCTATTCCTTTGCATATCCTAAATACATTCATAAGAGTATGTGTATTCACCAGAAGACATTCAAAGCAAACTTATATATAATTCCCAAAACCTGGAAATAGCTCAGAAAGTTTATAATTGAAATGTATATTTATAAGGTAGACTATTACACAGCAATAAAAATGAACTACCTATGTAGCCAATAAAACTAATTATTCTCAGATACTATAGTGAGCCAAAAAAAAAAACAGGTACAAAAGATTAAAACTGTATAACTATATTTGTGTAAATAAAGCTCAAGAATAAGCAAAATCATGATGATAGAAGTCAAAATAATATTAACTTCTAAGGAAAAGGTATTGTCTAGAAAAAGTCATAAGGAATCTTCTTGAGTACTGAAAATATTAAATATCTTGATCCGAGAAGCAACTGCATGGATGTAAATACTTAGAAAGCTAAATCAAGCCTAACATATAGTTTTGTAAAACTTTGCTATATATGTTTGTCAAACCAATGGTTAAGGATGTTATACTACTATAGTTTTAACAATCTGTGATTACTTTAAAAATTATTGTATGTGGGTAAAATGGTCATTTTCCTACTCAATTACTGTTTATAGTCATTATCTGTATGCCCATTAAACAAACTGGGGTCTGTTTGCTTTTTTTTTACTTGAACTTCATCTGGTAAAGCATCAAGCCTTTTTACTGCAATGCAAATTTAAAATATGATGTCTCAAAAACTAAAAAACAAAAGAAAGGAAGAGGGTTAGCGGGTAAGAGGAAGGAAGGGGGAGGGGGGAAAAGAGAATATAATTATATTCTAAGAATTCTATCTATGAACTAACTCTTAAAAACTAACAATTTTAAAAATAAAAATCATTACAAATTAAGAAAAACATTTAATAAGTTTTACTGATAGGTGTAGTGAGCAACATATATGTTATACCTTGATTAAAAAGTAAAAATTACATCACAAAAGAGTAAAATATGAGTAAACAATACAAAAGAAAATAAAAATTAGGGGCTGGTGCTGTGGTGTATTAGGCTAAGCCTCTGCCTGAGGTGCCTGTATCCCATATGGGTGCCAGTTCGTGTACCAGCTGCTCCTCTTTTGATCCAGCTCTCTGCTATGGTCTGGGATAGCAGCAGAAGATGGTCCAAGTGCTTTGACCCCTGCACCCCCATGGGAGACCCAGAAGAAGCTCCTGGCTCCTGACTTCAGATCAGCTGAGCTCCAGCTATTGCAGCCATTTGGGGATTGAAAAAGATTGAAAAAGGAAGACCTTTCTCTGTCTCTACCTGTCTGTAAATCTACCTCTCAAATAAATAAATAAAATCTTTTAAAAAATAAATAAAATTATACCAACCAAGTGAAATACTTATAAATTTGATCTTTGACCATGAACATATGTTCTCAACTAATGTTTCTAAAACTCTATGCACATAAAGTTGTAATGTCTTATATTCTACCTGATGTTTCCCAATTTGGGGAAAGAATTAGGACAATAATGACTTATTACCTACTTAATGTATATATGTGTGTGTGTATATACATATATATAGTGTCTTATACTTAATATAGTGTTATGTAATCATATCTTAGTATTGCCGTGGTTCATAGAGTTGTCATTTCATACTCTGGAATTTTATTAATACACTGTTACTTAACTACCCCACTACTTTTTCAGTACTTAGGTTGCTTCCAAGTTTTCATTCAAAAGAGATGTATCCTCTTGGCTTTTTACTTTCAGCTTACTTATTATGCTATATTTCCTGCAACAGAGCAGTTCACAAAAAGACCATTTATATTTTAAAGATTATTGATTTTTTTTTGACAGGCAGAGTGGACAGTGAGAGAGAGAGACAGAGAGAAAGGTCTTCCTTTTCCGTTGGTTCACCCTCCAATGGCCGCTGTGGCCAGCGCACTGCGCTGATCCGATAGCAGGAGCCAGGTACTTCTCCTGGTCTCCCATGGGGTGCAGGGCCCAAGCACTTGGGCCATCCTCCACTGCACTCCCTGGCCACAGCAGAGAGCTGGCCTGGAAGAGGGGCAACCGGGACAGAATCCGGTGCCCCGACCGGGACTAGAACCCGGTGTGCCGGCGCCGGAAGGTGGAGGATTAGCCTAAGGAGCCGCGGTGCTGGCCTGGATTTCAGTATTTTCATAAGGTCGAGTAGTATTCCATAATGACTATATAACACATTTTCTTTATTGTCACATTGGATGCACTGGGTTGATTCCATCTTAGCGATTGTGAATTGAGCTACAATAAACATGAAGGTAGAGAGAATTCTTTTATATGCTAATCTCATTTCATTTGGATAATTTCCAGAAGTGGGATAGCTGGGTCAAGAATAGATCTATTTTCAGATTTCTGAGGAATCTCCATACTGTTTTCCTTTATATTTATATTTGTATTAGTTTACATTCCCATCAACATGTATTAGGTACCTTATTCCTCACATCTTCACCCAAATTTATTTATTTATTTATTTATTTTAGTTTTGGATGATAGCCATTCTATCTGTGGTGAGGTGAACCTCATTGTGGTTTTTATTTGCGCTTCCTGATGGCTAGTGATCCTGAGCATTCTTCCATGTGTCTGTTGGCCATTTTAATTTCATTCTTCTCAAAATGCCTGTTAAGGTCCTTTGTCCATTTCTTGACTGGATTGTTTGTTTTATTGATGCTGATTTCTTTGAGCTCTTTATAGATTCTGGATATCAATCCTTCATCAGTTGCATAGTTTGCAACTATTTTCTCCCATTCTGTTGGTTGCCTTTTCACATTGTTGAGTGTGTTCTTTATAGTTCAGAAGCTTCTTAGCTTGATGTAATCCCAGTTGTCTATTTTTTATTTAATTGCCTGTGCTTCTGGGATCTTTTCCAATGAGTCTCTGCCTTTTCCAATGTCTTGCAGAGTTTCCTTGATGTTTTCCTCTAGTAATTTGATGGTTTTGGGTCTTAAGTTTAGAGCCTTGATCCATTGTGAAATTGTTTTAATGATTTATTTATTTATTTATTTATTTGAAAGTCAGAGTTACAGAAAGGAAGAGGCAAAGGCAGAGAGAGAGAAGTCTTCCATCAACTGGTTCACTCCCTAGATGGCTGCAACAGCTGGAGCTGGGACAATTTGAAGCTAGGAGTCAGGAGCTTCCTCCAGGTCTCTGATGTGGGTACAGGGGCCCAAGCTCTTAAGTCACGTTGTACTGCTTTCGCAGGCCATAGCAGACAGCTAGATGGGAAGTGGAGCAGCCAGGTCTCCAACTGGCACCCATATAGGATGCTGGCACTGCAGGCGTCAGCTTTACCCACTATACCACAGTACAAGCTCCTACTGTGAACTGATTTTTGTATAAGGTGTAAGGTGGGGGTTTTGTTTCATACTTCTGCATGTTAGTGATGTTAGTGTTGTTTCCATCCTAACACACTAAGAGGCACAAGAAGTATGTTGTTTCTACTTTTTTAATATAGTAATTATTCAATGTGTTATTATAGTAATAGATTTATCTAATACATTTTTAAAAGATTATTTTATTTATTTGAAAGACAAAGTTACAGAGAGAGGTAGAGACACAGAGAGAGGTCTCCCATCTGCTGGTTCACTCTGCAATTGGCCGCAACGGCTGGAGCTGTGCTGATCTTAAGCCAGGAGACAGGAGCTTCTTCCAGGTGTCCCACGCAGGTGCAGGGAACCAAGGACTTGGGCCATCTTCTACTGCTTTCCCAGGCCATAGCAGAGAGCTAGATCAGAAGAGGAGCAGCCAGGACTAGAATCAGTGCCCATATGGGATGCTGGAACTTCAGGCCAGGGCTTTAACCCACTGTGCCACAGCGCCAGCCCCATTTAATCCACTATTAAAATGACTTTTTCCTTAGAAGACTATAAATGTTTTGTTGCAGAGGGAAGATTTTACTCTGCTTTCTTTTAGAACATGTGTATTATGAGGAAATTGTGAATCAGCTTTAAAAATTTCTTGCACCAATTAACTTATCATTTGATTTCATTTTTTACCCAAGCTTTTAAAATAACCTCAGGGGGCCAGCACAGGGCTCACTTGGTTAATCCTCTGCCTGTGGTGCTGGCATCCCATGTGGGCACCTGTTCTAGTCCCAGTTGCTGTTCTTCCAGTTCAGCTCTCTGCTGTGGCCTGTGAGGGCAGTGGAGGATGGACCAAGTGCTTGGGCCCTGCACTCGCATGGAAGACCAGGATGAAGCACCTGGCTCCTGGCTTTGGATAGGTGTAGTGCCAGCCATATTGGCCATTTGGGGAGTGAACCAATGGAAGGAAGACCTTTCTCTCTGTCTCTGTCTCACTGTCTATAACTCTGTCACATAAAAAAAAAAAGAAAAAAAAGTAACCTCAAATATTAGTTGCTTGGCATATTTCCTATATAGACACTTAATAAAATTTTAATAAAATAAATGTTAATGCTTCCAATAATCCAAAAGGTTGAGTTTAAACTAGCAATATGAAATTTAATTGAACACATTGATGCATTTCAATCAAGTATAGTGTCTTGAAGAAGAAGGATAATAAATAAACTGAAATCTATACTATTCAAACTCAATTGGAAATACATTATACAATCTCTGGCACCAGATGTTAAGAAGTCTGTTGAAGGAGGGAAAAACATCAGAAGAGAATCTAAGATGGATCACTTCAATCCACTTCATGTGAGAAATTTTGAAGAAACAAGCAAGTTTGTGCTTTAAAGTGAAGACATTTTTAAAAAACTCATGGGAATTCTCACCATATCTGAAGATATGTCAAATATTTAAGGGTTTTATATAGTATGCTCAATTTTTACTTTAAATAACAGTGCTGAAAAAATTACAGGAATAATCTCTCCTGTCTCTAAGATCCAAATATGTAAATTTAGGGGGCTTGTCCTACATCTTTTAAAAGAGCATTTATAGTTATCAAATGCTGTGAGTCTATGTTTTTATAGTCAGTGTGGTATAATGGAGAGTTTTTAAAATGTTTTGTTTTAAAAGTCTTCACAACATAAAAATGAACATATTTCTGGGGTACCATGTTATATTTTGATACATGCATACAACATATTATCTCTATCAAGTTAACCAAAGCTGTACCCTCAAATATTTAACAATTTTTCAAGGCTAAAACATCAAAATCTTGTCTTTTATTTTTTCTCTTTGCAGAACAGTATGTAGTACAACAGAACCCCAAAATTTCTTATTTGTATCTACCTATTACTTAACACTTATTAATCAACTTTTTTTCCATCCCTTCCTGTTTCCTTCTCTCCCAAGTTTCTGATAACATGATTAGAGTTTTCTAGGTGTTCTCCTTTCAATTTTTTTTTTTTAAGATTCCACATTGAGTGCTATCAAGGGATACTTATCATTCTGTGACTGGCTTATTTTACTTAACATAATGTCCTCCAGATTTTTAAATATGGAATTTCTTTCTACTAAATTTCCTCGTCCCAGGGATTAATGAATCTACAAGTCATGTAGGATGGATAGGGACTAGAAGCACAGAATTGGTTATTATATCATATAAAAAGCTAGAAATGATCTAGTTAATACAGTAGTAGAAGAAATAGAGAAAGATATATGTAAAGGACAATTTATAAAAATTTTAAAAATTATCATTTATTTTCATTTTCGGAGAGCAAGCAAGAGAAAGAGTCTTTTTTTTTTTTTTTAAATTTTACATATTTATTCCAGAGGTAGACTTACAGACAGAGAGAGGGAAAGAGAGAGAAAGGACTCCCATCAAGTAGTTCACTTCCCAAACGGCTGCAACAGTTGGAGCTGAGCTTATCTGAAGCTAGAACCCGGGAGCCAGGAGCTTCTTCTATGTCTCCCACATGGGTGCTGGGGCCTAAGCACTTGGGCCATCTTCCACTGCTTTCCCAGTCCAAAAGCAGAGTGCTGTATCAGAAGAGGATCAGCCAGGAAGTGAACCTGGGCCCATATGGGATGCTGGCACTGCAGGCAGAGGCTTAGCCTAATATGCTACAGTGCTTGCCCTGACAGAGAGAATCTTTCATCTTCTTGTTCACTTCTCAAATGCTCTAATGTGGCGGAGTCTGAAACTCAATCAGCGTTTCCCACACAGGTGACAGGGACTCAAGTAATAGAGCTGTCACCTGCTGCCTTCCTCAGTTGCATTAGCAGGAAGCAGGAATGGGAAGCAGAGCTGGGACGCGGACCCAGGGACTGTAATGTGGGATGTAAATGTCCCATTCAGCAGCTTAACCACAATACCAAACAGCTATTGGTAAGGGATTTTTAATGGTACAAGTACTGAATACTCAACTGACTGAATATGAAGAATATAAGAGAGAATAATGTAATTAATGACTTTAAAACGAATAAGGGGCCGGCGCTGCGACTCACTAGGCTAATCCTCCACCTGCGGCACCGGCACCCTGGGTTCTAGTCCCGGTCAGGGCGCCGGATTCTGTCCCGGTTGTTCCTCTTCCAGGCCAGCTCTCTGCTGTGGCCCAAGCGCTTGGGCCCTGCACCCGCATGGGAGACCAGGAGGAAGCATCTGGCTTCTGCCTTCTGATCAGCACAGTGCACCGGCCATAGCGGCCATTTGGAAGGTGAACCAACAGAAGGAAGACCTTTCTCTCTGTCTCTCTCTCTGTCTAACTCTGCTGGTCAAAAAAATAAAATAAAATAAAATAAAATAAAATAAAATAAAAACCAAATAGGGAACTTGTACATCTTTGGAAAATAAGGGTTATGCATTTTTATCGCCTCCTTCTCAAAAGCAAGTACAAAGAGTTCAAAGCACATTTGTGGGTGCTCAATGGCTATAGGATGAGTTGAGAAGAGATGTGGAATATTATAATGCATGGCTGAATCTTGCTATGTTCATAGAGTGAAGGGAGAATTTCAATAGTGCATGTGGCAATATCAAAGTACATACTCAGTTCCAAGATGTTGATAGAGTGAAGGGAGAATTTTCTTCTTCCTTTTCAAATACTCTGAATTAGGGTAAAATTTATGACAGCAATTTTACCACCAATAAAAGCTGACATAGAGTAAAATCAATGAAAAATTTCTAAAAGAAGTAGAAAATGTGCTCCTTTTAAAAAATGAAGGCAAGGTAATGAAATAGAGCACAGGTTTTTTAACTTATGGAAGCACAGCAAACTTTAAATGATTGAGTAACTGCCACGTTTTCGAGCGAGGAAACACCGTATTATGCTTCAGAAATAAAAGTTTGTTTATGCTCTTAGAAACAACTTCATAAATTGCATTCAAAATAATTAATCATCATGAAGGAAATTTTCTGTTGAAACTAGCAAAGAAGAAGCTTTATGGTTAAACTTTACTTATTATTCTATCACACTTCAAGTAGCATTTCATGGCAACCATTATGTTTCACAAAATGAATACTTCAGTGAAAAATAAGACAGTGGAATAATTTTCAAAGGCTAACAGTGTGAATGTAATTTTCTTTGCTGGCCATGGTATACTCTTATCTGATGCCTATACTCCACCAATATAAAAAGAAGCAAACATACTATCTGTACAATTCAAAACCATAATTTTAAAACATTTTTACCTATAATAAGTATGTATTATCAGATTCTACTTTCTAGATCTTCAAAGAATTTTGTACATAGAAATTAATAAATTAACACAGCCTAGCAGCTTGAACAGGTATAGAGAAATTATAGTACCATTTTTTATCAGGCATTTGTGTATTGAAGAACAAAAATTCTGGGATCTTAGAACAGGAACAACTAATCATTCCTCAAATAACCAGAAAATAACATATTGACAAGTTAGTTATATCATGAACAAAGGATTTGCTCAAAATGTAGAATTCCAAAAATGCCTGAATATTAAGGTAAAGTTAAACAAGTTCAATGCTACAAGTAGTCTTTAAAAAGTTCATGAAAAATATGTATCCTGAAAAAACCATGTATGGATTTTAGATGACTTTTTTGTACCAAAAGTAACTTTAATTCCATTTTGCTATTAAGTATTTGGCCCCTCACAAGTTCATGGCGAGAAGTAGTAGAGGATGCACTAATAAAAAGATTAGGCCTGGAATGTATAACTTTTTCATGTTAAATGCAGAAGATACAATTTTATTCCAGAATCAAATTTGACCTTGAGCCCATAGAACAAAGCTGGAGGCATCAAACTACCTGACTTGATAATATATTACAAAGCTGTAGTAATGAAATAGCATGGGAATAGGATAAAGACATACACGTAAACCAATGCAACAGAATAAAAACCCCAAAATAAATACATGCATTACAACCAATTGTTTTTTGACAAAGGTGCTGAGAACACACATTAGGGAAAGGACAGTCTTTTCAATACATGATGTTAACAAAACTGCATATCCATATGATTAGACTCTTATCTCTCACCAAGTACAAAAATCAACTGAAAATGGATTAACTACTTAAATGAAGATGCCAGAAACTTTAAAACTATTAGAATAAAGCATTGGAGAAATGCTTCATGAATTTGGTACGGCAATGATTTTTGATATCCTAAAAAAGACAACAAAAATAAAAATAGACAACTGGCATTATATTAAGCCAGAAAGCAACTGCATTACAAAGGGAATGATTGACAAAGTGAAGAGACACCCTTCTTAATGGAAGAAAATATTTGCGCTAAATATATATAAACAGATATATATATCTGTAAAATTTAAAGGCATTCATATAGCTCAATAGCAATAAAAAAACCTTATATTAAAAATAGACAAACAACTGAATAGGCATATATAAATGGACAACAGGTATATGCTGAACACTGCTAATCATAAGAAAATTTCAAATTAAAACCTTAATGAGATATCACCACAGCTCAATTAGAGTAGTTATTATATTGGGGCAGGTGTTTGACACAGTGGTTAAGATGTCATATGGCATGCCTGCATCCCTTATCAAACTGTCTGTTTTGATTCCTGGATCCTCTGCTCCCAAGTCCAGTTTTGCATATGCATATGCTGGGAAGTATAAGATAAGAACTCAAGAACATGATGTTCTTCAGATCCATCTATTTTGTCACAAATCACATTATGTTGGCTATTGCCACTCAAGTGGGAGACTGAGACTGAGTTCTGGACTCCTGGTTTCAGCTTCATTCCACTTTGACTGTAGTAGGCATTTGAAGAGTGAATCAGTAGATGGAAGATAGCTCTCTATCTCTCTTTTTATATCTCTTTCTGTCTCTCTGCCTTTCAAGTAAAAATAAAATAAACAAACGCAAATTTTAAGAGAATATTAAAAAGTCAAAAGAAATATGTGTTGGCCAAGATGTGTAAAAGGAATGCTCACACATTGCTGACAATTATTTAAATTAGCAAATACATTATAGAAAATCATATGAATATACTTAAAATATTAAAAATTGAGCCACCCTATGATCCAGTTATCTCACTGCTGGGTACATATCCAAAGGAGATTAAATTAGTATGTCAAAGAGATATTTGTGCGCACATGTTTACTGCAGCACTATTTACAATATTCAAGAATGGAAACAACCTAATGTCCATCAACAGATGAATGGATTAAAAAAGGGATACACACACACACACACACAATGGAATACTATTGAGCCACAAGAAGAAAAAATTTTCCTGTAATTTGCACCAACATGGATAAACCTAGAGAACATTATGTTAGGTGAAATAAGCCAGGCAAGAAAGACAAATACCATATGATTCCACCTTTATATGAAATGTAAAAATGTTGATCTCATAGAAGTTGAAATGGAATCATAGCTACCACTGGACTGGGTGGTTAGGGGGTTGGAAAGGATGGGGAGCTGTTCATCAAAGCATATATACTTGTTATGTCAGGATGTAGAAGGAATATAAAAATATGTATCCGGAATAGACAAACATATAGAGATGAAAAGTAGGTATGTGATGGTCCAGGTAGAGGAAAGAAGAGATGGGTTAGGATTATCTATGAGTGGCTGGAGCGGGATAAGAAATAGGGAAAAAACACTAATTGTTATGGAGTCTGCTTTCTACATAGTGATAATATCCTGAACTTGGCTGTGATGAGGGTTGCATAACTCTGTGATCATAGTATTAACTACCATTTAAATTGATGGCTGAATGAAATGTGAATTATATCTAAATATATTTTTATGAAAATATAAATATAAAGAATAAATAAAATAAAACATGTGAGAGCAAATATCTCTTTGACATACTAATTTAATCTCCTTTGGATATGTACCCAGCAATGAGATAACTGGATCATAGGGTGGCTCAATTTTTAATAATTTAAGTATATTCATATGATTTTCTATAATGGATTTGCTAATTTAAATTACTGCCAACAATGTGTGAGTGTTCCTTTTACACATCTTGGCCAACACACATTTTCTTTTGACTTTTCAATATTCTCTTTATGGTTATGGCTAACTATCAAAAGATATAAAATGGAATTTGAGAAACACTTTTGAGACATATTTTATAGAATTTGATGACCCATATAATGTAAATGAATTGGTAAGGACAGGAGTTTGTCTGGGACATGAAAGGAAGGATTGATATAGATACAAATAGTGAGGTAGTACATGTTGAAGACACAGCAGGTATGGAAAAAGAGACTTAAAGTTCCATGTTCTAACCTACAATGCACATTATGTGCTAAACTCGAAACATATACAGAGCATCCAGATGGAGATATGAGTAATCACGTTTGAGCTTCAAATCAGATTGTTTTTAGCAACAAAGTAACAAAAATGAATGAACACTGATGACCCAAATGAGAAGGCATTTGTATGAAAAACTGAAGAACATTTGAAGGACTGTTAGAGGATGAGGGACAAGAAGACAGAATAAAGAGACTAAACAGGAATGTTCAACTTAAAAAGTTAAGCAAATATTTAAATATTGCTAATAAAATGAGAATTGTAAATCATTTTCCAGATTTGGAAATTAGAAGTTCCTGGTGATCTCAGTGAAAGAAATGTTAGAAGGTGTGGGGAGCAACTGGGAGCAACTCGGACTAGACTAAGTTACTGGAATTAAGACTTATTCTATACATCTGCTCTCCCACAATATGGCGCTGGGAGAGGAGCAAACAGCTTCTACCCAGCTGCCTCTCACCAACTTGACAAGCTGCAGGAGCTGCTCCTGATTGGAGGAGAGCAGCGTACTCGGCATGTGGGTAGCAGAGTTGGGATTGGTGGAAGAGGACTATAAAGGAGGAGAGAGACAACATGCACCAGGAACATCTAAGAGGAACATCTATTTGAAGGAACACCTGTACAGCCCCCGAGAGAGCCGGCCGGCGGTGTGCCACTCCCCCGCGGAAGTGGGGAAAGTGGCAGGGGGAACCGTCCTTCCACGGAGGTGGAAGGGACGGTAGCCAACCCGGGAAGAACCAGCAGCAAACCCGGGGAGGGCCGAGCAGACGAAAGAACAGCGCAGGGTCCTGTGTCGTTCCTCCACGAAGACGGGGAGCGACAAGAAGGCAGTTTTATCAGTCTTGGGGGACCAAGCTGATGAAGGGTAGATAAAAGTGACTGTGGTTGTGGGGTTTTTAGAATTGGACACATTAACAGCTCCAGGAGACATCACAATCCTGATTCTATTGTAGCAGCTGAGAGAAGAGTTAACTTTAATATCATAGATAAAACCAAGTCATGTTTATATTTGCCTCCTTAATTTTAGACTAGGAAAATAATACCTAGTATCCAACAGCCAATGCTAGGAAAGAACTAAATGCTCTACAAAAAAAGCTTATAGATTCTTAGGTACAATATTTTTAAAATAACATAATGTATTAACTATAATGATCATCATCAATTTGTTGCCATGGGAAACTTTTACTAGAACTCTTACAGAGTTGAACATAAAGACAATGCCAAAACCGCACAAGAAATTATAACTTTTTCCATCATGAACATGTCTAGAAATAAAAGCCTGACAACAGACCTTTGCAGTGGGCATGAGGATCCACTATTATGTTTCAGGAAGGGTGTAAACAGAGCTCATGTTCTCAAAGAGCTCATAATATTCCCTTGGTTATTAAGAAAAACCAAGTACATTCCCCAAATCACTGAATTTACCTGTCTCCAGGGCTTACATTATCCAGAAAACTATCATATTGTTTCTCTGTGTTACCCAGCAATAAAAAATCATATAATAGACAAATTTTCAATACCATCAAGTAAATTCTGATTCCTTCTTAGTACATTTACAGCAGTAAGGGAGTGATTTATCTTTATAGAAGCTAAACATTTTCAGCTTTTAGTGATTGAGTCACAGATTGTTACACCATTGACAACCAGAACATGTCTGATAATTATCTTTCCAAGCTCCTCATTTTACAGGTGAAAGAACTGAGGCCCAAATAAGTCAAACAACTAAACACAAGTATTACTGTGACCTGAGTTAAGCATATCACATTTCCATTTACTGGCATCCATGATTCTCTTCAAATACTTTATTTTAAGCTTTTATGGAAAAATCAGTTTTCCTAAATCTCATACATTATTGTTTTAACACAAAAGAGCACTGTGAGTAAATTGCTATGAATCTTCCAGTGACTTCAGAAGCCTCACCAGTGCCACTGTGGCTATAGGGAGGTAGAGAGGATTGGGAACTGGGGACTTTCATTTCTGGCACTGCATCCAACTCTCAAGAGTAGGCCAAGAGCCTCTGTTACCTTACTGTAGCCTGAACTGGTAGGTATATAATATCTCAAAGTCTTTTTACCTAGTATGAGTATAAATCCAGCCCTAATAAGGATACTCATCTACAAGACCCCCAAGTAAGTGCCTGTTACATGGAATTGGTCAGTCTTTTAGTTGTCATCTGTTGAGTATTGAGAAGGTGTTCCAAAACCTATTAAGACACAATTACACTTAATACTTATTTGTGGGTCTTTTTAGATCTTTATAGCACAAATGCCCAGGATGCCCAGATGTCCCACTGCAGGTTCCTTCTCTCAACAGGAAATATTTGACTACCTACGGTATTCCAGGCACTATTTCTAGACACTATTTCTAACCAATGGAATGCAATCTTGTCCTTACATAGTCATGAAAGCATAATGAATCATGGGAGAACATTGAGCAAACTCAATGTTAGTCATTGGTATCCATGCTTTCATTGACTTGACCTGTAGAATTGAGCCACTGAACAGCTTTCTCCAAATTATATCTCTCTCTTGGACCAACGCTAAACTGTATCATAATAGTCATTGGTGGTCTTTTTAAAATGGAGAGTTAAGCTTGTGAATATAAAATAAACTGAAAGTATGTCATTGTAAAAATTAAAGAAATAAGAAAGGAAAGAGGAGGTAGGGTGAGAAGTATCACTACCCTCCTAAATCTATATGAAATTCATAAAATTTGTTCACTTATATACACAAAAATTATTAAAAAATAAAAATCAAAAAGAAAATACTGTATGTAAATAAAATAAATAAAAATTATTATTAAAAATAAAACTCAAAAAGAAAATACTGTGAATATAAAATAAACTGAAAGTATCTCATTATAAAAATTAAAGAAATAAGAAATGAAAGAGGAGGCAGGGTGAAAAATATCACCACCCTCCTAAATTTATATGAAATACATAAAATTTCACTCATATACATAAAAATTATTAAAAAATAAAAATCAAAAATAATATACTGTATAGACATTAAAAAATAATGGGCCAAATCAATGTGTGCTGTTAGGAATGCAAAAATTCATAACTTAGTTACAATGCTGGTAATTTATGGTAATATTCACACTGTTGCCATATAAAGTAATATTCAAAAATTATTGGGATTTGTATGTAACTAAATCTTTATACAGTTTTTATTTATTAATATACAAAAAACTTATTTCATGAATTTTCTATATGCTATTCCAAGAATACAATGATACTTCCTCCCTCCTGTTTCTTTCCTTTTTATTTCTTTTAATTTTTTTGATAACATACTTTCAATTTACTTAATCATCACAGACTCAATGCTGCTATAAACAAAGATTTCTACAAGTGAAAGATATATAGACTACTGTTCCATAGAGATAAGAATTAGAGAAAACAATCAAATCACAAGATGTCAGTTTAGCTTGACATTCATTAAGGGATTTTTTTGTTTGTTTGTTTGGTTTGGTGTTTTCCTCAGTACTCTATGTATTAGCTATAATCAATCAGAGAAAACATATAATATTTGCTTTTTTGGGACTGGCTTATTTCACTAAGCATAACAGTGCCCAGTTATATCTATTTTGTTGAAAAAGATAGGATTTCATTCATTTCATGGCTAAGTGGTATACCATAGTGTATTTGTATTTATACTACATTTTCTTTATCTGATCAACAGCTGATAAATATCTAGGCTGATTCCATACCTTTAGTTATTGTGAACTGAGCTGCTATGAATGGGGGTGGGTATATAGTTAACTTTTTCATATGCTGATTTCATTTCCTTTGGATATATTCCCAGGAGTGGCATGGCAGAATAATCTGGTAGTTCTACGTTCACATTTCTGAGGCACAATTATGAACCAGTTTACATTCCCACGAACAATGTATTAAGTTACCTTTTTCTCCACATCCTTGCCAGCAGTTGTTATTTTTTGATTTTTGGAGGCTAGCCATTATAACAAGGGTGAGGTAGAACATAATTGTACTCTTTATTTGCATTTCTCTGACGGCTGGTGATTTTTTCATGAGTCTGTTGGCCATTTGTATTTCATCCTTTGAGAGATTCTTTTCAGATGACCCCAGATACTGTGGTTATGAAATGTCCATTTTTGCTTGCATACAATATTTTTTTCAAAAAACCACACAAAAATCAATGGAATTATCTGTCACTTGGATGTCACACAATTGAAATAACTGCATATACTTAATGTAGGTCACAGAGTAATTGCCAAAGACACATTACTTCTCTATCCCATTTCTAAATCATACATTGACCTTTTTTATTAAATTAACCATAAAGCATACCAAATTTGAGTTCAGCATGAGTTAAATTTGTTCATTCAATTTTATTTTTTGGCAAACATAGCATCATAGTTTCACTGGGTTTGAGTCAGCAACTTCAAAAAATTTAGTTTGTTAGTTCTCCAAAAAGCCACCTGAACTACAGCTTAGTTTAAATGATTAAATTCTAGGGATTTAAATTCAGATTTACAAGATTCAAATATTGGCTCCCTCATTTATCAGCCATGGGAAAATTATTTCAGTTACTTCATCTTTAAAATAAACAAATGCACAATGTTTGGCACATAGCAGGTAATATGTACATGGGACTGTTTTGTCATATCTTCAGGAAAAAAATTCAGCTCACATGAGGTTCAGTAATTTTATCAGTCTCATTTGCAGTCTGCTTTAAAACCTTTGCCCTGCCTACTGCAACATTCTAAAAGATTCTCATTGTAGCTGTTTCTAATGAATATCTCTGTGGGTTATGATACAAATACAGAAAGAAACTGTATTATATCATATCACATATCATACCATATGGAGTCTCCTTCTGCTCTTATTCATTTCCTTAATATTTCCTCACCTCTCTTCTCAGCCATCCTATCAGAACATACCTTCTGATTTCAGTAAAAAAGTTTTCATTAAATCAATATGGGATTATCTGATACTTGGATATCACAGAAATCATTCAATAAGCTGTGCATACTTGATGCATGTTGTACAGTCAGTGCCAAAATAAGTATTAATTGTCTATTCCTTTTCCTCATCATGAATTGGTCTTTTTAAAATTTATTTATTTGAAAGGCAGAGTTATAGGGAGAGAGAGAAGTTGAGGGGAGAGAGAGAGAGAGGGAGGGATGGAGAGAGAGAGATCCTTCATCTGCTGATTCAACTCCAAAGTGGCTGCAACGACCAGGGCTAGGCCAGACCTAAGCCTGGAGCCAGGATTTTCATCCCAGGTCTCCCACATGGCTGCAGGGGTCCAAGAACTTGGGTCATCTTCCACTGTTTTCCCAGGTGCATTAACAAGGAGCTGGATCAGAGGTGGAGCAACCGGGACTCGAACCAGCCCCCATATGGGATGCTGATATCAGATGCTGATAACCCACTACACCATAGTGCTGGCTCTAGGCATTAGTCTTTCTACTTGCACCAGACTTAGGAGACCCACTAAACCAAAACTGGTATCTAAGGTATAATAGTTAGGAAACCTGCTTGATATATTCTCTTTGATCTTCCAGACCAACTCTCCACCTTTTATCCACATGTCTCCATGTCCCAGGATGTTAGCTTGTATGGATTGCACTGAAGGCTTTTGGATCTGGCCCACAAGAGATAGAAGCAGGAATTGGAGGGCAGGGGCCAATTACATCAGGGTACCTATTGCTCCCACTCTCTCCTTATGGGCTCCTCCCAGTTAATGGTGTCACAAAGCTATTCTCTCCCACCTCATCCCCCAATTTTAAGGGACCCCAATATTGGAAGTCCCAAGCAGAGTGCTATTTGTAAGCAGGTTTCCAGAAACCCTGCCTCACTTTTGTAGAATCCTTAAATTATAACCTCTTCAAATAACTTAATGTGAAGGTGCTCTCTGTTTCTTATGCTGCTTAACACAGGGAGTTTGAATATTATGAAGGTATTGGCAGACTTAGAGGTGGATATGAGGTCTTAGATTTGCAGATAACTTCGAGATTTGGAGAAAGATCCTCTGAACCTTGGTATTCCTTGCCCGAGTTGTAGCTTCCTAAAGCCATGTCCAACACAAAAACACATACTAGCATAGTCCCTAACTTCGAGTCTGAAAAATCCCTAGGTTTGAGGTGTCAGCAAAAATACTGCATATATATGCCAACACCCCAGCATCCCAGACCATGGGAATTTCCCATATAGAGCCTTGATTTCTAAAGATTTCAAATATATTCTAGAACATCAATAAACCATTCCCTCACTCTTTCTTAATTCCCTTGACAGCCCTTCTTTACACAAAGGGTAGAAAGATAACAATCTTCAGTAATGATTTATAATTGAGAGGCTTATTGTAAAATAAACAAACATCAAAATGAGGAAAACAGAATAAACAATTGTGGGGAGCAACTCGGACTAGACTAAGTTACTCGAATTAAGACTTATTCTATGCATCTGCTCTCTCACAATATGGCACTGGGAGAGGAGTAAACAGCTTCTACGCAGCTGCCTCTCACCAACTTGAGTGATGACCTGCAGGAGCTGATCCTGCTCCTGATTGGAGGAAAGCAGCGTACTCGGCATGTGGGTAGCAGAGTTGGGATTGGTGGAAGAGGACTATAAAGGAGGAGAGAGACAACATGTACCAGGAACATCTAATGGGAACACCTGAGGAACATCTGAGCAGCTCCCGAGAGAGCCGGCTGGTGGTGTGCCACTCCCCCGCGGAAGTGGGGAAAGTGGCAGGGGGAACCGCCCTTCCACGGAGGTGGAGGGACGGTAGCCAACCCGGGAAGAACCAGCAGCAAACCCGGGGAGGGCCGAGCAGACGAAAGAACAGCGCAGGGTTTAGTGTCGTTCCTCCGCGAAGAGGGGGAGCGACAACAATGAAATACAAAACATCTTAAAATATCAGTTTTTACTAGTCACACATTTATGTACATATTTTATTTTACTATATCTCTTACTACCCACATTCCATATTGCATTTCAGAGAAGGATATACCAGGTCTTTTTTCTCCTCATCTTTTATTTCATGTATATGCACCCACAACAAGAAAAAAACTATTTTTGGCACTCCTGGAAATAGGATATTAAAATAAGATGGCTTTAGTTCTCATGATGCATGATCTAATTGCAGTGAGATAGTTAAGGAACTTAAACTTTATTTTTAATAATTGAGAAGGACTTGGAGGCTTGCGATACTGTTGCTCACTGAAATAAATAAAAACAGAAAGGCTAAAAGAATAAGGTGCTGTTGTTGCTGTAGAAATGCTCTCAGTAGGTGATATCAGGAATAAGCAATTATCTTAGGGATATTGCTCCTTCTGGCTGTGCTAAGGAAAATATGTTGTTGAAGATGAGTCTGTATGACAAGATGTCATTTGTTTTCTTCCTTGAGTGCCAGTGTTACAAAAAATCTACAAGGAACAAATCTCATGTGAAACACAGGTGAGAAATGAATTTTTTAATGAGTGAGAGAGAAGAGAGAGAGTTATCTGCTTGCAAATAAGCTGAAGAGTTCTTTGAGGTACATAGTTTCAAAAAGTTTTAGTAAAACTGTAGACTTTCAGAAGTATAAATGTCAAAAAGTTATTTAGCAATTTGCAAAAAAAAGTGTCCAAATATTTAAAAGCTTAAAACAACAGCTATTTTTTTTTTGAGAAGAACACACACACACACACACACACACACAGGAAGAGAGAGGAGAGGAGAGGAGAGGAGAGGAGAGGAGAGGAGAGGAGAGGAGAGGAGAGGGAGGGAGAGGAGGGGGAGGGAAGGAGAGGGGTGGAGGGAAGGGGAGGGGAAGAGGAGGGAGGGAAGGGAAGGAGGAGGGAAGGGAGGGGAGGAGGAGGGAGGGAAGGGAAGGAGGAGGGAAGGGAGGGGAGGAGGAGGGAAGGGAGGGGAGGAGGAGGGAAGGGAGGGGAGGAGGAGGGAAGGGAGGGGAGGAGGAGGGAAGGGAGGGGAGGAGGAGAGGAGAAACTTTCGTTTGATGTTTCCCTCCCCAAATGCCCAACACAGTCAAGGCTGGGCAAGGCCAAAGCCAGAAGATTGGAACTCAACCCAGATCTCCAACATGGTGGCAAGAACCCAGTTATTTATGCCATCACCACTGCCTCTCAGGGTCTACATTAGAAGAAAGCTGAAATCAGGAGCAAAGCCAGTAATTGAACCCAGGTACTCCAATCTGATGCAGGTATATCAACCAATGTGTTAACCAGTAGTCCAAACACCTGCCCCATAATTGTTTTATCTGCTTGCAACCTGTGGTTGAGAAATTTGAAATGGCTTGGGGAACTTATATGGCTTCAGCATCTTGCGGTTCGATTGTGACGTGGTGGTCTGAGGAGGCCTTGTTCAGTCTTATGTCTCAAACTTGTTTGCTGGACCATCTCTCTCCAATAGCCCTGTTCTTCATATGTTTCAGAATTCTAAGAGTACAATGCTTATTATGCAAGTTCTTTCATGCTTTGATTCCTTCATATTTACTGATGTCCTATTGGCCAAAGCAAGTCACATAACCAAAGAAAGTATCAGTGTGAGTGGGGATTACATAAGGCAATCAGGACTTACTGGGAACATCACTATAATGATGTATAATAGGGACACATGTAGTCAATTTTCATTATTTCTAGGTACTGTATTTTTTTTTTTTTGACAGGCAGAGTGGACAGTGAGAGAGAGACAGAGAGAAAGGTCTTCCTTTTGCCGTTGGTTCACCCTCCAATGGCCGCCGCTGCAGCCGGCGCACCGCGCTGATCCGATGGCAGGAGCCAGGATCCAGGTGCTTTTCCTGGTCTCCCATGGGGTGCAGGGCCCAAGCACCTGGGCCATCCTCCACTGCACTCCCTGGCCATAGCAGAGAGCTGGCCTGGAAGAGGGGCAACCGGGACAGAATCCGGCGCCCCGACCGAGACTAGAACCCGGTGTGCCGGCGCCGCAAGGTGGAGGATTAGCCTATTGAGCCACGGCGCCGGCTCAAGGTACTGTATTTTTTTTTAATTCACCCACTTGTGACCCAAAATCAAAAACCATTCCCTTTGTGGCAGTCATAGACATGTACAGAGCAGACGATGATTTGTGTGGTCTCATACATACATTCCAGCTGAGGTCACACATGACGAAGCTCTGCAAGCGTACTTTTAATGATAGATTTTCCAAAGGTTTGTGTTTTCATTGGCCAGTTAGCCATTAAAATGGCCAATAAACATCGTGCTGAAGTGCTGGCTAGTGTTCCTAAGCACAAAAAAGGCTGTGGTATGCCTTTCAGAGAAATTGTTAAGGCATGAGTTACCTACTGGCTGTGAGTAAATTTTAAATATTTTCTTTAAGAAGAATTACACATATCACAAGATTGTGTATTGATTGGTTAATGCAAATGTTGTGAACACAGGCTTATGGAAACTTAATTCTGTATTTCCTCTAGGAATAGTGATTCAGTACACAATACTTCAGTGTTTGTGGAAACTTTTTGAGAGAACATAACGAAAATTGCAGATGAGTATATCATTTCCCATCTGTTATAGTGTTAGAACAGTATACCTACATTATTTACAGGAGTAGTTAAAGAAAATCATAAGCCATTCATTAAAATTGGACAATAAAGGAAGGACTGAGTGGCAATCCCAATTTTGCTCTGGTGATAATGTGCTAACTCTTCTCCCAGCCTTTCTTGTGGCTCTTTCTCTCTAATTAAATTGAATACAACCACTGATAAAAATAACTTTTACCCAAAGTATTGCTTTGACTATATCACTTCTCTAATCAGAAATCATCAGTTGTCTATATTTCACAGTGCCAAGAGTAGTATTAAATACTCAGTTAACCAAGTGGTAGTTAGGAACAATTTGGATGGTGCAACTGCACTAGGCCTTTACAGTACACAACCATCCAAATACCCTGAACAATTCCCTCCTCTCTCATGATTATCCCAAAAGAAAGATTCAGGATCTGGTTTTGGAATACTCATTTTTATGGCTTGTAAATCCTCAAAATAGATAGTCATTAGGAAGTGGGAAATTAAAAGAGGCTAGGCTGGGAGTATATACTTGAAAACTATCCATAGAGAGGCAGTTATGAAAAGCTATGATAACAGATAAGGTTGCCAAAATGAAGCAACTGCAGATGAATAATATATGTATGAATAATATCTGACAGACAAGGAGAAAGAAGCAAGAGAATGTAGAATGGAAGCATCAAAGTACAAGAGAGGCAAGAAGAATCAGAAAAATACCAACTTATCAAAATATAACAAGGTATAACTAGATGATTACTAGGTCCCTAAACACAATAAAAGAACTGGTTATAAATGTGGGAACAAGAGGTCATATTGCAAGCAGTTGAGGCATATTTGCTGTCCAAAGAAAAACACTGATGGTAGCTAAATGGGGTAATCAGTTGAGGAAGTTGCTTTAGGATATGAGCTCCTTTAGAGGCATGGCTTGAGGATATATTCTGTGATGTGAGAGAGAGGAAATTGAATAGTGTGATGAGTATAATTAGAGTTGGGAAGAAGAAAGTTGGCATAGAAAAGATGTAAGAATATAAAGAATTCTGAAATACTGACAACAGCAATAGTGAAATGGCTAGTTATGAGATATAGGTTGAATAGGAAGACACATCATTTTTAGACAAAGGTAGTATCTGGAAGAATTGAAGAAGATCTAGTCAATGAACGTTAGATTCAGCAGAATCACGGACAGACATAAAAACTATAGCACATAAGTTGAGTCAGGGAGATTTTTATACCATCTGATTTTGAAAGTAGAGTAATTCCAAATGTGTTAGTGGATGTTTAAAATAAAATGGAGCAGTATGAGTTTGGTGCAGGAGTTAAGATGCCACTTGGGACACTCACATCCCATATCAGAGTGTCTAGATCCGAGTCCTGGCACTACTCCCTACTCCAATTTCCTGCTAAAGCACATCCTGGGAGGTAGAAATGAGGGCTCAAGTAGTTGGGTTCTTGTCACTTATGTGAAAGACTCAGATTGAGTTCTGGGTTCCAGGTTTCAGGCTGGCTCAATCTTGGCTGTTGCAGGCATTTGGATACTGAATCAATGAATGGGAGACCTTTCTCTCTCTCTTTCTCTCTCTTCCTTTCTCTCTCTCTCTCTCTGCCTTCCAAATAAATAGTTGTTTAAAAATAACATGTTAAAAATAGAATAAAATGGTGATGATGACATTGCAGTGAACACCTTAAAGAATGACATTGTGGAAAGATTAAATCATAAATATGGACTATATGCAAAGAATGAGACTGAGAAGACTGAAAGGAAGATCACAAGCAAAATCTAAATAGGAATATTAGCCCAAAAGATTCCATAACGGCCCAATGATAGTGAGTGAATTTAGATGCAGTTGCGCCGGCGCCATGGCTCAACAGGCTAATCCTCCGCCTTGCGGCACCGGCACACCAGGTTCTAGTCCCGGTCGGGGCACCAGATTCTGTCCCGGTTGCCCCTCTTCCAGGCCAGCTCTCTGCTGTGGCCCGGGAGTGCAGTGGAGGATGGCCCAAGTCCTTGGGCCCTGCACCCCATGGGAGACCAGGATAAGTGCCTGGCTCCTGCCATCGGATCAGCATGGTGCGCCGGCCGCAGTGCGCCAGCCGTGGCGGCCATTGGAGGGTAAACCAATGGCAAAGGAAGACCTTTCTCTCTGTCTCTCTCTCTCACTGTCCACTCTGTCAAAAAAATAAAAATAAATAAAAAAATAAATAGATGCAGTTGCTTACAAGGTTTAAAAGTCAATTAATAGAAGCAGACTAAAAGAAGAAAAAATAATAATCATATCTTTTAGTACTTTACATTTGCAAATATACAGCTAGCTGGCTACTGGGCTATGTGAATCAGCAAATGGAAGATCTTTCTCGCTCGCTTTCTTGCTCTCTTTCTTTTTCCCTCCTTCCCTCCCTTCCTCTGTTTGTCACTCTACCTTCCAAATAAGTACATAAATAAAGCTGTATCTAACTTCTGTAGGCAGTGTTAAATCTAACATGTGATACAACAGAACCCTGGGAGTCTTCTATTACTTTTCATATTAACTTATAAAATCATGTTATGTGAACTATATTTTAATATATTATTAGATTTTAGGTTGGTCAACACAATTACTCAATATGTCATAAAATAGTTTAAAGTATATCTATATCAACATATTTTATTTTAGTTGGTTCTCATAAGAATCCAACAATACTACTCTTTAAAATGAGCTTGAGGAACAGAACAGGAGGTTATTAAAAGCTTTCCAGGGATCTTACAGCTTCTTTATCATAGCACCAGCTATGAAACAAGGTCAAGTGGTCAGAGTCCACTTTCTTCTTTAAAACATTTTAGAAATGAAGAGAATATACAGTGGCATGGAATTATCTACACTCAGAAATTTCAGGTTTGTTTGATTCTACTCTATGGGTGAGGAAGGCATATATTATTTTAAGATTATTTTATATTTTTCTCTACCTAGTAGACTTCGGACATCTAAATAAGGTAGCAGAGCACTGTTTTATTGTTTATCTGACATGAACATTGGAATGAAACACATACATAACACAGTTAGCTTTGGAATGGGAGAAAAACAAGATTAAAAAACAATGACTTTGTCCTATCAGGTAAAGGCTGCATGCATGAAAACAAATAAGCCAGGGAAGGAAATGAGGAAATGAAAACAGTATGGTGGAAAAGATTGCTATGACTTGGTTATCAAAATAATGTTTGAGCTCTAGGTCTCAAGTATGCTATTTGTGGTGTTCACAAGTTGTTTCTATATCTTACTTCTGGGTATGTGCTAGGAAGTGGCTTTAGCTGGTAGAAATGTCCATCAATGGTCTCTTCTTGTTTCTTTAGATTATATAATTTCCTAGGTGATGTCTTCAATTAAAAACTCAGGCCTCAATAGAATCAAATGTTCAGTGAAGAATATCATATGTTACATGGATGTACTAAAAGTACTATTATTACATATTTCAAACATGAAAAAATAAAGACAATACAACAATCATATAGCCATTCTCTGCATTAGATAAACAATTCTATGGACATACTTGAAAACCCATTTATGCCGGTGCCGTGGCTTACTTGGTTAATCCTCTGCCTGTGGCGCCGGCATCTCATATGGGTGCCGGTTCTAGTCCCGGCTGCTCCACTTCCAGTCCAGCTCTCTGCTGTGGCCCGGGAGGGCAGTGGAGGATGGCCCAAGTGCTTGGGCCCCTGCACCCACATGGGACCAGGAAGAGGCCCCTGGCTCCTGGCTTTGGATCAGTGCGGCACGCCGGCCGTAACGGCCATTTGAGGGGTGAATGAACGGAAGGAAGACCTTTCTCTCTCTCTCTCTCTCTCTCTAACTCTGCCTGTCAAATAAAAAAAACAATTTATGGCAATTCAATTCTTCATCTATTTCTGGAATCACTTATTATCACTTTCAAAAATATCTTTCTTCTTCTTCTTTTTTTTTTTTTTTTTTTTTTTTGACAGGCAGAGTAGACAGTGAGAGAGAGAGACAGAGAGAAAGGTCTTCCTTTTGCCATTGGTTCACCCTCCAATGGCCGCCGCGGCCGGCGCACTGCGCTGATCGGATGGCAGGAGCCAGGTGCTTCTCCTGGTCTCCCATGGGGCGCAGGGCCCCAGTACTTGGGCCATCCTCCACTGCACTCCCTGGCCACAGCAGAGAGCTGGCCTGAAAAAAAAATCTTTCTTCTTTATGTACACATTAATAAACAATGGTATTTTCATCTAATGTTAAAAGTTATTGGCTGGCGCCGCAGCTCACTAGGCTAATCCTCCACCTAGCGGCGCCGGCACACCGGGTTCTAGTCCCAGTTGGGGCGCCGGATTCTGTCCCGGTTGCCCCTCTTCCAGGCCAGCTCTCTGCTGTGGCCAGGGAGTGCAGTGGAGGATGGCCCAAGTGCTTGGGCCCTGCACTCCATGGGAGACCAGGAGAAGCACCTGGCTCCTGCCTTCAGATCAGCGCCGTATGCTGGCCACAGCGCGCCAGCCGTGGCGGCCATTGGAGGGTGAACCAATGGCAAAAGGAAGACCTTTCTCTCTGTCTCTCTCTCACTGTCCACTCTGCCTGTCAAAAAAAAAAAAAAGTTATACAGATTGTACTATGCTGTGTATATTCATTCTAATGAATTAAAATCTTTGTCCATGTCAACATACAAATCTTACTTGTTTAATTTGTCTGAAGTATCGTGTTATATAATACATGAACTTTTACTTTGCCATTCTCCTACTGATAGATACTTCGATTTTTCCAATTGCTTCACTATTAAAAGAAATAACACTACAACAAACATTTCCTTGTAATTATTTTAAGGCATATGTGTGAGAATATAAACACAGGGCTGAGATTGCTGGATTCAAGAATTTGTGAATTCAGTTATTTACCCACGGTGTATGGCTGCTTCTCCAAGTGGTTGTAATAAATGGATATACTCTTCTGCAAAGAATGAAAACTCCTGTGGCACCATACTGTTGTCAGGCTTCTCTTTTAAGCTTTGTCAATCAGAAGGCTATAAAATGTCTACACCTGATTTACCACGAATGTTGGTTCTTATTATATGTCTATGTGACATTGGATGCTTCCAATCCTCATTAGAAACTTGGGCAATTTTAGCCCTTGTAATAGATATTAATCTGGCCATAGTTTTATTATAATAATTTATATAAAAGAAAATAGCAACAAATAGTATCATATTATGAAGGACCCTAATGATTAACAAGACTTCAGATAATTCCCCTGTAACTCAACAATATCACTGAAGTTAATCCTGGGGAGACCAGCTAAAGAAGATCAGTAATAATTATTTATACAATTATGATACCATGTTTTTAATAGACTATTTTTATGATTGGTTTCAGACACAGGCAATAGAACACCCTTTCATCTTTTATGTAACATCCTCTAAATATCAAATATAGAACAATATATGGTCACAGTTTTGAGGCAGTATAATGAACTTTGTATGAATTCAAGGATGAGAAACAAATTATTCACTCCGAAAAGGCTTGCTTTCAATTGCGGAAAAGAGAAAACTTTCTTATGAATTCTGGCATTTTTTCATCTCTGCTCAAAAGGTAATATTTATTCATGATCTGTTTTCCTGTTTATTTCCCATTTTTAAGTTGGAGAACCTATTCTTTATGGCTAATATATTCCATTCCTATTTGCCAATAGCAGACAGGCATACTAGCCATTCATTTAAGGTGAAAGATTTCTTGGAATGTGGTATCAGTCACTTGAGATAATTTATACCATTTCAAATCTCCTGTATGAATAATTTGAGAGGAAGTATGTCATCCAATATGAATGAAGAATTTGAGCTAGTTTCTGAAAAGGTAGTATTCATTCCTACTCTAAGAACCTCCTAGAGTGGTTTAAGCACCTATCCAGTGTGAATATACCTCCTAAACTGGGCTTATTCCACATAAATAAGTTTCTGCATTAACCTACAGGGTTACAGCTGTTAAAGTTATCAGCTTACTGAAATCTCTGAGGAATAAAACCAAAATTAATAATTATTGTAAGAATTATTCTTATTTTTATCCTCACTTATAATACTGTAGAATTCAGTACCTTATATAGTGCAGCAAAATATGTTTTTGCTACTGATTCAGAGTATACCTAATTTATTTATCCATGTTTTGATTTGCTCCCTTCTTTATACAGCATAGTCTTTGGACTTGTTGTTGCTCAGTAAACAAATGAATTGCAAGTGATGTTTCTTTAACACGTAAAACTGATAGCGTCCATAGCAAACTTTTATAATAAATTTGGGTTCAGTAAGGCTGTTGGATGCAGAATCACTTCACACAAATCAACAGCAATACTGATTATAATTAATTATAAATTAATTTAAAAGAAAATACTTTATTTCCAATAGAAACATAAGCTATAAGGTTTTCAGAACTCAATATTACAAAATGTATGCATAAGCTCTTTAAGAAACAGAGCTAAGGAGGAGGGTCTGTGTCTGGCCCAGCAGTTAAGATGCAGGTAACACTTGTATCCTGTATTGGAGAGCCTGGTTTCAAGTTGACTGCATCTCCTGATTCCAGCTTCCTTCCAATTAAGACTCTAGGAAGCAGCAGTGATGACTTAGGTATATGGGTTCTTGCCACCCACATGGGAAATCTGGATGATATTCCTGGCTCCTGGATTTGGTTCCAACTAGTGGTCACTGCAAGAATTTTGGGAGTGAACCAGCGGATGAGACCTCTCTCCAAGCCTCTCTCTCATCTTCCTTCTTTCTGTCTCTCCCTCTCTCCACCTCTCCCTGTATCTCATAAATAGATTTTAAGAAATTAAAAACACAGAATTGGAAGAAATTATAATTACAATGCAGGGTCAGTAGGTCTGTAAATATTATTAGACCAAAGTAATTGATAAGGCTATTAAAGCCAAATTTATGCTTCTGGTTTTTTGCATTTTTGAACAGCCAATTAATGGAAGATTGATGTTCCCAAATATAATAGTGGAACTTTCTCTCTCTCCTTGAAATTTTGTCAATTTTTAAAAAAATATTTATTTATTTGAAAGTTAGGGTGTCTGGGTAGAGCAGGAGTGGGGAGAGACAGAGAGAGCACACGCGCGCGCGCAAGAGAGAGAGAGAGAAAGAGAGAGAGAAACAGAAAGAGAGAGAGATCTTCCATTCACTGTTTCACACTTGAAATGGCTGCAATACCTGGAGCTGGGCAGGCTTAAGCCAGGAATTCCATCCTGGTCAACCATGCAGCAGAAAGACAGAGAGATGGATTGAGAGGGGAGCATCTAGAATTCCAAACAGCACTCCAAAATGGAATACAGGTGTCCCAAGCAGTGGTGTACCCTGCTTTGCCAGAATGCCCACCCTCATTCTGTAGGTTTTTGAAGTGTATTTTGCAGTTCTGAATTTAGGTGTATACACAAATTTGCTAGGTTTTAAAGCAATGGCTGCCTAATTATTAAGTAATCTTCCTGTTTGTCTCTGATAATTTTCCTTGTTCTGAATTCCATTTATCTGAAATTAGTGTAGTACCTCCAGCTTTCTTTCAATTAGTTTTAACATATCTTTTGCTATCGCTTTATTTGAACTTGTCTGAATCAGTATCTTTAGTGAATGTCCAAAAGACAAGATGTAGCCGAATATTGTTATTATACTCACTTTGTCAATCTTTATCTTTTAATGAATATATTTAAACGATTCACATTTAAGCCTCTAAATAAGAAGATGGTTTTCATCCTATTTCACAATGGTTACTGTTCCTCTTCCCTGTCATAGCTAATAAATGATGTTTCTAAGCCCTCTACTGTGAAAAGTTGGCGGGATTCCTCAAGATAAAGCAAAGTATTGGATCCCTAAGTCCATGTTGCCTGGGAGTTTCCCATTCATGGTAGGAATGGCCTCCAGCCACTGGGTAAAATTGCCTTCACACAAAGTTACCCTCTAAGTGCTTCAGCCAGGGCTCTGTTCCAGATAAGCAGGTCCCAGCTGTGATTCCAGCTTTACGACCTTTGATGATTCCTGGGTGCTCATTGCATTGTAACTGCAACTCCTTAGTGTGCCCAGAGAAGCTGTTGATATTTGTTTTGTTTAGCATATTATTGTTGTAATGAGGAGAGTAATGACTTTCAAGTCTTTTCATTTCGGAAATGATACTTGAAAGAACTTCCACTTTGACTATGACATTGTCTAAATAAGATCGGCGTTGGAGCCTCGGGTGATTACTGACGCCATAAACAAGAGTGTCAATTGTTAAATCAACAACAGGAGTCACTGTGCATCTACTCCCCACGTAGGATCTCTGTCCTTAATGTGTTGTACTATGTGAATTAGCGGTATAACTAATACTCAAACAGTACTTTACACTTTGTGTTTCTGTGTGGGTGCAAACTGTTGAAAACCTTGCTTAGTATATACTAAATTGATCTTCTGTATATAAAGATAATTAAAAATGAATTTTGATGTGAATGGGATGGGAGAGGGAGCGGGAGATGGGATGGTTGCGGGTGGGAGGGAGGTTATGGGGAGAAAAAGCTGCTATAATCCAAAAGCTGTACTTTGGAAATTTATATTTATTAAATAAAAGTTAAAAAAAAAAGAAATTAAAAACACAGAATTGGAAGAAATTATAATTACAATGCAGGGTCAGTAGGTCAAGTGTTTCATAATATAAGATCAATTATATCAACAAGAAAATAAAGTGTCGCTCCCCCTCTTCGTGGAGGAACGACACTAAACCCTGCGTTGTTCTTTTGTCTGCTCGGCCCTCCCCAGGTTTGCTGCTGGTTCTTCCCGGGTTGGCTGCCATCCCTCCACCTCCGTGGAGGGGCGGGCCCCCTGCCACTTTCCCCACTTCCATGGGGGAGCAGCACACCGCCGGCCGGCTCTCTCGGGGGCTGCACAGGTGTTTCCTCAGATGTTCCCCTTAGATGTTCCTGGTGCATGTTGTCTCTCTCCTCCTTTATAGTCCTCTTCCACCAATCCCAACTCTGCTACCCACACGCCGAGCATGCTGCTCTCCTCCAATCAGAAGCAAGATTAGCTCCTGCAGCTCATCAGTCAAATTGGCGAGAGGCAGCTGTGTAGAAGTTGTTTACTCCTCTCCCAGCGCCATATTGTGGGAGAGCAGATGCATAGAATAAGTCTTAATTCCAGTAACTTAGTCTAGTCCGAGTTGCTCCCCACAATAAAGGAAATATAAATGGCTATGTCAGAAACATAGACAGTTCAATGCATCGATGGTTGAGAATTGAACTATACTTATAGGAACCATAATAGATAGGTTTTAGTTCTATAGTTAGAAGGTAGAATGGATGCAAAAAGAATTGTTCATATGTGTGATTATCCTTCAATCCCTCACTGAGTTTATAAAAATCACAGATTCTTGGTTCTTTATTTTTAAAGACTGTATTTATTTATTTGAGAGGTACAGTTACAGAGAGGGATAGACAGAAAGAAAAGTCTTTCATCTGCTAGTTCACTCCTAAAATGGCCACAAGGGCTGGAGCTGAACTGATCTGTAGCCAGGAGCCAGAAGCTGCCTCTGGGTCTCCCAAGCAGGTGCAGGGGCCCAAACACTTGGGCCATCTTCCACTGCTTTCCCAGGCCATAAGAAGAGAGCTGGATAGGAAGAGGAGCAGCCAGGACACAAACTGGTGCTCAAATGGGATGCCGGCACTGCAGGCAGAGGCTTAACCTACTAAGCCACGGTGCTGGTCCAGTTTATTTTTGTTTTAAATACAGTCTAGAATTTTGCAGTCCCAGAATGATAAAGCGGCTCCATAATTGTTAGATACTTGTGCTATTTCTACCATATTGCTCTTCCATCTTAAACACATCATCTTCAACCTCCTTGTGCAACACTGCTGCATGAGATCCAGCCATTATGATGATAGTCTAGCCAGCAGAAATTAGGAAAGATGAAAAAGGATTGACCAATTCCTTTCAGAATCAGACAATCATACTTTTGATTACGTATTTTTAAGCCTGGGCATAGTTTGCTGAAAAAAGAAACAGAAATTAACAATGTTTATATAGAGTAGTCAGATGCCTATTTAACACATAGGGTTTTCTTTCTGACCAATGACAAGCAGATATTTGGGGAATTCTATAATTCTTTGCCACAACATTCAATAGCTTTCTATTATCTGGGAGAAATTTTGTTGGTTGATGGCTTTAGAAACAAAAATGAGATCTGGGGGATACTGTAGTTGATAGGATAGGACATTAAGCTGAAATCAACTTGGGTAGAAGGGTTTTTAATTTCATAATAAAAGATGAGTTTATTTGATGTAAGATATCATACTTGAACACTTTTATAGCCAGATCTTGCATAATATATTATTGATATTTATTTTTTTCAAAATACAATTGAGGTTCAAATTTCCATATATTATTTATATAGGTATCTGTCAAAATCCAAATGTCTACACACATTCTCTAGTGAACACTACCATTAGGAGAGTAGAAAAAAATTTTTTCAAAACCCACACCTGGGGCCAATGTTGTGGTGTGGCAGGTAAGTCCATCACCTGTGATGTTGACATTCCACATGGGCACCAGTTTGAGTCTGGCTGTTCCACTTCTGATCCAGAAACCTGCTAATGTGCCTGGGAAAGCACAGAAGCTGACCCAGGTGTTTGGGCCCCTATACTCATGTGGGAGATCCAGAGGAAGTTCCTGGCTCCTGGTTTCAGGCTGGCCCATCTCTGGCTGTTGTGGCCATTTGGGGAGTGAACCAGCAGATGGAAGATCTTTTTCTCTCCTGTTTCTCCCTCTCTATAACTCAGTCTTTCAAATAAATTAAATAAATCTTTTTTTTAAAAAAAAAAAGCCTACACCTATCAAATGACCAGGAGACAGAGAATATCCCAACTACATTTTACACATATGTACGGAAATATTCTGAAGCCAATAGATCCAGTTACAGAGCCCAGTATGGCGCTAAGAGGAAGGGACTGCAAGGAAAAGAGAAGACAGCAAAGGGGGCTTAGCATGACATTGATCTTGCATCACATTAACTCCAGACAAAGGGAGTCCCACTACAAGTGGGGCAACACCAAGGACAGGACCATGATTTGACAGATCAGGACATTAAAAGGAAAAGCACTGAAAATTCCCAAGACCAGAAGCTGGGATCTCATTCAGACACTATTTCCTAGGTGCAGGGCAACTGTGAAGGCTTAGTAATAAACAGCAAGCAAGAAAGGGGCAGTGAAAATTAAGGGTCTTGGCCGGCGCCGCGGCTCAATAGGCTAATCCTCCACCTAGCGGCGCCGAAACACCGGGTTCTAGTCCCAGTTGGGGCACCGGATTCTGTCCCGGTTGCCCCTCTTCCAGGCCAGCTCTCTGCTGTGGCCAGGGAGTGCAGTGGAGGATGGCCCAAGTACTTGGGCCCTGCACCCCATGGGAGACCAGGAGAAGCACCTGGCTTCTGGCTCCTGCCTTTGGATAGGCGCGGTGCGCCAGCCACAGTGCGCAAGCCACAGCGGCCATTGGAGGGTGAACCAACGGCAAAAGGAAGACCTTTCTCTCTGTCTCTCTCTCACTGTCCACTCTGCCTGTAAAAAAAAAAATAAATAAATAAAAAAAAATTAAGGGTCCTGCCAAAACAGAAACAAATCAATGAAAAGTGATCACTGTTAAACAAATATAAGAGTGGGAGTAAGAGAGGGAAGAGATGTGCAATTCGGGACATGCTCAAGCTGACTTACCTCAAACGGTAGAGTTAGAAACATACCAGGGGATTTCAATTCAATCCCATCAAGGTGGCATGTACCAATGCCATCTCACTAGTCCCAGTGATCAATTTCTGTTCACAATTGATCATAATGATAGGACTAAGAGCCAAAGGGAGCACATAAACAAGAATAGTGTCTGCAAATACTAGCTGATAGAATAAAAAAGGGAGAGAACGATCTAACATGGGAAGTGAGACAACAGCAGACCCATAGAATGGCAGATGTCCTAAACAGAACTCTGGCCTCAGAATCAGCCCTTAAGGCATGCGGATCCGGCTGAAAAGCCCATGAGAGTATTTCAGGCATGGAAAGCCAAGACACTCTGGGAAAAAAAAAAAAAAAAAAAACAACAACAAAAACACCTAAATGAAAGATCTCCGCGAGTGAGATCCCAGTGGAAAGAACAGGTCATCAAAGAAGGAGGTACCTTTCTCTGAAGGGAGGAGAAAACTTCCACTTTGACCATGGCCTTGTCTAAATATGATCAGAGTCAGTGAACTCAAAAGGCTTCCATAGCCTTGGCGACTCATGACAAGAGCCTAGGGTGATTACTGATGCCATAAATAAGAGTGTCAATTTGTTAAGTCAACAACAGGAGTCACTGTGCACTTACTCCTCATGTAGGATCTTTGTCCTTAGTGTGCTGTACATTGAGATTTAATGCTATAACTAGTACTCACACAGTATTTTTCACTTTATGTTTCTATGTGGGAGCAAACTGTTGAAATCTTTACTTAATGTATGCTAAACTGATCTTCTGTATATAAAGAAAATGGAAAATGAATCTTGATGTGAATGGAAGGGGGGAGGGAGTGGGAAAGGGGAGGGTTGCGGGTGGGAGGGACGTTTTGGGGGTGAAGCCATTGTAATCCATTTTCTGTACTTTGGAAATTTATATTCATTAAATAAAAGTTTAAAAAAAAAAGAAACAAGAAGATACACCAACACAGCCCTAAAGTACAAAATAGAAATCAATATTGATTTTAGAAACTGTACCTCCTGAAACTGACACAAAAAATACATTTCAGCTAAAAAATCTTGTAATGCACACAGATCACTACATATACCTGTTACTGCTGGCCCAGAAAATATGACATTTCACAATGAACAGAATGACTCATATGTCACTTAAAGCAAATACAAGAAGAAAATAGAAATGGTAGTCATAATATATCAACTGACAAACATTGCCATAAAAGCGTCCCATGAAATAGAAGAAAATAAGAAACTCATCAGCTTAAGTTAAACATTGTTAGACACGTCCAGATAGCAAAACCAAATCTGAATTAGGAATTAAAATTTTGAACACAAACAGGGAGAGAAAAAAGAGAAAGATGGAGAATAGGCTGGAGAGAAGAAAGATGACAGGATGAGAGAGAGAGAGAGAGAGAGAGAGAGCAAACAAATGGAAAAAACATACCGAGTATTGATGCATTCTCTGGCACTGAACCTTGAACATTTTCTGTGGATTTGAAATTTATCCAAATAAAATATTGGGAGTAGCTGTTCAGCATAGCAGCTAAGACATTGTTTGGGATGCCTACATCCCATATTGGAGTTCTTGGATTTGATTCTTAGCTTTGCCTCCAATTCCAGCTTCCAGATAATGTGCAACCTGGGACGTAGTTGGTGATGGATCAAGTAGTTTGTTCCCTGCCAACCATGTGGGAGATCCAGATAGAACCCTGTCTTTTGCAGGCATCTAGGGGAGTGACCCAGCAGATGGGACATATTTAGCGATCTGTCTTTCAAATAGAATAAATAGATCCATAAGTATTTTTAAAAGTAGACAAAAAGCTGTAGTAGACACAAAAGTATTTAATCACCACTGTGTTCCATCCACTATGATAGGGACTGGATCTATGGAGGATTTTTGATCTACTAGAGATTTAAAAAAACAGCATGATTTTCTTCTTGGGATTGTATCTGTGAGATACATGAGGTCTGTTTTTTTATATTAATAAAAATAAAAATAATGGGAGGCAAATGTACAAATATTAATCAATTAAACTTAGACATGAAAATATGTCTCCTGATTATGGAATAGGTTATGCAGGAAAATGCCAGATTCTGAGAAAGACCATAAGGACATGGGTTCGTTATCTCATTTACATTGGCAAGTTGGACATACTTTTCCAGAATCTGTGGCATTTGGGATGAGACCCATGGAGTAAATAGAGTTTAAGCAGCAACAAATGAAGAAGATTCCAGCATAAGGAATGGCATCCATGAGTACCCTTGTTATGCCCAGTTCAATTGTCCCCAAAGACCACCAAGGAGCCAATACCACTGTAAAGCGCATGAAAGTTTTATTGCAGGTCTGGGCCTGGTCTCTCAATCAATACCGATGCAGAGGGTCTGAATTGAGAGCCCCGACCCTTCATTTAACAGGGTTTTTATACGGTTTTCAGAGACACTCTATACATTATGGTACTATTTAGCAAATCATCTCATCCCGCGGGAAATTCGAAGGACATGTCTTAGAATTGATTAGTGCATCCAGTGATGGGAACAGACCTAGTAAAGGTGGTTGGATGGCTTTGGGGTTGATGCCTTTTAAATTGATTGGCCAAAGCATAGGGTCCGAGCTGCTGGGGTGTACTTGCCGAACTGCAGGGTCTCAGGTAGCTATCAATCACCTTATCTGCCCTGAGAAGACACCAGGAACTCTAGGTATTTCTCTGTTATCTGTTAATCGGCTGTTGCTAGGAGAGTTTATCGCAAGGGGAGTTCATTTATTTACTTTTTTTTTTTTGACAGGCAGAGTGGACAGTGAGAGAGAGAGACAGAGAGAAAGGTCTTCCTCTGCTGTTGGTTCACCTTCCAATGGCCACTGCGGCAGGCGCGCTGCAGCCGGCACACCACGCTGATCCGATGGCAGGAGCCAGGTACTTATCCTGGTCTCCCATGGGGTGCAGGGCCCAAGTACTTGGGCCATCCTCCACTGCACTCCTTTTAGGAGCTTCTGGCTCAGGGTTCAGGGCCTGGTCAGGCCCAACTTACAAGATGGAGGCCTAATTTAAAGTAGTTGTACCTTGATCCAGGCTCAGGTCTCACACCCTGCATTAAGTAAAAAGCTGAAAAAGAGTTTGTCAGTATGGAACATCAAGACTTTGTGACTTGTAGGGATGGAATAATGCATTTTGCACTGTGATGTGGACAGAAATCTTTGGGGATCAGGAGCAGTAAGCTATGGCTTCAATGTTAGCTTGGATATCATGGTCCCCAAAGGTATATGAGTGAAAGCCTTCTTTCACTGAATGATTTCATTTCTTTTGAATAAATACTAAGTAGTAGGATTGCTGGATCATAAGGAAGTTCTACTTTTAATATTTTTGACATACTTTGAAACTGTTTTCCATAATGACTGCACTAACTCACTTCTCTACAATAGTGTACAAGGGCTCTGTTTTCTTCATGTGTCCAATGTAACTTGTTGTCTTTTGTCTTTTTTTTTAATTATTGATTGATTTGAAAAGCAGAGTGACAAAGAGAGACAGAGAGAAAGAATTCTTTAATTAAATGGTTCACTCCCCCAAATGCCCACAATAGCCAAGGTTGGGCCAGAGCAATGCCAAAAGCCAAAAACTCCATCTAGATCTCCCATTTGGGTGACAGGGACCAACTACTTGAACCAGCACCTGCAGGGTACATATTTGCAGTAAGCCAGATTGGAAGAACTCAAGCACTCCAATATGGGATGCTCTATCCCAAAATTATGGGCCCAGCATTGCTGATTTTGCATGTTGACTTTATCCTGCAACCTTAATGAATTCATACATTAGTGCTAATAGTTTTTTGGTAAAATCTTTGGTATTTTCTATATGTAAAACATATCATGAACAGTGACAATTTTACTTCCTCCCATCTGACTTGGATGCCCTTTATTTCTTTCTTTTGCCTAAATTACTCTGAGGAAGATTTCTAGTACTATAATGAATAAAAATGGTGAAAGCAAGCATCACTATTTTGTTCTGTATCTTCGAGAGAAAGCCTTTAGCTTTTCCCCATTCAGTAGGTTACCTGTTCCCCTGTTATACATGGCCTTTGAAATTAATTGCTTTTAATAGTGCTCAGTAGCCCTATTCAAGACTTTAGAACCAAAATAATACAGGGGAAATGCCATGTTGTAAAAATAGTTTCCTTAAATGGAACAGCCAGACATCAGAATCAAACACAAATGCTCATATGAAATTGAAAATCTGTAGATCCCTGAGAGACTTCCCTTATGCTTTCTAAATTTAAAGTGGTTAATTTATCATTCTATAAATACCTTTTAGCTACAGTTCATTCATATGCCTTACAGGCTCCATGAGCATTTCAGCTCAGGGCGTTAGTGAGTATATAAGCTATAAGATTAAATAACTTACATTTTTTTTTTTTTACTGTTAGAATTGAGTGGGTCAAAAATCTTGGGTACATAATATTTAATACATATCATTTCATAGAAAAGACTTACAGGAAACTGTCATTAATAGGTATTCTAAATTTGGCATTCCTGCCTTCCTGATGTATATTTAATGGCACAACAACAGAATAATAGTTTACTTGAGTAAGGAAAATACAAAGCTCTTTAGAACAAAAAAAGTAAAAGTAGTTAGCAAGGCTTATGATCTGGCTCTTTCAGGACACTAGCAGGAAATTGTGCTTATTTTGAAAGGCAGTGCCTTACTCATATAAAATGAGATGGAAACATTTGGATAGTGATTACATACTCAGTAGGGAAGGAGCACCACCAAGACTCCAAAGGATGTGGGAGGCATGTATGTCCATGCCTGTCATGTGACTGATGACTGGCCCGCTGAGTATCTTACTAGGCACAGAATGGATACTTTTTCACTGAGATACACTTTTTAGATCAATAAATGACTGGTTTCATTTACTGTTTTTTATTTCAGTATCACATATTCACTAAATTGTATAACAAAAATCTTTTTGCCTATCTGTGATCAGACAGGCACTGTGGTTGAAATGAGAATGTAAATAGCCATAGAATAGATGATAGCCTAGTAGGAGAGACTGACAAATATGTTCCAATTTGTACAAGTAATGAGAGTATTATTACATTTACATAATTGACAAGTAATATGACAAAATGGAGTTTCAGGGGATTTGGTTTTGTTAGAAACTGCAATGAATTATGGAAGAATTTGGGATGTAGGATCATATTTGAGTTCAAACTGGTGAAACGTGAAATAGGTTGAATATCCCTGGAGTTTCCCTTTTTTTGTGAAAAGAATATAGCTGATGCTATGAGATTATAACATATCCAGGGACATTTCAGGTAGGGGTAAATGAAACAGCCTGAAAATCATCTAACAATTAACACTGTAAAACCTCAGACACAGAGGTCAGCGCTGTGATCTGAAGTGATGATTGAGTAGCTGAAGGGAAAGTCAGGCAAATTTGAGAAACGTTATCCTTGCTTTAGTTTATTCACATCCATGGAGACATGAAGGCTCAAAAGCAGGTCAAATCCACAATACTTTATAATAAATAACACTGATGGTTCCAAGAACTTAGCTGAGTCATTGATCTCGGGCTTGGATCATGTGTGTCTTATTAGGATAGGACCATCTATTGGGTAGATGTGAACTTGAAACAAGACTATAAAGATGCCCAGCAAGAGTAGGGTCAGAGGAAATCTTGAACAATTTCCAGAAGTATGACAGTATCAGTGATCACTTGTGTATCACATAAACTTCTCCAGAAGGACCCTAGGTTCTTTCACACCTCTTACCCTTCTAATTAAAGGCATCCACTTGGACCTCAGAACAAAATATTTCTTTGCTTGGTGTCTATAGCTTTATTGAGATACAATTCATTTATCATACAGTTTGGTCACTTAAAGTATAATATATAAAATCATCCATGATGTCCATCACCTGATGATTGGATAAAGAAAATACTGTCTATATATATTTATATATGATATATACATGATGGAATACTACTAAGCTATAGAAAAGAATGAAATCCTGAATTTTGCAAAAAAATGGATGCAACATCATCATTATTCTTAGTGAGATAAACCAGATCCAAAAAGACTAATACTACATGCTTTGTCTGATTTGTGATAACTAATACATAGATTTTAAAAATACATATGAATGAAATTGACATCTTTGGATTTGAATCCTGTTTATAGCACTTTTCTATATTCCTGCTGAACAATGGTATTTCCATTTTTTACTTGTTAAACTCTATTTAGTGGAGCACTATGCCTTACGGCTATATACTAAATTAAAGTATGTTATTGCAAAAATTAAAAAAGACAAGGAAAAAGAAGAAGGAAGAAGGGAGGGAAGTATTCTACTCCAAAAAATTATACCTATGAACTACATGAAATCCATTTTTTGTATTAATAAAAGTCTTTAAGTGTACTATGACAAAAATAAAATATACTGTTTTTCGTATATTATTTTTTAAAATTATGGTCACAAATATATCATAAAATTAGTCACTTGAGGCCCTTCTAAGTGTACAATTCAGGGCATTAATTACATCCACAATGTTACACTACCATCAACATTATCTATTTCTAAAATAATTTAAACAATTTATTTATAAATTAGATTCTTAGGGTCACAGCAAATGCATGGTAATTGCTACAACTCAGTTGTTACTTTAATGTGATATTAATACAAAAAGACAGATTCAATGCAGTTCGTAGATAAAATTCTAAGAATATAATGACATTCCTTCTTTCCTTCCTTCTTTCAGTCCTTCCTTCCTTCCTCCCTTCCTCTCCCCTGCCCTCCTCCTCTCTCTCCTTCTTTTTTTCTTCTTTAATTTTTCAGATAATAGGTTTTCAATTAACATTGTAGTCAAAGGTTTAACATTATTATCCTAAATGGAACTGATACACCTAATCAAGCATCAATTTTCCATTCCACCCTCCACTCAGCCCCTGGTAATCTCTTTCTTATTTTGTTTCTATGAATTTGCTTAATCCAATGTTTCATATAATTGTAATTATCTAATATTTGTCATCTGTTTATATTTACCTAGCATTATGTTTTCAAGGCTCATTCATGTGTGTAATAGAGCTTCATTCTCCTTTAGGGATGACTAACATCCCATTTTTTGTACAGCTACCTATTGTGTTTCCATTCAACTTTTAAAACATGTGTATTCATTTTTACTGACTTAAAAGGAAGGGTGACAGGGAGAGACTGAGACTGAGAGCAAGAGTGAGAGTGAGTAAGAGAGAGACAGAAAGACAAAGAGAGAGAGGTTTCTTAAGGCTCACTCCACAAATGCCTGCAACAGCCAGAGCTGGGCTGGGTTTGAGTCCTAGCTCCTCTGCTTCCAATCCAGCTTTATGTTAATGCCCCTGGGAAGACAGAAGATGGACCAAGTACTTGGGCTCCTGTCTTCCCTACAGGAAATCAGGAATGGAGTTCCTGGATCCTGCCTTTGGTCTGGCTCAGACCATCTGTTGTGGCCACTTGGAAAGTGAACCAGTGGATGGAAGATCTCTTTCTCTCTCTTTCTCTCTCTCTCTCTCTCTCTCTCTCTCTCTCTCTCTCTCCCCTTGCCTCCCTCCCCCTCTCTCTCTCTCTTCCTCTGTGTGTGGGATGTGTGTGTGTCTCCCACTCTGTGTCACTCTGCCTTTTAAGTAAATAAATAAATATCATTTTTAAAAAGGAAGTAGAGGTGAGACTCAATCCCAGCTTCTCTTTGATAGGGGATGCAGTCAACCCAAGTGGCAGAATCGTGTGCCACAATGCCCACCACTCCATAATCTTTTGATGAACACTGGGTTACTTCAACCTTTTGACTATTGTGAATAATGGAGCTATAAACATTGGTATAGAAGTCAGAACAATACATTTGTATTATTGTTATCAGTACTCTACATAGATTTAGCAGATGAGGAGTTAAGTATTTTAAGATCAAAGAAAAAATAATAAGCTGGAATAGCATCTAAAGACTATATCCCATTGCAATCTGTTTTCAATAGAAAACTTTTATTTAATAAATATAAATTTCGAAAGTACAACTTTTGGATTATAGTGGTTTTTTGCCACATAACCACCCTCCCACCTGCAAACCATCCTATCTCCTACTCCCTCTCCCATCCCATTCTTCATTAAGATTCATTTTTTTACACATGTGCTTATACCCCACTGAAGGGAAGGTCAAACAGAAGGAGAAATTCTTATGCTAAAGAGAGGTAGAGCTTTCCTATTCTAGTTCTTGACTTTCTTTCAAATTTTTAAAAAATTTTTTAACTTTTATGGTAGAGTTAGAAACATACCATGGGATTCTAATTCAATCCCATCAAGGTGGCATGTACCAATGCCATCTCACTAGTCCCGGTGATCAATTTCTGTTCACAATTGATCATAATGATAGGACTAAGAGCCAAAGGGAGCACATAAACAAGACTAGTGTCTGCAAATACTAGCTGATAGAATAAAAAAGGGAAAGAGCGATCCAACATGGGAAGCGAGATACATAGCAGACCCATAGAAAGGCAGATGTCCTAAACAGAACTCTGGCCTCAGAATCAGCGATTAAGGCATGCAGATCTGGCTGAAAAGCCCATGAGAATGAGAGTATTTCAGGCATGGAAAGCCAAGACACTCTGGCAAAAAAACAAAAAAACAAAAAAAAAACAAACCCTACATGAAAGATCTCCGCGAGTGAGATCCCAGTGAAAAGAACAGGTCATCAAAGAAGGAGGTACCCTTCTCTGAAGGGAGGATAAAACTTCCACTTTGACTATGACCTTGTCTAAATATGATCAGAGTCAGTGAACTCAAAAGGCTTCCATAGCCTTGGCGACTCATGACAAGAGCCTAGGGTGATTACTGATGCCATAAACAAGAGTGTCAATTTGTTAAGTCAACAACAGGAGTCACTGTGCACTTACTCCTCATGTAGGATCTTTGTCCTTAGTGTGCTGTACATTGAGATTTAATGCTATAACTAGTACTCACACAGTATTTTTCACTTTGTGTTTCTATGTGGGTGCAAACTGTTGGAATCTTTACTTAACATATGCTAAACTGATCTTCTGTATATAAAGAGAATGGAAAATGAATCTTGATGTGAATGGAAGGGGGAGGGAGAGGGAAAGGGGAGGGTTGCGGGTGGGAGGGAAGTTTTTGGGGGGGAAGCCATTGTAATCCATAAGCTGTACTTTGGAAATTTATATTCATTAAATAATAGCCAAGGCTATGGAAGCCTTTTGAGTTTGCCAACTTCAATCTTATTCCAACAGGGTCATAATCAAAGTGGAAGTTCTCTCCTCCCTTCAGAGAAATGTACCTCCTTCTTTGATGGCCCTGTTCTTTCCACTGGGATCTACTCGCAGAGATCTTTCATTTAGGTCTTCTTCTTCTTCTTCTTCTTCCTCTTCCTCTTCCTCTTCCTCTTCCTCTTCCTCTTCCTCTTCCTCCTCCTCCTCCTCCTCCTCCTCCTCCTCCTCCTCCTCCTCCTCCTCTTCTTCTTCTTCTTCTTCTTCTTCTTCTTCTTCTTCTTCTTCTTCATTTTTTCCCAGAGTCTCTTGGCTTTCCATGCCTAAAATACTCTCATGTGCTCTTCAGCCAGATCTGAATGCCTTAAGGGCTGATTCTGAGGCCAGAGTGCTATTTAGGACATCTGCCATTCTATGAGTCTGATGTGCATCCTGCTTCCCATGTTGGATCGTTCTTTCCCTTTTTTATTCTATCAGTTAGTATTAGCAGACACTAGTCTTGTTTATGTGATCCCTTTGACTCTTAGTCCTTTCATTATGATCAATTGTGAACTGAAATTGATCACTTGACTAGTGAGATGGCATTGGTACATGCCATCTTGATGGGATTGTATTGGAATCCTCGGCACGTTTCTAACTCCACCATTTGGGGCAAGTCAGTTTGAGCATTTCCCAAATTGTACATCTCCTCCCTCTCTTATTCCCACTCTTATATTTAATATGGATCACTTTTCCATTAAAATTTAAACACCTAAGAATAATTGTGTGTTAATTACAGAGTTCAACAAATAGTACTAGAACAAAAAAAAATACTAAAAGTGATAAAGTATTACATTGTACATCAACAGTCAGGACAAGGGCTGATCAAGGCACTGTTTCTCATAGTGTCCATTTCACTTCAACAGGTTTCCCCTTTAGTGCTCAGTTAGTTGTTGCCGATCAGGGAGAACATATATTTGTTCCTTTGGGACTGGCTTAATTCACTCAGCATGATGTGTTCCAGATTCCTCCATCTTGTTGCAAATGACTGGATTTCATTGTTTTTGACTGCTGTATAGTATTCTATAGAGTGCATGTTCCATAATTTCTTTATCCAGTCTACTGTTGATGGGCATTTGGGTTGGTTCCAGGTCTTAGCTATTGTGAATTGAGCTGCAATAAACATCAATGTGCAGACAGCTTTTTTGTTTGCCGATTTAATTTCCTTTGGGTAAATTCCAAGGAATGGGATGGCTGGGTTGAATGGTAGGGTTATATTCAGGTTTCTGAGGAATCTCCAGACTGACTTACATAGTGGCTTAACCAGTTTGCATTCCCACCAACAGTGGGTTAGTGTCCCTTTTCCCCACATCCTCTCCAGCATCTATTGTTGGTAGATTTCTGTATGTGAGCCATTCTAACCCGGGTGAAGTGAAACCTCATTGTGGTTTTGATTTGCATTTCCCTGATGGCTAGTGATCTTGAACATTGTTTCATGTGTCTTTTGGCCATTTGGATTTCCTCTTTTGCAAAATGTCTATTGAGGTCCTTGGCCCATCTCTTAAGTGGGTTGTTTGTTTTGATATTGTGGAGTTTCTTGATCTCTTTGTAGTGATTCCGTTTTAATTAGCTTTATATACATCTATTTTTAAGAGTGGCTGCTAGCTCTATATAAAATATTTAACTACATTTTGACCTAGGATAACTTTAGGTTGAAATTAGTTGGAGTTCTATATTATACAGCAGAGACAAAACACAGAATGGAAACCAGTATAAATACAGCTGAGTAACAACTCATACGGGTGAGAAGGCACCTCTAAATTAGTGTGTTCTGTGACTAGTTTCATAATAGTTTTTTATATATGGCATAATTAACATCACTTGATGAAAACATCAGCATAATACTTGCAATACCTGCAATATCTGTATTTTATAAAATAAAGGTTGATTGCTAGCTGGTTCTAGTTAGTTGTATACAAAGCTAGAAAAGTAATAGGAGTATGAGAATGGTGGAAGGAACATCACATTTTATGGTACTTTTCTGAAAATCAGTTCTGATAGACATCTATACTCACTCATTCGTTTTTCTGACTGGCTTAAGGTTCAGAACATTATGACAAAAGTAAATAACTGGGACTAGCTTTGGAAGCAGCATTATCTCAGTGCCTTTTCTGATCACCTAATCAGAATTCACATACTAATAAGTAAGCAAATTCAGAAGTTGGCATTCTAAAGAAAAGAGAAACAGAGAGAAGCTTAAATTAAATATAATTTTACATTAACATCAAGTTAATGGATTGACTATGGTGAAAAATGAGTTATCTTTAAATAATGTTTATTTAAGTTGTGCCATAATGCTATAAGTTAAATGTCCTAAGAAAGTTATTGTATACACTAATGAATTTTAAGCATTTGTTTGTAAAAATCTGGTCCTTCTTTCCCTTGTAAGAGTCAGGTTTGAGTTCATCTCAAAGCAACACACACTTCCAGAAAGATAGAAAATCAGTTAACATACCCCCCCCCCCCCCGATGCCATGATGGCATAATGCTTCCCAGACTTCCGACGAGCATTTGAAACCTAGAAAAAAACTTTGCTTGTGAAATCTTAGAAACACATATACAGAAGTAATAATTCAATAAAATACAATTTATTCTTTGATTACACAAAATTGTGGACCATTTGGCCCTGTGTTTATGTTTGACTCTGTGTACTTGTATATGTGTGTGTGTGTGTGTGTGTGTGTGAGAGAGAGTTACACTATGTGGGTCAACTCATTGATTCGTCTTATTGGCCCTGTCACCTTGAGTAAGTTATCTCCATTCCTAGGGTTTTACAATAAAATAGGTTACATAAGTAAAAAAAAAAAAAGAAACTAGAACTTTAGTATTTTGAAGATTAAGTGAAATAATGAAACTTACATGTGTTATGCGTAATAAACAGTAAGACAATATCAGCTATTATATTTATTTTTCAACAATATTCATCATATTTAAATAGGTATTAAAGAAATACATCATTAGATATTATACTAGCTGCTGTCTTTAGAAACAGTTGAGAAAGATGACCAGGACTAGACGTATGTTGTAAAGAGGTGTTTGAGATCGTTGTACATTTGAGGACATAAAATACCATACAGCTCCCATTAGAGAAATCAATTTCTACCCTTGGGATTCTTTACTAGGATTATTTATAAACTGTGAAAGGATTTACATCCTCCATGAATTTAAAAACCAACAATGATGGGCTGGCACCATGGTGCACTGGGTTGGTCCTCTGCCTGCGGCGCCAGCATCCCATATGGGCTCTAGTCCCGGTGGCTCCTCTTCCAGTCCAGCTCTCTGCTGTGGCCCCAGGAGGGCAGTGGAGGATGACCCAAGTGCTTGGGCCCCTGCACCCGCAAGGGAGACTTGGAGGAAGCTCCTGGCTCCTGGCTTCGGATCGGCTCAGCTCCAGCCAATGCGGCCATTTGGAGAGTGAACCAACAGAGGGAGGACCTTTCTCTGTCTCTCGCTCTCTCACTGTCTGTAAATTCTACCTGTCAAATAAATAAATAAAAAATCTAAAAAAAAAAAAAATGAACAATATCCTGGCACCAAACATTTTGACCTCAGCACTCTCATTCCCACCAGAGTTAACTAATGCTTCTTTCTTTAAACTACCTTTTTTTTTTTTCTATCAGTGTAACTGAATAAAAAAATGAACAAGTCCCATCTCCTCAAAAGGAAAACCTGAATCCTAAGATCAATTTATGATTTTAAGACATTCAGTATTGTTTTTCTTTTTTAACATTGTGATTCTATTGCTCAACTGTAAAGTGTTTATTAAGAAAACCCCCTGGTTCCTCGTATTTAAATCTGTAAGGATTTATCTAGCTCTGTAGATATACTCTGCGTTAGTCTTTTTAAATATTCACAGGTAAACTGAACAAAGAAAAATGGGACCAGTAGCTCTAAAAAATTTTGTAAAACCACTGATGTTCCCAAAATATATTTAACAATGTGGACGGGAAGGAGGATCGGGTAGGGAGTATCATTATGCTCTTAAATTTGTATATATGAATTACATAAAATGTGTTTATCATATACAAGTAAAAAACAATAACAAAAACAAAAATATATATTTAACAAAATCTCCTTAAGTTTTGCTTATCATTACATAGAAGACATTTTTTTTTCTTTCCATTCATTTCTATTCCCCTTCTCAATAATTACAAAAGCTCAAAGAGAAAAGTGGGGTAGGGTATAATTAAGAAAGCAAAACAAACAAAGAAAAACAAAATTAAAAAAAAACCCTCCATTCTAGGTGATAACAGTTGAAGAAAAACTTCAACAAGGAGATGCAACAATGAAAAATCTAAGAGAGGGAGCTCCAGAACTATCCTTTCAAGGCATTTTGAAGAAGTTCAGAAAGATGTTTCAAAACACACATTCACATAAACCTTAAACCATATTGCTTTTAAAATTTGTAGTAAAATCAAGACATATTCAAGTGTTTGCTTTGTATAAATTAAATACAAAGAACATGAAGTCAATCAAAAATGAGTACTTAGATATAAAGATATCCTTTAAAGCTTATAAGCTAACATATTTATGAAAATGCCATAAATCAAATCTGGACATACGACTTTAAATAGAATTCATCTGAGCCTGGGTGCATCCTGTAAAAATGGGAAATGGGCAATTTTTATGTTCTCTGCCACATTTTCTCTTCATTTTATAGTAATCTTAATGCTCTTTTCTATACAAATATCCCCATGAAAAAAGCTCCTATTAGTGTAATTTGCAATACCTGTCTCAGGAGTGTTTGGAGGATAGGGCTTGGAATTAATAATAGAGTCTATTACTACTGAGAGAAAACTAATAAGATTGACTGTGTGTGCTCACATGTGCATCTTCATGCTTGCAAAATGGTGAGTGGAGGAAATATGCCCTTGAAATCAGAATAGATATTTATGTGCTTCACTTCCTGTGTTAAGCTGTTTATTTATCAAGAGATTAATGCTCAAGATGAGCTAATGGAGTTGTGTTTAATTACATGAACATTTTTCTTGATGGGTATCCTTGGTGATTTTCATGAGAGCAAGCAAGAATTATATGGATTTTCAAGGTCCCTTCTAAACAGGGTCAAACTTCCCAAACATAATTTCTAATGATTTTGATCTTCGATCTAAAGTCCAAGCACCATTGTGACTCTGCAGCCCTGGAAACGCTAAAACAATTGTCCAGTGAGTATTGTTTGTCACCTATTCCCTGCCTGTGCTTCTGATTTTAATCTTCAAATATAGACAGAGAAATAACAATGTGCAGTCAATTTTGAGCAGAAACACCAGACCACATGTGTGCCAAGCGTGTAACCACAAATCCCAGGCCTGATGTGTGAGAACACTAATTATGTAAGCCATTCCAGATAATTTGATCACATCATACAGAAAACTGTAGTGATTCACTATTTGAATGCAGATGCATCCCCCTCCTTGTAGTAACTAATAGAGTACAAAATATGTAATGTATATGAATGAAATTGACATTTTGAGAACTGATTATTGCTTACAACCCCTGTCTCTATTGTTGAGGAACAGTGTTTTTTTTTTTTTTTCTCCTTACTATTTATTGAACTCTTTAATTCCTGGAGAGTTAAGCTTATGATTGTAAAATAAAATGAAATTATGTCATTGTAAAAATTAAAAGTAAGAATAAGACGGAAAGGGGGAGGGAGTGTGGGATCATGGGCGGGAGGGATGGTAGGTAAGGAGGTATCACTATATTCCTAAATCTGTACATATGAAATACATGAAATTTGTTTACCTTATATGAATTTTAAAAATTGCAAAAAAAAGGCAAGGACTAATTCAATAATTTCTTTTTCTCAGCCTTTGTCTTCCACAGCCATGGTTTAAGAGAGGGAAATTGAAATGTGTAGAGAAATTATTGAGCTGGTTTTATCCCAGCTGTTTTAGTTTTTGTTTTTCAGACACATCTAAGGTCCTCTGAGGTCACTGTTTTCATTTTCTGAACCCCAGACGGAGCAATTGGAAAAGGCTTAGAACAGCATGGGAACTGTTCCAAGAGTAATGCTGTGAGCATACATTTGTCCTGCCTGCGAGTGAGGTCTGGCCCCACCTACACTCTGAGGGGGCAGCTGTGATGTCCTGATGGAATGAGAAAAATCAATATGCATGGCAATCTGGTGTTATACCCATGAGACCACTTAGGTAAGCTATGCTATGTGCCATTCTTGTGGCACATATGAGGGCTGCCACCAGCAACAATTACTCAAGGGAAGGAATGACGATTGTAACAGAGGAAGACCTCTTTCCCAACATCTTGATGTCTCTCTCTTCTTTTGCTTCAAGAAGTCTTATTCATCCTTCTGCCACCTTTCCTATTGTTTTTATGACATATCTGGGTATTCATTAGAAAAGAGATTTGGGAGTGGGAAACTAATTTACTGACTGAAATAATAGAAATTACAGGATTCCCTTCTGAAGTAAGATTTAGGTAATGGCATCTCACCAGTGAATGTGAACCATCATAATCCTTTTACGGTGCTGTGAAGAACGCCTTCCCAAGTGGAGGCACATAATGTGCATTCCCAGGTGAAGAGGCAAAGAAGGATTTTTAGAATCATTGAGTGCCTTGGGGTAGACAGGCAGAGGAAACAGTTTCTTCTTATTTAGGGCTGCCTGGGATTAATTCTTTTCTTAATTTATGTGGTCTGTAGACAGGTGAACAGGTGACGATGCACTTTGATGCCTGTAGGTTGAGCATTTTTCTTCACGAAAGCCTGCTCACAGCAGAAGCCTAGTTTCTTCTCTGTTCCTAGCCTTGCTTGCCCATGTCATAGACTAATGGCATTGTGTCACTTTAGAAAGTGTTTGAGCATAACACCAATCATCCAGACTGCTTCTACTGGGGTTTGATAAACTCTATGGGCTTTTTCTTTTTCCCTGGGCAGACACATAATGAGGGAGTCTGCTTCTCTGGTTTGTAAGGGGAGGTCAGATAAAAGAAAAAAACAAAACAAAACAAAATAGTGCTGGATATCTCAAAACTCAAGATTCCTCATCCATAGAAGGTATTCAATATGTACTTTTTAAATGAATGAAGGTTCTAACAAAGTCTCCACCACTTGCTCTGAATAAAGACCAGAGACAGAGCATGTCTTATGGAATGAGGGCAGTATACAATGGTATATAATGGCCAAGGTTACATTAGGGTGGCAGACCCTTGTCCACTCCTTAAGGGGTAGTTTTATTACTGCCAGTTAATTTAAGATGAGGTGAAGCAGCATATGCTCACATTCTTAATCTGAAAGATTGGAACAAAGTAGAGGGATTCTATTATGTACTACTAAAAATATATGTGCCATTTTGGTTGTCACTGCTTTTTGATCTATGGTACAATTTCTTATAATTTTTAAAATTGTGAAACATTTTATATATTTAAAATATATGTAACACACATACATTGCTAAGTGGAATAATATAAGACTTGTCTACCCAATCCTCAACTTAAGAAATGGCATATTTCCAGTAGTGCCAAAGTCACCTTTGTGATAACCCTGGTATTTCCACTGCCTTTTCCTAAAAGGTAAATGTAAGAGGAGTATTCTCTGTATAAATTTGTTTGTAATTCTGTTCTGTATTAGAGAATGGAAACAAACTGGTTCTTGAAAAAAAGTGCCACTTTTTCAATGCAGAGGGACAGAGGATCTAGGGAGATAGTACTATAAAACTTAGCCATGTTATAAGGAGTGTCCCCAAGCAGACTTAGCTTTATTATTTTTTACAGATAATTTATAGCTGTAATTCATTGCAGATAAAGTTTCTCCTTGAATTTTAACACTTTATTCAAAAGTTTCGTGAAGTTTGGTAAACTCCAGTCAGAAACACAGAATAATATGATGTAATAAGTCATCTTTCTTATTTGTCCACAATCTGGGACATTTTCATTTTCTCAGGATTTAACAATTAAAATAATTTGTATAGTTTAGGGCAAGTGCATTTACACATTCTTACCTTTAAGTTTATGGAAGGTAAGACATTTTTTTCTCCAATTAAATCTCAGTGATCTGTGTTTATTGAAACAAACATGTCTAATTTTTGTGATCTTTTAAATTATAAAGCTGGCTAATAGCTATACTACCTGGATAATTATTAACCATTTTGGCAGATGGGAATGTAACACAGAGAAATTAAGTATGTACAATATATTCTGCAAATGGGTGATGTTAAACTGATGTCCTGAGATGACTTTCTAAAGATGTGGTTAATGCTAGATGGTTATCAGCTAAACTTATGATGTCAGGCATCATATATGCCTACTTTAATAAAGTAGCACATATTTATTTAACAAATAGCTATTTCCTAGTACTGTACAAAGCTCTGAGGATTCAAACATCTAGAAAGAGCTGTTGAATTCAAGGGTGACCCCATTTTTTATGGCATTTATCCAGTAGTCATTTTCATGATTTAAGAAATACATATGCAAAACTGTCTTTTGGTTTTTAATTGTAGCAATTATAAGTGGAAAATGCTACTTCCTATGTAGTGTTTAACAACAACAACAACAAAAAAACAGAAACAATGCCTTGATTGATAAGCCTTTCCTAATCAGATCTCACATTTATTTTCTTTAAATATCCAAGCAGATCATCCTTCCAGATCCTGGACCTTCCCTTTAATGATCTCATCATCTGGACTACCACATTCCTTACTGCTAGGCTCAGATTCTTTTGTTATTACCAATAAATGCATTTCAAATGCAAATGCAAATATCATCCCTCAAGGTCTCAGCTTGCACAATCTGGGACTTGAATTTCAACAGTCATTTGAACCATCCAGGACCAACAATCTATTTGTTTTACCGCATTTTTACTATATCTTATCCACAGATATATTCTCACCTCCCACTATACCAAGCTTACATTTCATGGACAGACATTATGATCACTCCTGAACACAAGTCTCCAACTCATGCCAGGCTCCCTCTTTAAGTTACTCTAGCTAATGTAAAACCCTAGTTAAATCTATATACCTGCCTACTTCATACACTCATCCATGCAGCCGAAAATGGAAGGAGGAAAATGATAACTATAATGATTAGTTAATCTCACTCTAAATTTATGATAGCAAAATGGGTCTGATTATTTGACAACATCTCTTTAGCGTAGACTTCTTTCCTTTATCTCATTTTTCTGATAGTGCATATTGCCCTTCAATTCCTACTTTAAGTTTATGACCTCAGCTACCTGCTCATCTAGTAAAAAGAAGCCATTGGAAAAGAACTTGCACATATTTCCAAACCACATATGCAATCTCATATGCTTGTGTTTTCTACCCATGTGCAATCTCATATACTTTAGCTTTTCTCCTAATTGCAGATGAGCTATAATGTGGCATCTACATGAGTCCAGTCCCTGAACTTACATGATGAATTGTAATTTCCCTAAAGTAAAAGAAGAACACTACTCCTTTCTTTTTCTTGCATCATCTTCTTTTCCTTGTAATCAATTACTGTCATCTGCAAACAAACGTGCTTCTGTCTGCTGTCAGTGTTCCCTTTCTTTAGGTTTACTCTGAAAACTTAAGCCTATCTAATAATGCAAAATGCATTCAATTTATTATCTTGTTGAATACACAACCTTTCTAATGGACTATAAGTTCCACAAAGACAAAGCTTTTTTTTTTAAACTCTTTTTAATATTACTTTTTTCCACAACATGTAAGCGTGCCTGCTACATAGCATGACCTCAATACTTTGCCGAATGAATAAAGAAAAGGCATGATTCAAATGACACTTTCCATGAGCCAAGAGTGTGATAAATAAAATTTGTAGCATTCTCAGTCAATTCACACATTGATGTCATGTAATAGGGATCTGAACATTTGTTTCACAAATGAACAAATTTAGCTGCAGAAAGGAAAATTAACTTGCTTTTTTAAGAGCATGGGCAAATTGGAATTAATATCCAGTACCAACTAATCCTGAAGCTCATAGTCTTAATTACTACAGTTCAGATAAGGTACAGCATTACCAGTGTTTTCATGTTACTCTCATTCCCCTTGTCCATTCAGAAATTTGGAAAATAAGGTTCTAGTTTTTTATAATGTCAATTTATACCTATATTAATTTTTATAGCTTCTGTGACAAATTATGAAAATTTAGTGAATTAAAAGGGCACAAACTTACTATTTTACATATTTGGGTGTTAGAAATCTGAAACTGGGTCTTGTAGGACAACAACCTAGGTGTCATGTATTTTCTCAAAGTCCCACAGAATTCGTTTCTTTGTCTTTTCCAGCCTCTAGAGGACCTACATTCTCGAACTGATGGCCACTTTCTACCACTCAAAGGCACATTGTTTGGTTTAGACTTTCTTAAGCTGTATCACTAAGATTTTGCTGCTGCTGCTTCCCTCTTGTAATGACTATGTGATTAAATCAGATCCATGGATAATCAAGAGTAATCTCTCCCAGTGTAAGATCCTTACTTTATTTATATCTGTGCATTCTTTTTGGCATATAAATATAAGAAAACATAGGTCTGAGCTATAGATCAAAAATGAAAAAGTAGTCAAATAGCTACCTTCTTATAATTTATCACATATATAAATTTAATAAAAGTTACATGATATAATTTTTTATTGCTGTGGAATCCTATTTTTGATAATTTGCAAAGTTTAATATCAAACTTTGGGGGAAATTTAGGCATTTAAACAAATTAAAATATATGATAGTACATAAATTAATGACTTAAAAAACAGAGGTTCTGGTAAGTAGTATATGGACAACTTTGGGAGGGGGCATTATTCAGCCCATCATACCTACCCCCTGGCTCCAAACATGTATGTGCACCCCAGATGCAAGATACATTCACCCCATCTCAATGTCTCCAAATGTGTCAACCCATTTCAGCATCAACTCAGATCTAAAATCCCTTCTAGATCTCATCAGCTTAGAATGTCATCAACTAAATAACAAATCATATAAAATAGATAAGGGTGAGGCTTGAGTATAATCCATGTTGGGTAAGACTTCTTCTATATCTGTGGATCTGTGAATCTATTAAAGAAGTTATCTTCTCCCCAAATAATAGTAGAGAATGCACAGAATAATTATTACAGAAATTCCCATTTCAAAGGCAAGAAAATCTAAGAAAACAAGTGGTCACTGTCCCTAAATAATTTACAAGACTAACTAAGCAAACTTCATTCAGTTTTACCTCTGAAAATAATTGTTGGTGTTCCAGGCTCCACTCTCTGGGAACATAGTCAATGTTCCTCATCATCCCTCTCTTCTTTCACTTTTTTCTCTTTCAGTCCAAGACAGCAAATTTTATGCTGATATAAATTTCTTATAAACTTAGTAGATCTCTTGTATCTGTCATGAGAACTCATTTTCTTAGATAAGAGACTTGTACACAGATCTGGATAATCCTGTTTCTATTCCTTATTTCTGTTGAGATGGTAGAGAAAATACATGTGTTATGTGCATGGTATGTTCAAAAAGCCTTCTGTGAGAATGAATCATTTGACGTTTTTGCTATCAGAGGCTCTAGGAAAAGGCTGTCCAATGACACCTTGGCTTGTCTTCTTTCTTGAAAATTCATATTCTAATTTTTACATCATTTGTAATTCTGATAGGATGAACATTTTCCAAATCATTAAGCCCTATTGGCTTAACTATTTTTCCTTTGATTTATCTCTTTCTTCTCACATTTTACTATAAGCAGAAAGAAGTAGCTATGTCCTTACTTCGACACATTCTTTGGAAATGTCCTCAGCTAAATACTCTAGTTTGTGGCTTACAAACTGCTCTCCTCATAACTGCAGGACACAATCCAGGGAAGCTCTCTGTCACCATATAGCAACAATCTCCTTGCATGTCCTCATTTCTTTCTTGAGCTTTCACCAGTAGCAGTTTTGCTATCCATAATTCTACCATGAGTTCGTGTTTGATGATTTAGGTAATCCCTAAGATGGTACACGTTTTTGCTGCTTTGCTCCTGACTTCCGTCTGCCCCTCACCAGCAGTCTTTAATATCATTTCTACCAAGAGTTTATTCAACACAGTCTCGGTTTTTTCTATTATGCTCTTCAAAATTACTCCAATATCTATTCATTAACCATTTTCAAAACCACTTCTATTTTTTAGGCATTATCACAGACAAGGTGGCAAAACATATACGGAGCCAGAATTGTGACATAGCAGGTAAGCCACCGCCTGCAATGCTGGCATCCGATACAGGCAACTGGTTCATGTCCCTGCTACTCCAATTCAATCCAGCTCTGTGCTAAGGGCCTGGGAAAAGCAGCAGAAGTTGGCCTAAATGTTTGGGCCCTTGCACCCATGTGGGAGACCCAGATGAAGCGTCTAGCTCCTGGCTTCAGCCTGACCCAGTGCTGGCTGTTTGGTCATATGGGAAGTGAACCAGTAGATGGAAGATTTTCTCTCTCTCTCTCTCTGATCTCCCCTTCGTACTCTGTAACTCAATGTTTCAAAATAAATAAATAAAATCTTTTAAAAAATTTAAAATCATATAAATGGGACCAGTGTTGTGGTACAACTGACTAAGCCACTGCTAGCAATGCTGGTATTGCATATGAGTGCTGGTTTGATTCCTGATTGTGCCACTTTTGATCCAGTTCCTTGTTAACGCACCTGGGAAAGCAATGGTAGAAAGGCCAAGTGCTTGGGCCCCAGAAACCCATGTGGGAAACTGATACGGTTCCAGGCTCCTGGCTTTGGCCTGGCTAGGCCCCAGTGGATGGAAGATCTCTCTCTGTCTCTGTAACTCTGCCTTTCAAATACAATGAATAAATCTTTTAAAAATGCACCACACTACTTTCTTGCTTAATAATCTTCAAATCCACAGCATCTCTGAGCTGGGCCAGTTAATTTACTTCACATTCACAACACAGAAATTCATATCCTGTCTCGATCTGTGCTTCGACAGATTTTTCCTAGGCTCCAAAACCTGCAGATTTGGAGCTAATTAACCAAGAAGGATATTAGTTTATTGAGCACCTCCTTAAATCTGCTGCTGCCTGGCAATATTCCTCACCCTAACACAGTATCTCCCAACTTCCTTCTCATGATAGCTACATTCATCTTTTATGGAGGGCTGGGAAAGGGAAAAAGGAAGGTCGGAAAGCACTGCAATTAAGGAATGTACTGTGGCATATTATACTAAATTAAATGTATAGACACACTAAGTGGAATGACTGGAATAGAAAAATATCATGTTTTTGAAAAACTATGCATGTGATATTTTATGATTAAAATTTCATAATATTATAAGAGGCATACACGTTGAATAACGCAGTCTGATATAATGCAGTAATACATTACTAATTTCCTCAGTCAAGATATATTGAATATATTCTATAGGTTAGGCACTAGGATAGGATTTAGGAATAATAATGTACACAGAATATGATCTCTTACCTTGTGAAGACTAAACCCCATGGCAGGGATCACAGCTTCTACCTTTAGATATTATAATATGACTTGGATAGCACTATGGTGGCATTAAAAGACCAGAGCCTGTCTTACAGCACCACTACTGATTTCAGTTTGGGGGAAATGGACAATTTGGCACTGTTGCCTTCATAAGATTCAGTTTTAAAATTAAGGAAACACCAATTATTCAAATGAGACACTCTATCATGTTAACAACAATGGGCCAGCAGATTGGACTTAATTATTGTGTCACAATATCATGAATAAGTTGGGGGCAGAGTTGGAAACAGTTAGTGAAAAGGAATAATCCATGAAAAAATATAATTAAATAAACAAATCCATTGAAATAACACAATGTTAATACTAGATTTAACATACGTATGGGAAGTTCTAATGCTAGATGCCTCAGGGAAACCTTGGGATACTTAGTGCAGGTAAATGTCTGGAGGACACCTGCTTGTCACTGCGGGTTCTTAGAAGAGCCCTGGCCATGAGGTCATGGACTCGCTGCTAATCGGGCCTTACTACAGATTTGCTATGCCACATAAGTCATATAAACATTATCGTGCTGCAAAGAGGAGCTACAAGTAGTTAGGAATTATGAACAGTGCCCTCAAGGAGCTCGCATTCTTTTTTTTTTTTTAATTTTTTTAAACCTTCTACTTATTCTATTTGAAAGGCAGAGTTATAGAGAGAAGGAGAGACACAGTCTGAGAAGAGAGATCTTCCACTCACTGCTTCACTCCCTAAATGGCCGCAACAGCTGGGGCTGGGCCAGGCTGAAGCCAGCAGCCAGAAGCTTCATCTGTTTCTCCCATGTGGGTGGCAGGGGTCCAAACCCTTGGGCCATCCTCTGCCACTTTTAGGCGCATTAGCAGGTAGCTGGATTGGAAGTGGAGAAGCCAGGATTCTAACAGACACCTATATAGATTGCCTGCATAGGAGCTGGTAGCTTAACCCACTGTGCCACGGTGCTGGCCCCTTGAGGTTCACATTCTGATTGTAACAGACAAGGAAGTAAAAAACTGCTATACAAAGTATCCAATGTGAAACTCTTCAAATACAGAAATACTAGTGAGAGTACTTTTAATCTGGCTGCTCTTAACCTCATAGATGTAAGCTACTTGAAGCTCTATTTTCTTAAATTCCATTTTTGAAGTATTTTTAAAGTACCAATATCCAGATTTTAATTCATTTGGACATCCATTTTCTTCAGACTCTAACAATGTATGTATTCCCAGGACACCTCTGGTAAACTATAACTCCAAGTCTTTGGGGGCGTTCTCTCTTCTATGCTGGGAGGAAAGGAAGTAGGGAGGGAGGGAGGGAAAGATAGGGAGAGGGAGGGAGAGAGACAGGAAGATATCTTTTCCAGAGATCTATTCTGTTCTTGACCATCTTGTTTCCTTATCTGAATATACAAAGGACCCTCCATTCTCTAGCTAGTCTGTCCCTGTGGCAGCATCCACAAATGTAGACTGGAGCTACTCAGTTCTGGATGGCCCTGGTGTCTCCACTAATGGCAAGATGACTGGAGTGTGAACTCTGTGGAGACACAGGCCCATGTACTTGAGCCTAGATGGACTCTAAACAATTATAAAAGACATTGAAAATATTGAAAATGGGTTGCTACTGAAGTTTAACAAGTATCCTGGCCTGTGGGAATTCATTTACTTTCATGTATGAGTTCTTCAGGCTGACATAAAAATCTACTCTCTGGTCAAGAATTATCTCTGAGGTTAATTTTTAAAGCTTAATTATCTCATATATTTAGATCCATATCCCTTGCTTTCAGGGTGAAGTCCAAGTAGGGGGTACGTTTTAGAATCTATTGCTTGATTTTCTAAAAATAAGTCAAGCAAGAGAAAATTATAATTTTAATAAAATTGTCTGGAGTAAGAAATGACATAATAATCCCAAAAGACAGCCATATGTATTTTCTTCACACAGAAACGGCAAATGGAAAAGGCAAAACAAGAACGGCAGAAATAAGTATTCATTCAGTACTCCTATATAGAGTTTAGCCAATGAAAAACTGTAAGATGGTTAAAAAGAGTACGTAAGAGTACACTATTGCATGGTTCTTAGGGACACCAAAGAAATCCATTCAAAATTTGGAATACATGGCTTACTTAGGCTGTTTTCTGATGCCAAGGAATACAACCATCTGATAAAATGACGTTAATTCCATTCCACACTGTTGAACTTGTCTCCTGGTTTAATCAATTTGACATGAGTTTTGAAAGAAATAAAAACAGTATGCTAATGAGCTTGAGATGAGAGTGCTAGGGTCAAAACACAAGCCATTTTATACTTAATGAAAGTGGTGAAATTTTTAAAGAGAAGCAGGCTGTGGTTAAATGCTGTCACTTTCAAAATAATCACCTGTTGTACTTCATTTTTGAGTATTATATTTGAAATAATGCATTTCACAAGGATTTAGAAGATAAAAAAGACACTGACCTTTTCTAGGTCATAGAATTTGCACTCTTATATCAATCGTATTTTGTATAATCTTGTATGTCATATCAAGTGATGAACGTTCCAACTATCCAATGAAGAATCATGGATGGGACATTAATTTCATATTATATAAAACAGACACACATATAGACACTTTTCCCATTTTCAGCATGTTTCTTGCATAAAGTCACTACATTGAAGATAAAGTAGATTCAGACTAAATGCTTTCAATGTAGGCTGTTAATTCATTACAGAAAACACTGAGATTTAGATAACAGCCTCAGTAAAAAGCCTTTAATGAAGACCTATCACTTACCAAACACATAAAACATTTTTTTTAGAAAATTTTCCCCAAGCACTAGAAGATTCCTGTTATCAAATTTTATAAATGAGGAAACTGAGACACCACACATTGTCAGTATCATAGATATATGAAGCTTGGCTTTAAATCCCAGATTCTTCATTTGTAAAATGGACAACACATATGTTGTGGAGATGTAAGGAGAATTAAAAGCTCATTTTTATTTATGCAATGGACTGAAAATTCATTTCATACATGATTAGGCATGTGTACTCTGAAGTTTGTACATCTCAGTTTGAATTTCCAGATTTTCTATTTCTTAGATAAGTGAAGTTGAGACTGTTTAACCTCTTTATACCTCAGGGTTCTCATCCGTAAAATGAGAATAGAAGTTGTACTCACAGCATATGATTGTTATAAAGATTAGATGAGTTAATACATGTAAAGCCCTTGCCTATTTTCCAGCTAGACTACAGTCACTTTACTTTTTATTTGTTGAACTGTTTATTTAGTAGAGCAATAAGCCTTTGACTATAATGTAAATTAAACATGTGTTATCTAAAAATAAATAAAATATTAAAATATAAAAATAGAAACCAAAAAATTCAGGAGAGTAGACTTTATAAAGTTTAGCTGTAATTGATAGCGCCATAATTCCTTCCATATTGGACACATCATTTATTTTATATTCTTCAATTTTGGTTTTATACTTTAATACTGAAATATAAAACAGATTGCAGATTGAATTTATATAAGCAAGGGTGTCACATACTGATTTTGTCACAAAGGAAGCTTAAATGTTTTACTTGGATACTGTCAATGACCTTAAAACATGTTAATTGATGAAATGCTATTATTTAATTAAATCTACATTGGCTAAATAACATACATCTTTTATTCATTTTCTAGATTATTTTAGAGGAGACTTCAGTGTCACACATCATATATGGAACAGAGGGAATTTTTTTTTTTTATTTTCCTTTTAAAGTACATTGGATTTCTGAAAAGCCAATGAAGTCAAGGAGTACCAATATTTTTTGATGTATAAGAATTTCCAGAGAGGACTATTGATTGCAATTCAATGTGCACAAGATTATTTACTTTGGCACCTAAAATACAATCTTCCCCTATGAAGGTCAGTTAAATTTGGGATGAAAACCAAATTTATATTTGCATTGAAATATACCTGGTGAATAAAATGGGTTATCATTCCAAACAATAACTTACATTTTTAAAAGAATTCTGAAGTGACCATAAAGTAATAAAACCAATTTGAGTACCTTTTTTGTTTGTTTTAAAGATTTGCTGATTTATATGACAGGCAAATTTAGAAAGAGAGAGAGAGAGAATCTTCCATGTGCTGGTTCACTCCCCAAAAGGCCAGGTCTGAGCCAGGCCGAAGCCTGGAGCCTGGAACTCCATTCAGATCTCCCATATGGGTGGCAGAGACCCAAACATTCAGGCAATCTTCTGTTTCTCAGGCAAATTAGCAGGAGATGCAGAGGAAGTGGAGCAGCTGGGAATCAAACCCATGAACCCATGCTCATATGCGATAGTGGCATTGCAGCTTAACCTGCTGTGCCATGATGATGGACCCATGGAGTAACCTTTTAAGAAGATGTGCATTTTCATCCACTTGAAAGGAAGAGAAAGAGAGACAGAGACAGAGAGAGACAGGGAGAGGGAGAGAGAGAGAGAGAGAGAGAGACAGAGACAGGATCTTCCATGTATTGGTTTGGTCCACAGATGCCCATATCAGCCAGGGCTGGGCCCTGCCAAAACCAGGAACCTCAAATTCCATTTCCATCCTAGTCTCCCCTGTGGGTGGCAGGGACCCACGTACTTTCGCCATCACCTTCTTTCTGCCTGTCAGGAAGCTGGATGGGAAGCAGAGGAGTCAGGCTTGAACGAGAATTCCAACACCAATGAAGGTAATCCAAGTGGTGGCTTAATCTGCTATTCCACAACACCCACTCCTTCATTGAGGACCTCATGAACTAATTTTGAGCTAACACTAAAGACAAATAAATGCTGATGTCTTTTTAAAAGTATGTTAATTTGTGAAGATGCTTGCTTAGGTTTTTCTTTAGTGCTATATGCATTTACTATATTCTTTATCTAGTTCATTCTTTCATCCAACAAATATTAGCTGAATACCTCCTATGTTCCAGCTCTGAAATAGTTGCTGGGATTACAGATGTACACAAAACAAAATGTATATACACATGGAACTGAAGTATTTGGAGACTGAAATCAAGGTACTAACAAATAGGTGATTTGAAACATGGTTATGAAGACTAAAACAAAAAATGAATCAGAGGAAGAGGTTAGAGAATGGTGGAGAACCTCTGTGCTCAGATGGCACTGTGGAATCTGGATGAAGGGAAGGAGCCAGCACTGTGGACATCTGTTGGAGCAGTCTCCGGGGCCCTAAGTGGGAGTCAGCATGGCACGTATGAGCAAGACCTCCCACTGGATTGAAGTGACTGAAGGGAAGCTGGGGGAAATGAGTACCCTGGCCCCAGATAATGTGGTGTCTCATTTGGGTATCTTTTCTGACTGAGATAGGAAGTGATTGGGGGTTCCAGTTGAGTAATGTTGTGGTTTGATTTGTATTTTAAGCATCACCAAGGCCATTGTGTATATAACAGACTGTCGAGTAGTGGCTACATTTGGTGGGAGTCAGCTTAGGAGACTAAAATGAAATTCATGCTAGATTGTACACATGCTGTATGTGTGAAAGTACATGGGAAAATTCACATTTGTTTTCTTTGGACAAAAGTTGCATATCTTCAGTCAGCTTCTCAGAAAGATTCATGTCCCTAAATAAATACCACTGGTAAAGGAAAAAAGGGTAAGGAAGTTCAACAAGAAATGATAGCTCTGACAAGGGAGGGAGTAACGGCAGAGGTTCTGAAAAATAGTTGGTTGCCAGATTTATTAGGTTATCATTAATATATAATCATGCCTAATAACAGATATCAATTTATTTAGTAATGTGGATATAGTTTTAAGTCCTTAATGTAGAGTGATTTGAAGAAGCAAAAGTTGAATTTGTGTCCTAAAATCGTCAATATCAAGTTGTGTCATGTCAGCATCTCTCAGACTTGTCTATGTACTAAGTGTACTTTCATGAGGATCAGTTTTAACCTATAGGAAAGCAAGCCCTGTAGATAAAGGAGGTTGTTTAGCATTCGGCTAAGTGCAGACATCGAAATCACTGGAAACGCTAGAACCTCCTAAAACTGTCTCTAACATTTACTAGGTGTGCAACATTTTGAAAGTAATTTAACCACCTCTGGCCTTTAATTTCTCATTTCAGATAGGAATACTAGTTTATCCCATGAGTGCTCTTTGAGAGTACAATATGGTAAGTTATGAAAATTGGTTTTCATAGTGCCTGTCATATTTAACTACTCAGTGAAGCATTTATTCATTTGTTGGTATATCACAACTTCAGAGTTTGGGAAAAGACACTTAAAAGAGTTATCCACTCACAACGTCAGTGGCATCTCTAATAAGCAGAGGTCACTATGTAAAATATCATGTCATCTGCTTTTAGTAGGATATTCCTTTTGAGTTATTTTTCTCATGATAGAAATTGCTCATTATTATTATTTCTAATTATTGTCCGAGTATAACCATTAATTTAGGAGAGTTAGATACACAAATTAAATTATTTAGAAATATTAGTAATTTAATGAGACCTGAAAAGTAAATGAACCATTTCTCACCTATGCCTCTTGTTACTAGACATTCAATCCTTTGAACTGTTAAGGATTTTTAAAAGTACACTTGAGACCACCCAAATATTCTCAGAAAAATTTCCTTTACAAATTAATGTTTACACAAACCTTTCTAATTTTAGCTTGATTAAAAATGGCAAACAGGCACCATGTTAAAACTTTAGGCTTTGACACTTAGTATGCATTATGATAGTCTCTGTAAAATCGATTTTCTGACAGACAACTGAAAGATCATTTAACCACAATGATTACAAGAGAGAGTTCATGACTGACTCCTGGTTTGCTTTAGTGATGTTTACTTTCAACTTCCCCACTCCAAATAGTGCCTTGACTTTGTAAAATTGAAGGCACAAGAAAAATAAGAAAAGGAGGAAGGAGGGTGGGAGTGAGGAAGGAAGGGAGGATGGGCTGGGAAGTATCACTGCGCTCTTAAAACTCTATATATTGAATACATGAAATTTGTTGCTTTTATATAAATAAATAAATCTCTATCAAAATTTTACTTGTTAAAACACTTTGAGAAATGTGCTCTTTGTTAATATAATATTATGGATGCTCGTAATATTTGAGAAGACATTCAATGAAGCACTTTTGGGACCTTCTGGAAAAAAGCTATATATAGGGAAGTCTGACCAGCTTTGAACATTGCTTTATGTTTTCCCTTGGTTAAGTATAGCACAGCCACCCATGGTACTCCTCCACGAGACATCTGAACAGAAGAACCACGTTCCAAAGACAGCAGCAATCTGCTGCCGTCCGCTTTAAAGATTCTGTCCCAGCTCGAGAGCTGGGATTTGCAAGCCAATTTTTGAACACTGTTTATATCCCCTGAGAATATTTTTTTTCTAAATGAGCTTAATAATGACCACTGATTGAACTCTGACTACTTTTAAGATGCCATATACACACTGACACACAGTATGAGAGTGTTATTTGAGCTGTTAGCAGCATAAGATAAGAAAACTGATGCACTAGAGAATGAATATTCCAAAGTTTCACAGGTAATGGAGAGGACTAGAATTTAAGTGTAATTTTGTATGGATCCATTGCTCTGCTTACTACCACACCCCTGTGGGGTAGGTATTTGACACAACAGTAAAGATACTGATTGGAGCCCCTCTATCACATATGGAGTGCCCTTGATTCCACCTTCCAGACAATGCAGAAGATCCTAGAAGATAGCAAGTTATGGATAAAGAAGTTCAGTCTCTATCACCCATGTGGGAGACATAAACTGAGTTCAAGGTTCCTAGTTTGGGCCTGGCCCAGCCCTGGCTCCTGTGGACATTTGAGGAATAAACAGTGGCAGAACATTTCTCTTTGTCAGTGTCTGCATGTCTCTATCCCTGTATCTCTGCCTTTCAAATAAATGATTTTTAGAAAAAAATTGCACCACCCTTTTTTCACAATGAGAGTGAGCGGTGGACAACTCAAATCTTATGAAAGATGTTGACATACTGGCCTTTAGATTTTAAGCTGAAATTAAATTCATTACTGTATGTGACTGATTTAATGTAAGCCATGACCTTTAACTCCATAGTGGGGAAGGAGTACAACTACTTTTCTAGAGAGTAGTAGTCCAGATTCTTTCTATATATTTACTAGGAAGGAAGGAAAAAGACTAAGAGAAGGAAGGCCTTCTTTTTTCTGAGAGAACCAGAGGAGCTTTGTAAGGGCCCTTATGCCTGTGGATAATCTGGTTAGGTGTATCCAGTAGAAAAATTGAAGAATTGAAGTTTTATGTTCCAAGGACTGTTTATTATCATAAAAGCATAGATATGGAATGGGAAAAATAACTTCTTGGCAAAAGAAAATCAATAGAATGCTTTGCAGTGTCTACCATAGAAATAAAACAAATCAAAAACAAGCCAAACTTCCAGTTTCGAGAAAGGAAAATAGATGCATTAGTTTGCAGACAGGTCTGCTGCACTGAAACCCGAGGTACGGCTCAGAGAGAAAGGAAAAGGTAATGTGTCATTCTATGTGTCTCTCTGAACACCCCAGACACCACTGAGATACTTGACAACCATCAGGATGTCATGGAAGCATGTGATTGAAATCACCTCATCTATAGCCGGCGCCGCAGCTCACGAGGCTAATCCTCCGCCTTGCAGCGCTGGCATACTGGGTTCTAGTCCCAGTCGGGGTGCCGGATTCTGTCCCGGTTGCCCCTCTTCCAGGCCAGCTCTCTGCTGTGACCAGGGAGTGCAGTGGAGGATGGCCCAGGTGCTTGGGCCCTGCACCCCATGGGAGACCAGGAGAAGCACCTGGCTCCTGCCTTCGGATCAGCGCAGTGCACTGGCCGCAGTGCGCCCGCCACGGCAGCCATTGGAGGGTGAATCAACAGCAAAGGAAGACTTTTCTCTCTGTCTCTCTCTCTCACTGTCCATCAGGGAAAAAAAAAAAAAATCACCTCATCTTTGTAATACCTCCACCATGGTACCCCAAAGCTCTCCACTGAACTGCAGACTTGAATTCAAGCTACACATTGATAAGAAGTTAATGTATAAATTAGTAACAAGAGGGTTGATCAGAAGCTCCAACATAAGACCAGTGAGTGCAACAGAAGGAGAGGATAGGGAGAATGTTGGTAAGCAGTTTATCTGGATATATAAGAGCTGAGAACTTTACAGACATAATGAAATATGTAACTCTTCACTTCAATATGCAAGTATGCTGAGTAAGCCTAAAAACATCATCTAAAAGGGGGCCAATATTGTGGCACAGCTGGTTAAGCTACCCTGTCAGCAGCCCATATCAGAGTGCTGGTTAGAGTCCTGGCTATTCCATGTCTGACCCACCTGCCTGATAATATACCTGGGAAGCCAGTGGAAGATGGTCCAAGTACTTGGGCCTCTGCCAATCACATGATAGACCTAGATGGAGTTCTAGGTTCTGGCTTTGCCCGGCCATGCCCCAGCTGTCATGGGCATGTAAAGAGTAAACCAGGCCGGCGCCATGGCTCACTTGGCTAATCCTCCGCCTGCAGCACTGGCACCCCGGGTTCTAGACCTGGTTGGGGCACTGGATTCTGTCCTGGTTCCTCCTCTTCCAGTCCAGCTCTCTGCTGTGGCCCGGGAAGGCAGTGGAGGATGGCTCAAGTGCTTGGGGCCTGCACCCGCATGGGAGACTGGGAGGAAGCACACTATTCTGACTTGTCACTTGTCACTCTCCCTCAGCCTGATTACAGTATTATAACTCTGGAAAAAGTGAACTACTCGTGTAGAAATTATGTCAGTAGATTGATACCCTAGTTGATTTATAATTATGCTTAGTCTTTAGATAGTCAGAAAACATCTATTATCTCCATTTCTAGAAATATGTAATATTCAGGGAAGTTTAAATATTTCTCTTGATTTACTGGATTTTATCTTGTTCATTTTAGGCTTTGTTTTTCTATTGTTCATTCCTGCTGAAACTGGGAATGAAATAATATTGTAAGTATGTCAAGAACTAATATCATGAACATTATAATCAATTCATTTTGGAACAGCTGTTTAAATAAATGAAGCTGGCTTAATTCTAGGAAGTTGTCTGGAGGTTTTTGGATAGGGATGTCAGAAGTTTAATTGGAGCCTGTGCAATCTTAGATGAAAACTTGGTGTGAAAGCATATTTGTTTTCTAGATATTAATAAATATTGTGTCTATTTTTAATCTAATGTTTGTGTACAAAAGAAATAGAATTCCATAATAAGGTGGCTGGGAAGCTGATACCTCACTCACAGATATTTACAAAGAGAACAATAGCACACTACCATTTCCATGTGATTTCACAAAAATAAAAAAGATTTGATCTTCAGATTGTTGAGATTTTGATCTGTAACTTTTAAAAAATTTATAAAATGGAATAAGTTACAAGTATTTAACATATGCAGTTTTAGGAGCATAATGACCTATAATGATTTAATTGTCTTTTTAAAAACATATTTAGTTAAGGACTAATTCAGGATTTTGAATTAAAAGAATAAGCTTACAAAACATCACCATAAAAATATATGACTAGAATATTTTAGAGTGATTAGTTTTGGACAAATTATACAATCTAATTGATAATGTCTTAATATAAAGAATATAGCCAATGTTCATAAATTACATGTAAGACTCTAACAGCCACCAATGAAAATAATAGTCAATAATAATCAGTTAAGCTAGAAAGAAAGTAGATGATACATTTACTTATCTGGCTATATTCAATCACATAGTAGCTGAAGGCCATATAAGCAAAGATGCTTTCATAGGCAATAGAGTAAACTTCCAGAACAAAGCCAAAACTTCTCTGGTAAAGTTCACAGGCTTTGCAGTGTAGTGTCCTTGGAAAAGTGATCTGACCTGTTTGAGATCCAGCTTCCTCATCTAATACAAGAAAAGATAATATTGCCTCTGGAACTGGCACAAGTATTAAATGAAATTACCATTTTTTGTTAGTTAATATCTTTGACAAGCAGTGGCTGTTATTGCAATAGCTATTAACTCTTAAAAAAAGATTTATTTATTTATGAGATATAGATTGATTGACTGATTTTCCATTCTCTGGTTCACAAAATAGCCAAGGCTGGCCAAGGCAGGAGCCAAAAACTTACTCCCATACAAAGCTGTGCGGAACTTACAAGACATTGAGAAACAAATATGAAATCCTAAGTGAAGAACAATTTCAAAAGTAAAGGAATAATTTTGAGTACAAATTTACCAATGTTAAACTGATCCAATGTTAAGCCAGAAAAACTTATTCTTTAGGGGGTTTTGTTATTTAAAACAGGAACATCACGTAAAATATCAAGAGGCAAATTTTTCTCTCCTTTTCATAGGACACTGGTTACTTGTCTCTTGTCAGGGTGGTAGGCTATAGTCCTTTAATTTTAATGTTCTTTTTTTTTTAAAGATTTTTTTAAAATTTATATATTTGAGAGGTAGATTTACAGAAAGTGAGAGGGAGAGACAGAGAGAAAGGTCTTCCTTGTGTTGGTTCACTCCCCAAATGGCCACAGTGCGAGCTGCGCTGCTCCGAAGCCAGGAGCCAGGTGCTTCTTCCTGGTCTCCCATGCGGGTACAGGGGCCCAAGCACTTGGGCCATCTTCTACTGCTTTCCCAGGCCACAGAACAGAGCTGTATTGGAAGAGGAGCAGCCGGGACTAGGATTGGTGCCCATATGGGATGCCTGCGCCACAGGTGAAGGATTAACTTACTGTGCCATGATGTGGGCCCCAATTTTAATGTTAATGTTATTTTATGAGGAGTATTTTGGCCACTCAAATGTATAGCATTTTAATGTGTTACTTAAATCTTAAGGTGGCTGTTATTACATTCAAAGAATACACATTTCCACCTAAGGCAATCACTGGGAACACAGAGTATCTGATATAAATTCACATTGAAATAGACTTTTCTAGAATGTGATTTTCTCCCACTGGATGAGTGGCACAAGTGATTACAAAAATACTTACACATTCTATATACGAACTTTAAAACATAAATGTCCTATTGTACCAAAGAGGCTCTCTTTTTGTATGCTTTAGGTAGAAAAACAGATTGTAATCTGTGTCTATGCCCCAGTGATATTTTTTCTTGCAAATATTGAAAGAACACACTTAAAAACCTATGTTTGTATCTTTGTCAACATCTAAGCTCTACACAAAAATAAAGTAAAATAAAATACAATAAAATTGTCCACGTACTACTATATGAGTGGGAGTAGAGTGTTTTCTCAGAGCATCCCAGGTGCTATTATTCAGTCTGGGGTTTTAAGTTGTCTTCTGTGTGGAGAGGAGGCAGATCAGCTACCACAAGAATGTCTCCTATGCTGACAAGTAATGGACAGAACAGGGCCACTAAAAATGAAAGGCTTTACTCTTTTTCTTAGAATGGTAGCAGCTTTCTCCTTTTTGTTTAATAATTCCTAAGATTTGGATATGGCTTGGGTATCCCCAATGATGACGGGAAGCTTGGACTCCAAGGTGGCAGTTCTGGGATTTGCTGTGGATCCTTTCAGAGGTGGTTCCTGATGGGAGGTCCTATGCCCTTTGGGGATGGGAGATAGTTCCCTGCAATCACAACTTGGGGCGCTGGATTCTGTCCTGGTTGCTCCTCTTCCAGTCCAGCTCTCTGCTATGGCCCGGGAAGACAGTGGAGGATGGCCCAAGTGCTTGGGCCCTGCACCCACATGGGAGACGAGGGGGAAGTACCGGGCTCCTGGCTTTGGTTCAGCGCAGCACGCCAGCTGTAGCGGCCATTTCGGGGGGTGAACCAATGGAAAAAGGAAGAAAAAAAAAAAAAAAGAAAAGAGTGAGCCCAGATCTTGCTGCTGTTTATTCCGTCTGGCTTTAGATGTGACCATGTGCTCTCTCATATACTTTGATGTATATGCCTTTGGCATTCTCCACCTGCTGTCTTTCAATGGATGCCCACCAGAAAGGAACCTTTGAACTTCTAATACTGGACTAAATAAATCTTTCTTTAAGCAGTAAGGCTCTATTAAAAAAAAAAAAAAAACTCAGATGCTTTTTAATCTATGTCCTGACTCTGTTCTCCATTTTTCTTCCCTTTTCCTAATCCTGTTGTAGTAGCACAAGCTGACTAACAGTCTTGAAAAATTTTGTCCCAGTGGTACGTAGCAAAGTGCCTTGAATATACTGATCCCTCAGTGGTCTCTGTAGAGTGAAGTGTTAAATGACTATATAAGGTAATGAATAAGCCATGTCTCTTATTTCCACTGTGTAATCTCAGGGAAAAAATAACAAATAATCTAATAATAATAGTAATACTTATTTGGTCAATGTTCCCTAATGTGGTAGGCCCTATACTAAGTGTTTTACATGTATTTGCACCTTCAGTTCTCAGAAGAACCCTATGAAATAGTTTGTTTTTAATTTCCATATTTCAAAAGAGAAAATTTAGTCTCAAAAAGTTTCAAAAATTGCTCAGGACATCTAGTTGGTCAGTGCAAAGTCAGATGACTGCTGTGTCTCACTACTAACTCATAAGCACTATCTGATATTGACTCCTAGTCCATAAGGGTGGGCACACTGCAATCTGCAGTGGCATGGCCAGCTCAGGGCCCAAGTAAATCTGATAAGAGATACCCCTGTTTTGATCTGGTAAAGAGTTGACTTGATCTGGATTTCCAGTCCGAGAATCATTTATATTGCCAGTTTTGTTACTCTGTGAACCTTGTGTTTTTTTCTTTATAAATTTATTTTTTAATTTATAAAAGGGAACAAATTTAATGCATGTTACATGCACAATTTTAAGGACATAATGATACTCCCCACTCTACCCTCTCTCACTCCTACTCTCCTCCCTTCTTATTTCTTTTAATTTTATAATGACACACTTTGTTTTCTTTATAATAGCAAGCTTAACTCTCCACTAAATAAAGAATTCAACAGGTAGTAAGTAGAAAAACCACAGTTCCTCAAGAGTATAGACAAGGGCTATGAGCAATAAACAAATCTTATAATGTCTATTTTGCTCGTATATATTACATTTTTATGTATCTGTATATTACCACAAATCAGAGAACATATGGTTTTATTCTTAGAGCTCATTTATCTTGAGCCTTTCCAGGAGTGCATGTAAGTAGGAAGCTGGATTGAAAGTGGAGGTGGGACTCCACCCCATGGATACATGATGCATATGTCCCGAATGGTGGCTTAACACGTTGCACCACGATGTCTGTCCCTCTGGTTTCATTCTTAAATGCTAACTAAAGCAATGAATTCTGTCCCTGTATTTCTAGATTTGGAGTAAAGGGGAAATATAGGATATGCAACAGCTACAAAATATGCCTTGCTATGTTCCAGATGTCCATCAGAAGCTCTGGCTTATAGAGCAGGACCAACATTCCCTTAAATTCCAAACTTTAACTTGTATCCATGATCTTATCTCAAAGAATGTATCTCAAAATCCTGGCAGATGTACAATGGCTCAAAATCTAGGCCTCTTTGATCTCAGTCACAATTTCTAACT